>NW_005871075.1:5974335-6123107 GCF_000147115.1 Myotis lucifugus | reverse complement strand
TAATAGAAATTGTCTATGTGTCTGGTTCTAAATGGTGCGGGTGTTTCTGGGTTAACACTAAATTATAGACAGTCCTCGCTAATAGCTGTAAGTCTTGGAAGGGGGTGAATTCTACAGCCTGAGTGGATTGCTAAAAGATACCAAACCTAAAGGAAACAAACTAATGCCTATGTGGGCTTTAATGTTGGAAGTATTATCTTTGGCACATTCTTTCTACAAAGTAATATCTATGGCCTTTTCTCTTCCTCCTATTAAAATACAGGAGATAAGTGGAGATGATCTAATCTAAATAGTGGAAAGAGGGCAGGGCCATCCTATTTTACTGAATCACTGAGATACTCTTGAATATTGCAAATCTGAAATGTGACCATTAATCACAAAGATCAACTCTTGTTTCAGAGGGAAACTGTTGCACATGTTCTGTGAGAATAATGAAGTTGTATTGAACAATTGGTGCCGACGCTCCCTTTGCCCTCCTGGGACAGTGCACACAGAGCCTGAGTCCCACCCTGGTGATAATTGGGAGTAGTGAGTAGGTTGACTGTACAGCGGGGGCATGAAACCACAGACGAGAACATCCCGCGGTGAAGCTGCTGGTGGGCAGCGAGGGCAGCAGGTGATGGAGTCACAGCAGGCGGGATTGCTCCGTGGTAGGATTTACAGGTCCCTCCTTCGTGGCTCAGAACCTGAAGGCTGGATGAGCGTTGTCTCATGGAGTGTGGTAACTCCCCTGTTCACATGAGGTAGAGCACTAATCCTACAAGGGGTGGCTTCCAAATAATTTATAAACTTGGTGTTGCTCTCACCCTCTAACCTCAAGAGTTGAGAGATGATGGGGCTAAGCTGCTAGGTTTCAAGAGTGCCAGATCTTTAAGCCTGAAACATGTCTTCCTTCCTTCCTTCCTCTCCTTGTAAGGCCAGGACACTTAGTCTTCCAAGCGTCTGTGCTAATTAAACGCAGATCCAGTTGCCAGAGATGTTTTGAATGTAAAAGATTAACGAGAGAGAAAACTTTTGTGAAAGAAGAACATATAGACAGCGGAGGCCCCTCCTCATTGGCACAGTTAAAGGGGGAGGTGAGCTCGAGGTCTTCGGAACGTGAGCAGTGCAATTCTTTTTAAAGAGATACTTGGCTCCAATGGGAAACAATGAACAAAATATTTCAGGAACGAAGGCAGCAGCCACCCAGGAGGGCTCACCGTGATCCTGGGTGACGGATGAGCTCTAAGTGGACTGTCGGAGTGAGCAGGGGTGAGATTAAGCCATGCTCCACTGGCCTCTTCTGACCACGTTCACTCTTGTTTTGTTTTAGAGCTCACCATCGGGGAACCCTCTGACCACTCTGACCTTTCCTTCCCCATTTGGCATTTAGAGGCATAAATCAGGATTAGGGCTGCCATTAAGCTTTAGACGCAGTGTCTTTAAGACAAAAGTTAGGCCATTACCGGCAATCTTAGCTCTTGGGACAGTGTTGCATTGCTAATTTGGAACAGTACGAATTAATCACTGGGAGAAGCTCGGTGTTCCTGCGGGCAACACCAATCTCCCCAAATATTTTGACTCCAACTTGGTCGATCAGCTGAGCAGTGGGAGGTGAGAAAGGAGACAAAGATTTGTGTTTTGGTAACTTGCCAGCACTTAGATGTCAACTAACCTTGGAGAAGCAGAAAGAAGATTTTTTAAAAAACATTTAGCAGTGGTCAGACGGATGAACATCTTTGGAGACACTGTAATGATGTAATAATGGCAGCAATGTTATTTTTACAGCATTAGAAGAAAGGAGGACAACTAGCAGCTGCCAAACTCATTGGCCACATAGATCCCTAATAAATCCTGGTGAGCCTGCCCAATATTAGTCATACGAGTTAAGCCAGTGAATCTGTGAGGACTTAAAGATACATTACTTTGAGTTGGGAGGGTAAGAGAAAACCTTCTGGCAGATGGTAAGAGGAAGGGTAATTTAGTACACATTCTTAACGTTTTGAAAAGCTGTACTGAGGCAACATTTGTCTTTTGGGATGAATATCTTGCTTTCTCAAGAGAAAAGTGGCAATTTCTCATCAAAGAAAGATGCAGGGAGTACACCTAAGGAAAGAGAAACTTTTTCAAGTCTTTCAGGTTTTTAAGAAAATATTTTTAAAAACAACAACACATGGCCAACTGGTACATGTCAACCTATGGGCCAGGAGATCATGGTTTGATTCCCAGTCAGGCCATATGCCCAGGTTGCAGGCTCGATCCCCAGTGTGGGGCATGCAGGAGGCAGCCAATCAATGATTCTCTCTCATCATTGATGTTTCTATTTCTCTCTCCCTCTCCCTTCCTCTCTGACATCAATAAAAATATATTTAAAACAACAACAACAACATGTGATGTCAGTTCCATGCACACTGAATTCACATTTACTAAAGGCTGAAAAAGACTCACTACTCCCAGTGAAGACGCTGTTCTTTTTCTATATTCCCGCCATTGCCCCTCACAATGCTAGGAGTAGTAGATCCTATTAATATCCCTGTTTTACAGAGCAGCAGACTGCCATTTACTACGATCCATAGAGAACCTACAGCCGGTCAGTTGTGAAACTGAGATTGGACATCTGGCCTATCAGACTCCAGAGCCCAAGACTCCAGATGTGAGGCTAAGCTACGGGGAATTCTGCCTCTTTGGAGTCAGAACATTGGGACCAGGGCACAGGGGTTGAAGTGGGACAGATCTGGGTTCTTCCACTTGCCAGCTGTGTGAATTGATCAGGCTCTGAGCCTCGTCTGTGACTGGAGGTCATAGTTTTTTCACAGAGTTTTTGTCAGGAGTAAGTTATATAACAGAGAAGCAATGTCCAATACATCATCAGTATTTACTAATGACTGATTGTTTCTTAGAATGACAATCATTGGACTACACTTATATTAGTTTCACTTTCCTTTTGAGCAGTGATGGCCAAGCTTGGGCCCCACTTTAGACCAACTGGTCATCATTTCTGGGAAGAAACTTTAGAATATGGACTCTCATCCCTCATCCCTCATGACTCTTAGAATCAAACCGCTTTGGGACATAATGCTTTTGGGTTTGGGGTTCCTTTTCTCTAACCCAAACTAACCAATTACTTAAGTAATTTTTAAAGGCCATCTCATGCCACTGCTCTCTCTACGTCATTCCTGCACAACTCTTTATTTTCTCTGAATCTGTAAAGATTAGTGGTGCTGTACCAGTATATAAGATAAGCTTCAGCTCTAGTTCTCTCTGGCACTGAATTATAATTTGTTCAAAGCACGCATCTACAGGAAAGATTATCTGAGTCCTTCACCTTGAAATTGCTTTTCTTAAACAGGTGATGTGCTGAGAGCCAGAAAGGAAAGCCTCTTCAGAGACCCTGCCCCCAATCACCTGTCAATCTTTTAAAAGTCAATTCACAATTTCCCCATTCCAGAAATTGGCACTTATTTCAGCTACTTCCACGTCACTCCCAGAATATCAGTTGTGAGTCCACAGTAACCATGGGCTCTGGGTTAGATGACAAAGGTCCTCAATACAGTGGAGCCTTGTTTCTCCAACATCTCCCATCTCAAACAACTCACTTCGCAGCCAGACAACCCTTTCATGCTGATACCTGTGTGATCAGTCACACATCTCTCAGGTGACAAATGAAGGAGAGAATGCATGAATTTGAGTCAGTTTACCCCAGTTAAAATCTCAGGATATTGTGCTGTGAATATTTTTTTTTTTGCTTTTGTTGCTGCTTATAATTGTTAAATTTTCATTTTTTACTGCACATTTTCTTTCCTTTTTATTACATTTTCATTTACATTTCACATCCTTTTTGTTTTTAAAGTATATATTTATAGTTTAAACAGTACAATGGACATGCAGTGTGTATAAGAAAGGTTGAAACAGGGAATCATTTGGGGGTCTGGAATGGATTAATTCAATTTATATTATTTCTAATGGGAAAAAAATGATTCGGTTTTCTAACAGCCTTCCGGAACGAATAAAGTTCAAGAAACAAGGTTATGCTGTAATGGCAGGTTAGTATCTGTCTTTCAAGTAGACTGTATAGTCCTTGAAGGCAGGGATCATGTATGCCACTATTAAATATGGACAGCAGATTCCAGGGAAATAGAAGATATGGTCTCTGCCGTCAAGGACCATGCAATCCAGGTGAGGAGAGATGCTTACCTGTAATCACTAAGCAACATTTCCCCGTGTAATTAGATACAAATTATCATGAACCCAACAGGTGAATAAACACTTCCTTCAGGATGGCCAACAGCTCCCGAAGGAGACTCACATCTGAGTTTATTCCTAGAATGTTTACTCTTTTGTAGAACAAAATGTATTACTACAAATGTTTGCAGAAAAATAAAATTTATATTTTCTTTCATATAACATCTCCATCTAGAACTTGTTCTCAGAGTCTGTTCCTTCTTAGCACATGAGCATTTTAAGCTCTTGTCTAGCATTTTCAACTATAGCTTGTGATTTATGACTAAGTCTCAAAATTTATTTAGGGGCCACGACCATCATTTTAAAAATAAGAAATAGAATAAAAGTATCGGAGACTGTAGACTAAATAAAAACTGAGTTTATGAAAATTTTTGTTTTCTGTGTGTGCAAGGTCACAATGTTAAAGTGCATTTCTTACTATGACTTGTAAGAGTGTGAAGAGCCGTGCCTCTAGTCAGCACCCATAAAACGAACAGGTGAGTCTCAGTAGGATTACGGAGAAGACTGATGCTTGCAACCTGTTCTCCTATGGAAGAGAATTACCTGGTGTTGTGACCATGCTCTATTTGCTGAGTTCACCATTAATCATGGAGGGAAAAACCAGTCATGTTACTGACAAAACTGTACGGAAGACCCAGCTTAGATGGATGTCCACAGTTGGCTTCCTAATACTTCACACCAGAAGTATACCTGCCACTTCGTTACATGTGGAGCTAGCTACCTACAGAACTCATTGGGGTCTGCACTGCACCAACAAGCCTACTGAGTGACATACTTTCTGGATCAGGGGACCCAAAAAGAAAGAACTCAGTAGTATTTCTTCTTCCAAACTCACCAGGAAGGTTCTTTTCACTGCCTCTCTACAGGGAGAATAAGAGAGAAGTCCTGGAGAGGGCCTAGTCTAGGGTGGGCGATGAGGAATAAACATCTAGAATGTTAGTCTAGCAGAAGATCTCTCGTAGAAACACAAAGGCTTGGAAGCATGAAGACTATGAGTTAGTCTCTGCACATCTCTTCTCTCAGAGAGTAGCATTTGAGATTTATCTGTCCTCCCCACTGACCTGCCCTGGCTAGGGAGTTACATGGTCAGCTGGGGTGTGGCAAAGCCATCAGGGGAAGTAAACAATAGCTTATCGGGTGGCCCTGCACCCACCTTTAGAAACTACTGCACTACAGATGAAGTACTCTTTGTGGACCCTTCTGGTACTGTCACGGGCAATGAAATTTTTGTACATGAAGACTCTGAATTAGGTTAGAATACCAATAAATTAACTCGAAGGCCCTAAACCCTTCCCTATCTCTCAAGATGCACAGTTACTTTGTACCATTAGCTCACCAGAGACTGTGCAATGAGGACAAATGGCATTGTATCCCCTTAGCCAGTGGCTTCTGCCCAATCACAGAATCTCCGTTCTATTTGTTAAGACTTACCTTATTTTTTCTTTTAAATATGTTTTTATTGATTTCCGAGAGAGGAAGGGAGAGGGAGAGAGATAGAAACATCCATGAGAGAGAATCATTGATTGGCTGCGTCCTGCACACCCCCTACTGGGGATCGGGCCTACAAACCTGGTACGAGCCCTGACCAGAAATGGAACAGTGACCTCTTGGTTCATGGGTCGACGCTCAACCACCGAGCCACGCTGGTCGGGCAAGACTTATCTTTTCAAAGAGCAGTTTTAGGTCCACAACAAAATTGAGAGGAAGGCTCAGAGATTTCCCATTCACCCTCCTGCCCCCACACAGGCACAGACTCCCCAGTAGCACCATCACTCACCACAGTGGCACACTTGTGACCAAGGATGAACCGACAGGACACTGACACACATCATAGTCGCCGAAAGTCATCGTTCCCTTTAGAGTTCACTCTTCACTCCGTGGCTTTGGACAAAAGTATTGTGACATATGTCCGTCCTGACAATGTCACAGAGCAGCGACTTTCTGCCGGTGCGCCACAGGAATGTTTAAAACATGCAATACCAGAGCATTTAGTCAGGGGCACCGACCTCTTTTCCCTCAGATTTTCAAATGAAAAAATGACAACAGCTAACACAACAGCCGTCAGGTGCGAATGAATCAAAATTATACCTATTTGTTGGTCAGATGGGCCAAAAATATATTCGTTGGTGAGCTGCAGGATGTTAGCAATTAGTTTATGTGCCACGAGAGGAAAAAGGTTGGAAATCACTGTCAGAGGGTATCTTCACTGCTCTAGCCAGGCTGCTTTCTCATGAACTGGCATTTCTTGGTGCCACTGATAACGGAACTGAAACCCATGAATCCCGCCGCCTACATTTCACCTGTTTCACCTGGAGAATCTCCTCTAGCAACTGCTGAACAGAACAAGCTGGGACGGTGCCCTCGGTCCCGGCTCCGGCTCTGCTTCCACAGCGTTTGGACGGACAGACCCAGGGACGCCCCTTCCTCAGCCTCCGCCACCCTCCGAGGCTCCTCCAGTCGCCACCCCGGAACCCCTCCGCCTCCTCGGCCTCCGGACCAGCCAACGCCATTTTGTCTTTTCGACCTTAACTCCTTATTGCCGAACAACCATGAGCTCCCAGATTCCTCAGAATCATCCCACCCAGCGGAGGCTGCCCCCCCGCCCCTGCCCCCGCATCTGCGGCCTCACCTACCTCTCTCTGGGCCTCTACTCCCGGGACCAGGTGGCCATGGGGGGCGCAGGCCGCTTCCTCGGAGCAGGAGCAGGAGGGCTCCCCGCGGCTCTCAAAGAGCAAACAGTGCAGGGCCGCACTCTCTCCAGGACGGGCTGAGGCCTCCCCAAGGCGAGTGGGCGACACTCAGGGCGCCATGGAAGCCGCCCTGGTCCTGGAGAACCTGACCCTGGAGCGCAGGCCTGGTTCTGTCCGCAGCCCCTCCGCTTGGTGACTTCCTGCAGAGCCACTTCCGGGCGAGCAGGTGGAGCTCACCAAGAAGATGGGCGACACCTGCCTCCCTCCGCAGGCTGCGGCCCAGGCTGGGCTGGGCGAGGAGCTCTTCCACAGGCTCACCCTCCCCCACGACTAGGAGCCCGTGGAGCCCAGAGGCCTCTGAGGGCCCCTCTGCATCCCATGGTGTCTGGCTCTTACCTGAGCCTCTCCCTGAAACCCCTAGCCATTCTTTTAACTACCCTGGAGCCCTCTCCCATGCATTGCACCAAATGGAAACAATAAAGCTTTTTGTAGCAAAAAATAACCCAAAAAACCCCACAAACTGATGTTGGCGTTTGGGGTGCCCCTCGTTTATTTCATTTGCTTCACCTCTTTAAGGCTTGAAAACTACCGGTGTCTTATTAAGAGTTGGATTTGCATCAGAAGACTATACAGCATCATGTTGAAGGCATCAGCAGGTGTGTGTGACGGTGTTCCAGGGACGATAGGTGTGTTCTCTCTCTCCTGAAATAAAACACCTGGCAACGTCTGAATAAGAGAAGGTGCAAGGAAGATAATATCTGTTGCCGTGTATGACGTACCAATCTCAGAAATATATATGAGTTTATTCAACATTTGCAATAATTGCATAAGGAGTGTTAATAATCCCATTTTACAAATAAGGAAACTGAGGCACAGTGATTTAAATGATCTGCCCAGGGATATATAGCTAGTGAGTAAAGTAGCTGGAATTCAACTCATGTGGTGTAGCTCTAGAACCTGGACTCCTGAGCACTGCGATTTACTGCATCTTAGCTCAGCGCTGGGTAGCGGGTCATCTGATGGGAGAATGCGACCTGGGTGGGATTATCCAATGTGAGGATCAGGGGGAGGAAGCAGACACATTTGTTTGAAAAGTGTACCCTTGTGGCAGGCCAGCAGTTTATTGAATGCATGCTTCTTACGGGACAGGCAAGCTGGTGGGGGTGGAGCAAGACGAAGTCTAGAGGAGTATGTTACAAAAATAAATGTCTGACAAGCAAAGTGGAAGATCGGACACCCATCTGACAGAATGAGCTTTGCAGGTGGTAGAAAAAGACAGACACAAGTTTAAGTTAATTATAAAAACACAACGGAGTCTCCCAGGAATGGGGCGGGGGTAACAACAGGAGAGACATGCTCCAGCGCTCCAGAAATAGCCGTGGCAGAAGGAAATATGGTGGCTGTCATTAGGTCTCCGAGCTATGCAAGGCCTGACAAGATAAAGTGGTGAGGGACATCCAGGACACCTGGGGAAGGACACATGGCAGAAGGATGGGGCCGGAGGAGGCCTTGAGGGGCACGGACCCTCAAAACTCCATCCGTTTTCTTCAGCAACATGTTAGACGTGATTCTCCAGGTCAACTCCAACACTCTTGTCTCTACGGACAGCTATGCCGGGTGAATCCTCTTCCTCCTTCTTTATTTACCCAGGCAGGGTCTCTTTTTCCCCCGATCATGTTGACCTGCCTTCTGGAAGAGCTTAACCTTGCTCCTAAGAAAATCTCTTTCTTCCCCCAATCGTCATGTTTTGATAGTGGTTACACTATCCAGTTCCTCCTTGTTATCTGAACACACGTGGTTTGTGAGGAGCCAGTATTCTTGGCACAGACCCTTTTTAATGTGCCTTCTTAGCTTCTTAGCTTTGGCGTTTGAATGAATTTCCTTAGGTTGCTTCTCTAACTAAAGAGAGGTGGTCTATCCCTTATTTAATAGGCTCCTCTTTTGGGGACGTTCACTGATGCAAGCACCACCCCTCCTCTGAATCCAGTCAGAAGATAATGGATGGGCAGAGCTCTCTGGACACAAACCAAGCGAACACAGGGCGTGAGCCTTCCACACTTCACCCCCTTGATGGTGAACGCACATCAGGAAAAGATTGGCACAGGCCCTACCTGCTCCTGAAACTTAAAGTCCTGGCTGAAACAAAACCAAACACTAAGGAGCTGAAATCATCACATACAAACAACGCCTAATAAGCCTGCGCAGTGATATCTGACAAAGGGATCCCTTTGCTTCATGGTCTTTTTTTTTTTAATTTAAATTCTTTATTGTTGAAAGTACTACATATGTCTCCCATGACCTCTCTTCTAATTCTTTTCTGAGCCACACCCACAATACCAGGCTGAGCTGCCCTGTGCTGTTCACACAGGCTAATCCTGGACACTCAACTCACTGGGGTCTGCACCCCTGGAAAAACAACCACATACACATGGCATCAAAACCTCAGGATACAGTTCCAGGAGGCCCGGATGACAAAGCGGTAAGACATGTCTCCCAGCTCTGCCATAAGAAGCAAGGATCACCATGCATGTGTGTTTTTAATCTACTTGCTTTTTTGTTAATCCTCACCTGGAAGATATTTTTCTATTGATTTTTAGCGAGAGTGGAAGGGAGGGGGAGAGACAGAAACATGGACAGTGAAGAATTGAATTCTTACTAGACAAGAGATCATCAGTGGTTGCCTCCCGCACATGCCCAACCAGGGCCAGGGATCAAGCCTGCAACCAAAGTGTGAGCCCTTGACTGGAATTGAACCCCGACCTGCTGACTCTCTGTCCACTGAGCCAAACCAGCTAGGGCAGTGATGGCGAACCTTTTAAGCTTCTGTTGAAATAAGCAATAAATAACACTTGGTAGCCATAAGAAGCCGATGATAATCAAAATACTATCATTCTTTTAAAAAATATTTTTTATTGATTTCAGAGAGGAAGGGAGAGGGAGAGATAGAAACATCAATGATGAGAGAGAATCCTTGATTGGCTGCCTCCTGCACTCCCCATTGGGAATTGAGCCCTCAAACAGGGCATGTGCCCTGATGGGAATTGAACCTGACCTCCTGAGGTGGATGCTCAACCAGTGAGCCACACTGGCTGGGCAAACTATTATCATTCTTACTGATAAAAGCTGAGATGGAGGATATGGCTTAGGTGTGCATTACCTAATTCTGCACTCTATATCTGTACCTCATCACCTGTCATACTGAGCAGGGCCACCACAAGTCATGCCTGTAGGAGCCTCCTGACCCAAGAAGCTTAGATCACAAAGGGAACAGACCAGAACATCAACTTTCCATGGGCAGGCACCTTCAATAGGAGAACCTGGAATTGCCTCCCGTTCTTCCCTCTTGCCAGCTGGGAAATCCCATGAGAAGGTACAAGTCAGCGAGGGTGTGGAAGAGGCCACAGGCAAGAGGCTACCAGAAGTTCCCTCTTGGGAACACGAGGCCAGGTCAACGTTTTAGACTTGGCTTTTGAAGGATGGCCTTGATATTAAAGGACCAAGAGGCTGCTAGGTAGGGAATTGTTCCTCAAACCCAAGGACTTAGCTCATGTTGGTTTTTCTTCCTGCTCATCTGTAAGACTGAGCTCACTTCCTAAACTACAGAGTTTTAAATCCAGGTTGGAAAGTAGATTCATGGGATTTAGGAATAGCTGTTCCAAGTATTTTCTAGTAGGAATTCAATTCACATGTAACGTTTTTGAAACGTTTTCTGGAAAAGAGCTTTGGAAATTGTAAGATACCTTACAGAGAAGTATGGCATTGTGTTTTGTAAGTTTAGAGTCTATACAGTGGCTTTTCCCCCTAATAAATCTATATCCATTTCCAAAGGTAGATGAATGGGCACATGGGGCATTTGGAGTGTGCCATCTTCTAGTCTTCACTGTCCTGGTGGGAGATTAAACTGGATTAGGTAACTGGGATATGCTTTTTCTTTAGTGTTAGAATGCAAATGGGAACCCCTGCCTTTTTTTTTTTAACAGGAAGCATCCATATTCCCAAGTCAATTATTATTTTTCTATTTTCACTTCTAGACTCTACCTCTACTATGTTCTTTATTGATAGGGAATTGTTCACCAAACAAATATATATATATTTCCGCAGCCATTAGAATTGTACACAAACTGATTCCAAAATATTTTCCACTTTTCCATGACTGGTGAGTTTACTTACATGGGAAGGGTGGGATCTCATATGACTACAGTCTCCTTTTTTTGCAGAGCAACTCCTCTTCATTCAGACTGTCACAGGAACTACATGGGCTCCTTGGGGACCTCAGATGCTAGTTGTGATTAATGTCCAGTTACAGCCCTTCCCACGCTGTCTCCTTCTTCTTCATGGGAGAACATGTGAAAATGTACATAAACATTCCTACCAAGTAGGACTCATTCCCAACAATGCATTGTCTGGCACTGAGCTGTACAATTTATAAACGCATGTCAAAACCTCACGTTTAATTTCCTTTGTGCTGTACGATTATTCTTAATTAATCTTTCATAAATAAAAATCCCTTTAACCTGAAGATTTCCTTTAAGTGAAATGCTGGGTAAAGGAAATGGATAAAATCTCTTAATCACCTTCATGTGCCCAGAAAGGATTACTTGTTTCATAGAGCTTTTAATATAAAAGAAGTCGTCACGGCCCTGGCCAGTGTGGCTCAGTTGGTTGGAGCGTCCTCCCATGCACTAAACGGTTGCTGGTTCAATTCTTCATAGGTCACATACCCAGGTTGCAGATTTGATCCCTGGTCAGTGCATGTGGGAGGCAATGATTGACACTTCTCTCTCATATCTCTCTCTCTCTCTCTCTCTCTCTCCCTCTCTCTTAAATCAATTAAAAATAAATAAAGGGCCCTAACTGGTTTGGCTCAGTGGAGAGAGCGTCGGCCTGCGGACTGAAGGGTCCCAGGTTCGATTCCAGTCAAGGGCATGTACCTTGGTTGCGGGCACATTCCCAGTAGGGAGTGTGCAGGAGGCAGCTGATCGATGTTTCTCTCTCATCTATGTTTCTAACTTTCTATCCCTCTCCCTTCCTCTCTGTAAAAAATCAATAAAATATATTAAATAAATAAATAAACAAACAAACAAACAAATAAATAAATAAACACAAACATGGTGATTAAAAGGGCCTGGGATCTGCTCACATGTACATAGACATTCCAAGTGAAAACAGCTAAATAAAACACCTCTGGATTTCCTGTTGTTAGGAAAATAATCTCAGAGGTACCTGTACACAGAGATAGAGATAGCGAGATAGATGATAGATAGATAGATAGATAGATAGATAGATAGATAGATAGAATTCAGCAAGTTAGAGGTGCTACTCCCTCGAGCCCCCAGGAAGCCCCCTTTTCTCTAGATAGGAGAGTTTGCAAAATAGCTTCTGTGTAAGTTCTACCTACGCCTCATAACCTAACCAGGCCCTGCATTGCTCTCACCTTTATGGGCCCTGGTTGACTGATGCTGCTGTGTCCTACCTGACCCACTGTTGGAATAAATGATCATCATGGTCCTTTGGCAAGCCCAGGACAAGGCAGCGCGTTGACAGGTGTAATATAGGAAGTACGTAAACCAGGAGTAAATAATTAAAGTTGTAATTCAAGCGCAGCTTACCAGTGACATCATTTATCAATGTCACTAGAATCCGTCAATGAAACTACAGCTTTATATGTAGACTTTAGATGTACACTATCTGCTGTGATTCTTGAAGAACGTTTCTGTTAAACGTAGGTACTAGAGATGTTGACATCAAGGGGAAGGTCTTGATTCGAACAACTGAGCTTCTGTTCTCTTTTCTCCTTCTGTCACCCTGAACCCATATATTACTTACTTTTTAGATTCAAGGAATATAACCATAGTTTTCTCTTTGTATATACATATATTTTAAATATTTCTTTATTGTTGAAAGTATTACATATGTCCCCTTTCCCCCGCATTGACTCCCTCCAGCCTGCCCCTGCCCCTTGCCCCAGACCTTCAGCGCCCTATTGTCTGTGTCCATGGGCCATGCATATATGCATACAAGGTCTTTGGTTGATTACCTCCCACCCACCCACCCTCCCCCACCTTCCCTCTGAGATTCCACATTCTGTTCCATGCTTGGAGTCTCTGGACCCACTCTGTTCATCAGTTTATTTTGTTACTTAGATTCCACATGAGTGCGATCACTTGATACTTGTCTTTCTCTGACTGGCTTATTTGACTTAGCATGATACTCTCCAGGTCCCTCATGCTGTCTCAAAGGGTAAGAGATTCTTCTTTTTTACTGCTGCATGGTATTCCATGGTATAAATGCACCACAGCTTTTTTATCCACTCATCTCCTGATGGGCACTTGGGCTGTTTCCAGATCTTAGCTATTGTAGATTGTGCTGCTATGAACATAGTGGTGCATACATTCTTTCTGATCAGTGCTTCAGGTTTCTTAGGATACATTCCTAGAAGTGGGATCACTGGTATAACCATAGTTTTAAGATGATTATTCTCTTTTGGGAGGGCAGTTCAGAAAATGAAAAGCAAGTTTAAAAGGTAAAGAGGCCAACTGTTGGGCAAGTCTGAGTTAGGGAATAGAAAACTAAAAAGTGACCTCAGGCTCCAGCATGTACTGGAACCTTCCTTTGACTTGCATAAGTATTTTTGTAAATATTGACATCTCACTGGGTTGGGGGAAACGTCCAAGGAGAACTTGGCTTTCTATTAACTGCTATTTTAAAGTGAGCAAATTATAAGAATGTAATGTAAATCATAACAGCACATGGCTCTTTCAAAATGGCCTTGATACCAGGTATTGCAAGAAAACAGAAAAAAAGAGAGGTTTGAAAACAAATTCTTCTAAATAAAGTTAGTAGCTATACTTGTCAGGTTTCTAAGTATGAGATTCCCACCCACAATGGTTTCAGTAGAAAGTCGTCTTGGAAAAATGCTAACGTCCTCCACACTCTTTTGATCAATTCCTCTCTCTTCATTATCCCTCTGCCCCGTGGCTTCCAATACAAGAGGCTCCTGGGCCTGCCTCATGCAGGGGGAAACAACGCATGTTTATGGAGAGTTAATAGAACAGCATCACATTAGTATGACATATACACCACTGTCCCAAACTTTCTGGAGGACAATTTACTGTCATAAAGCTGTGAAAGTATGTATGTCCTTGGCTCCCCAGAACCGTTACTAGAGACCTATCCCAAAGCTGAGGTGCACAAAACATTGGTCATCGTTACATTCTTTATAAAAACAAAAATTATGTACATCAATAAGGAGAGTTAGTTCTTTAGGTCACGACAAATCCGTCAATAGAATAATTTGCAGACGTAATGGTTGTGCCCTAAATGTTGAAATATACCTAACGACATGAAAAATCATTGCAATGTGCTGAGTGATGAGAAGCAGGTTAAAGACTGCACAGTATGATCTTATCTGAGTGTGTTTGGGCTGCTCTAACAAAGGAACACAGATGTGGTGGCTGAAACAACAAACATTTATTTCTCACAGTTGTGGAAGCTGGGAAGTCCAAGATCGAGGTACGGGAACCCCTGTTTGATGAAGACCCCTGTCCCTAGATGGCTGTCTTATCCCTGGGCCCCCACATGTCTGGAGGATGAGAGAGCTCTCTGGAGTCTCCTGTATAAGGGCACTAATTTCTTTCCCAGGACTCCATCCTCATGACCTAATCCCTTCCAACAGGCCCATCTCCAAATACTATTGCTCTGGAAATTAGCTATCAACATGTGAATTTGGGGGGGACACAAATATATTTCAATTTTGCCAAAGAAGCTGTACACTGAATATAAAATTTTATATTCATACAGTTTTATATTCATACAATTTTATATTCATAAAATTTTAAGAAAAGTCTTCAGAAAAATCATCTTTAAGTTTAGAGACTATGAGTGATTGTAAGCTAACAATAATGATTTATTGAACAATGTTCTCTGTTCTGGGCACTCTTCTAAGTGCTTCACCTGCCTTATTTTATTTAATTTAATTCTCACAACAACCAGGAAAATAGGCATTATTATACCTCTTAGAAAATAAACTGAAGTACACAAAAATTAAGAGGTTTGGTCAAACTAACAACAGCAGGCATGAGGTTAAACCTTGGCAGACCATGCGAAGAACACATTTTTAATTACTATACTCTAAAAGCATCCCGATTTTTATTCATGTATGTTTTATAACTTTGTCCAAATATTCTAGAGTAAACACATTATTTTATAAACAGGAAAGTTATCTAATAAATCTTATTTGAAATGATATTAAATATTGTAAGGGAAAGGTAAAGCTCCTAACTAGAATTAAATAAGATTTCTATTTAAAGAAATAGACGTTCTAAAACTAAATGGATGGATTAGAGTTTTCTTTCAATTTCTTTTGGGATACAATAAAACCATGTAACTGCTGAAGTAACAAGTGACAAGATTTCTGTCTTACTAATCACCCCTTTTTAAATTTTTTTATACAGATGATCAAACTACCCATGATATTTCCATAATATGAGTGTCTGTGCTTGGTTCCAATCTTTCCCCTTCATTTCTCCTTTTGAAAGAAGCCTCCTGTAGACATGTGACAACTTGTTCTTATGCGTAAGGAGAGAACAGAGTACAGAAAATGATACATTGTGAAATTAAGCCCATCATCCTTTCAAAAAGAATCGGTCACAATTTGCTTTGTTGGAGCAATCTGTCCCTTGTTACCGATTTATATTGCTCCTTGGGACTGTGTTAGAAAAACATTATTATTATTAGCAGTAGTAATACTTGGCAGGCGTTCAGCACATTTCATCAGAGATTCCAAGAGCTTAGCCATCAATCAAATGTGCCTCGGTGAGTTCCTGGGAGGAGGGGCATTCGTCCTGTTTGGAACAGAGGTTAAGTGACTTGCCCAAGGCCTTGAAGCCTGTGAGAGTCAGAGCTGGGAATGAAACCCCGGAGACCTGACACCCAGCATCCCACTCTCCTCCTGGAGCACACTTCCTCGCCTGTCGGAAAGATGTCGGGATAAATAAAGCATCTGAGAGGAAAATGTCCTGCTCCCCAGCATGCGCTCTCCTGTGCAAGCTCTTCTGGCGTTAAATTGAAAAAGCACACGGAGTTTCATTCAGAACTTGAGCTGGTAGGTTTCAGTTTTGGCACCTGTTTCATTCATTCCTTCATTCATAAATTGCCAACTGTTTAGTCAATGCTACCAGGTATGAGGCAACAGTTCCGTTACGAATGACCCAGCTGTGGCCCACAGGGAGTTTTCAGTCTAGTAGGAACCAAAGACTAACAAACAGGCCACGGTCACGCCAAGCGATGTTGCTTAGTACGTATTACTGTGTCATGGTCGACATTTGAACTCTAGATGCCTCCTCCCTAGCAATACAGCATAGGTTTCAACGATGGAGCATCTGAATCACAGCAACCTGATGCCACAGGCAGTATGTGCACACACCTAAAGATCAGACGCAGGCCTTTAATTTTAAGTAAAGGGTAGAACAAGTGATAATGACCCTATGTTACTTTTTAGAAGCCGGTAGAGGAGCGCTACTAAGAAACCTCAGAATTAGAACAGGACTCCAGAGGGACAAAATGATTTCTTGTTTTCTTCTGCTGCAATAAAAGAGAACTGTCGATGCAAAAGGCCGTAGTTGGGCTTGCATTCAATGCTTCCTCTCGGAGGAGCAGTAGCGTGGGGCCTCGTGCTGGCTGACCCCACATTTGTGCTGTGGCCTCTGTGCGCCAGGCTCTCGGCCATGGACCCTGCACACAAGAGGCTGCTAATCAAGACCCGACCCTTCAGAGGCTCATATTGATTAAGGGAGGAGTGTATGGACTGATTGGAAACTTATTCAGAGGAATTCTATGTTTCAAAATTTGTCACCCAAGTCCTAAATTCTCCAAAAAAGATGTAATTCCACTAAATGCTAAGAGACATCTCACCATGAGACAGCTCACATTACATCCAATAGCATGGCTAAAACAAAAGGCTGACAATGCCAAGTGTTGATGAGGATGTGGAGCAAGTGAAACACTGATAGTTTGCTGTTGGCATGGGGTCCTCAGCGGGCGGACCTACAGACTTCCCCATCGCCCAGCTGTTCTTTGGCCACACTGAATTATTCCTCTTCCTATGTAACGCTAAATGAGGGTCTGGGCAATCATGCGAGGCTATTTTGATTCCATATGTCTAGAGCTCTGTTGTAAACAGACAGCTGAGGTAGGTGGGTAGTGGGGACTCCGATGACGGCACAGGACCGTTACTCAGCTCTAGCGGACTGCTTCTATGTGCTAATGTGGCCTGATGTCCACAGACCTTGTGGTTTCCAGGAAAGTGGAAATAAGGATTTATGTGAAATTTCCCAGCAGCAGGCCATGTCTAGCCTGTGGATAGCTGTATTCGTTTTCTATGGCTGTTGTAAGAAATTATCCCAAACTCAATGATTAAGAGAACACAGGATTATTATTCTACTGTTCAGGAGGTCAGAAGTCCAACGTGGCTCTCGCTGGGCTAAAATCAATGTGCGGCTGGCTGTGCTCCCTTCTGACGACTCGGAAAGATCCTGGTGTCTTGCTTTTTCCAGCTTCTAGGGTCACCCAGGGCCCCCTTCCTCCGGCTCCAAAGCCAGCAATGTCTCAGTCCCTTTCTCTGTGGCCACGGCTCTCTCTGACCACGGCTGGGAAAGGTTATCCACTTCGAAGGACTCATGATTAGATTGGACCCACATGGACAATCAGGATAACCTCTCCATCTCACGGCCCTTAATTTTGAACACATCTGAAAATTCCCTTTTGACATGTAAGTTAACAGATTTACAGAATCTGGGATTAGGACTGTGGACATTTTTTTAAGCTTTATTGTTGAGAGTATTACAGATGTCCCCTTGCGTCCCCCCTTGCCACCCTCCCCCGAGTTCCCGCCCTCATTCTGCCTGCCACAGCATCTCTGCTCTGGGATCTTTCTAGTCCCTGGAGAAAAGCTGTGAGTCTCCTCTCCTGGGTTTATTGAGATGCTTTCAGCCTTGTCCAAGTGAAGGTTGTGAAGGTCTGGGTTCCATCAGTCCTTCTCGGGGACCTGCAGGTGCTCAGGGAGAAGACCTGGGCTCAGGGAGCAGAGGGAACGTCTTCCTCTGGCCTCATCTGAGTGAGCAAAATCCTCAGTAACCTCAGAGTTAGCCCCCTTTTTCAATTGAATTTATTGTGGTGACATTGTTTTGCAAAACCATACAGGCTTCAGATGTACAGCTCCATGAAAACACCATCTGCACACCGCATCGTGTGCCCATCACCCAAAAGAAGTCTCTCCATCCCCATTACACCCCCTTTGCCCACATCCACCTGCCCCACCCCCTTGCCCTCTGTTGGTTTCAAAGTCAGTTTGTCTTTGCCGTGAGGCTATGGGTGCCAATGGCTGCCCTAACAGGAAGATCAGCAGGCATCCTGCTAAGCTTCACAGCTCCACAAGGGAACACTGGGGATCCTGCCTTCAAGGGATTTACAATCTGGTGGTGACATCAACTGAAAACGGACAACAGATTATGGAACTGGGGGGCAGGCACCTTGTGAGAAGCTGTAAGGTCCCGGCTTGCTTCACATCGCCTCCACGATGGGTAACATTCTCCAGGTCAAGCACAGGCAGGGTCCTAACGGAGTTCTAAGGTTTTGGGAGTAAGAAAACCCCCAGGTTTAAACCTTCTCTAAATAATGTCCCTGGCCCCTTCTCCACCCCTGACCCCCAACATCCTCACCTCTGTTTTATTTCGCTTGAAACGGAGCCAGTCGGCTCTCATGTGAGTCCTCAGCTCAGCCAGGCCCTGAGTAAGCTCTAAAGCTACGCTGTCAGAACAGATGAAAAGGAGACGGAGTGCAGAGTATGGCTAGTGTTCTGATGATATTCCAATATTCGCATTAAGAGGCCATAAATATCGGTCATCAGAATTCAGAAATTCCTTGTGCCCGGCCCAATTTTCACAGGAATACCCGAGAACTTTGGGAGAGGCATTTGACAGAGTCAGGGGGAGAAGATGGATTGATCTTGGCTGGAAAGAAGAGTTGAAATAAAAGCTCTGAGCTGACATAGGTCACGTATTTCTGGGGCATTCTTTTGTAGGTGTGTGTGATTCTATAAAATTGAATTTGATTCTTTTTACTGTGACTTCTAAAAAACAAGGTTCTTTCTTGTGCAAAATAGAAAGTGTCCTCTTTTTTTTTTCTTCTTTAGACATCGAGTATAACAAGTAAAACAGAATGTCAAACTATTCTAGTTAAAATGCACCACGTCAGAAATCAGCCTCGTCGCTATTATGTGAGAGCAGCGTGGTCCCGGAGGACAATGGGACCGGGGCGAACTCGTCCAGGCTCCTCTGCTGTATCCGCGCACAGCACGCTGCACAGCGCAGGTTGCCCTGATTGACAGCACTCTGGCAGTGGGCAGACGTTGATGGGTAGCATTAATGACCAGCAGCGAGCTTTTAGGTTTTTTTTAAAAAATAAGAAACATTATACCTTTCAAACTAATATGGTATGAGGTCCCTTACCAAGGTGAGGTGCATAGAACTTAAAATGGAAATCTAACATGGGCTCTTGTGCAGTGTTTCCACTTTTCAGAAGCGAAGTGGGTGGCTGAGTTTGTCAACTGGAAGTGAGACCAAGAGGAGAAGCCGTCAGGAGGAGCGCTGGCTCCCCGTTCATCTGAGACCCGTTCCTCAGCCAAACCTCCCCTTGACGCTGGCGGTGCTTGGTCTGCAGGAAACAGGGCCCGCAGTCCGACGCTTGGCAAATGAGATTGCTGTTGGGCACTCGGCAGCGATGATGTGCTCACATTCCAGGAGATTCCATTAACGTTACCATCAATGGAAAATCAAATTGCCACCGTCTTTGAGGAGTAAAGAGGAGAAAAATCTATTTCTATCAGACACATCATAAAATTAAGTTACTTCACATAAAATATGAATTGCTTGAGTCCCCGGAGAAAACCATTACATATAGGCAAACACAGAGACAGTTTTGACTATAACAGAAATGAGATAAACTCAAGGGTAGCGTTGCTAAATAGACCCCTTATAATGGAGGAACAGCCTGTTTCTGCGATACCAAGAACTTTTTTAGTGCAGAAAATTTGGATAAAAAAATAAGTGAATGGGAGAGAAGTTTCCAGTAACACCTTTACTGACCACCATTTCCATTGGCCAAGTCCAATTCTGATGACTCTGCCATTGTTGAAGGATCAACAAAGCCTGAGAATTTGATGAAGACATAGACTGAAAAACTGAACTGGCATGGAAGCCACGTACAGGTTTGTTAGCTTAGAGAAAAAGTATAGGAAATACACCACAGCAAAGTCAAATTGGGCCATAAATCTCAAATCAGAAGTGAAAGACTCTCATTGGGCTGGAGAACCAGGCTCAGCTTTAGAACCAGGAGAATCTGTGCATATGGAGATCATCTTCCATCAGCTTGCAAGAAAGCCTTCAGCAGAGCATGGGCACCCATGGAAAGGCCTGTTACTGGGGAGAAGCATTGTTTGTTTTCTGCCTTATTACTGCAAGTGCTAAAACTGTTAGCAGCTTTGCGGAAGTAGAGAGGGTTATGTTCCAAATACACAAGTGGTCCCAGAGCTTGTAGAACTCAAGTGCAGGCTTTTTCTTTAGCCACAGGCAAGTCCTTCAGCCTTTGTCTCTCAATTTCATCTTTCTCCCTCAGCTCAATGGAAAACTCCACAGCCTCCCTCAACAGAATTGCTAATAGCCTGGGGATGCGTGTGCCATCTTCAGGAGTCACCTGACACTGGGGGCCAGAGCAAGCCTCTGAGCACTGCCAAGAGTGATCGGGCAATGCTTTAGGTGCTGGTTCTAATCCCGGGGGCATCGTCTTCCTGCCCTGGGCATTTTCCAGTCTATAATCTGGTGTGATTGCAGAGACAAGTGTGGAAATGGTATAGCAGTTCCCTCCTGAGTTCTTATCAAATGCTGGAAGTCCTTGCTCCTTGTAAATATGTCCTGAGATTCAGATGAGCCAGTTAGTTACATTTGATTTACATTTTCACTCATTGCAATAAATTATGAGAACAAATACTATGGTGGGCAGTGTGCTTGAAAATGGAATTTAAAAATATTGAGATTGCCCAATCTTCAAGGATTTAACAAGCCAACAGGAAAGGGCAGCTATGGAAACAGAGCTATGAGGGGATCATAAGAAGTACTTTCTGAGGACCAAGGAGGGACGGGAGTAACAGACTTGATCTCAGGACCACCCAGAATAACGCCCAGTCCTGCGACTCCATTCATGGCAAGTGCCCTCTAGAGATGTACAATTCTTTAAATCTTTATACATATTCATCCTGTACCTTTTCTGTGCATAATAATACTGCTATGGTATATATGACATATATGGCATATATAAGGTATAACGTATTGCTTCTAGACTACAAACCTGTAGAGCATGTTACTGCACTGAATACAGTTGGCAACTGTAACACATGGTATCTGTGTATCTGAACATATCTAAATATAGAAAGAGGAGAGCCTCCTCTGGATGAGGGGTTTTAGTTAGTGAGGAAGAATATGAAATTATTATTGGAACTAAATATTGTCATTATAATTTATTTGTATGTAATTTTGCATCCACATATTAAATTCAATTCCCCCTTTGCTCTCTCTCCAACATTCCAATGACAAATATCCCAAGTTCAGGTATAAATAAAGCAAGATAGAGGGGCTTGATCATCTCATATGATGTGGAACTAGGTAGGCATCAACAGGCAGGTAGCACCTCTTTGGGGGCACTGAGAGTCATTAGATTTATTTCAGACTGGGAGGAGGTATATCTCGTAAGACTAAGCATTCTTCTACCTGGGTTCAGGGATCAGGTTGGACTCTATGTAGACCACTTTCTTACCATATTCTTAAAATGTTGTGAGTGTGTGTGTGTGTGTGTGTGTGTGTGTGTTTTAATTGATTTTTAGTGAGAGAGGAAGGGAAAGGGAGAGGGAGTGAGGGAGAGAAACATAGATGTGAGAGTGAAACATCGATTGGCTGCCTCCTGCATGCCCCAGACCAGGGATTGAGCCTACAACCTGGGCATGTACCCTGACTGGGAATTGAACCAGCAACCTTTCAGTGTATGGGATGATGCTCAACCACCTGAGCCAAAATGGCCAGGGCCTTACCATATTCTTAACTTGCTCAATATTTCTTTCGTATATGCAATTCAGACTTGAGTTAATTTAACTATCTGCTTTTATACTAGCACTATCCCGAAAAGAGATATTATATAGGGTGTCCCAAAATTCACACAAGATTTGAATTTTGCGTGAGCATTAACAACAACAAAAAATAAAAGCCTAATTTTATTTGGTTTATTGAATCAGATTCTAATATCTGTTGCCCTTTGATTTCAATCCCTTCAATTTGATAAGCATTACCAAGTAACAATTATGGCCCAGGAACAGGGACAATGAAGACCAATGAAGACCATGGCTTTGCGTATGTGCCAGCAAAGCCGTGGAGGCCATTTACCCGATGTACTATTCCATACATAACCCTATACTGTATACTTTATGAATCAATAAAAAATTTACAATTTTTAATTAGAAACCTGTGTTTTCTATCAAAATTACTTCTTGCGTGAATTTTGGGACACCCTATATATCCTCTCGCTTTCTCTTACCCTTCCACAGATTCTTAAGGTCCAGCTACATTAAAATGCTTACTGTTACGTATTTTTGCCCAGAGCAGACGCACACACTTCCTCCTGGAAGTATGCTGGTCTCCAAGCCTGGATACATGCTCACCAGGTGTGTTCTTCCTAATATGGTGCTGATTACATTGTCTAAACACATGTTTGTCTTCCCCTCTAACTAGACTGTAAGTTCATGTGGCCAGGATCCAAGTCTGTATTGCTCATCTTTGTATCCCAGAACTGAATACCTCACTCATATCGAATACGCTATAAATACACTCTGAGAAAAAGTGAACACTCATGAACTTAAATGTCCTCATATTAATGAATAAGTAAAAGGGCTAAGAAAACAGCATCTTAGTAGAGATGAACAACTTGAATCCTGCTTAAGAGTTTTCTTAATCACTCTGCTCTGACCCTATTTTTATCTGCGTACTAGTTAAGTACAAAGTTAAGTAGGAATAAAGCCAGCCAGAGAAGACAATATATTATTGAGATTTCTTTTAACCTCCCACTAGGAAACTAATAAGCCGAGGCAGGGGCAGTGGTAGGTAGTAAGGGAAGAATAACATATCTTCTGAACAATGGCTCTGCTTAAATATGTCCCTAATAAATGCCACAGCATTTGGGGAGTCATTAAAGGGAAGAACAGTTCTCCAAATGTTCACTGTGGCCTCAGCAACAGGAGAGATAATTAAGAGATTCTTCGAATGGAACCTAACTTTCTCAGCGGCAGGCTAATAGCTACGATTTTCCTAAAAAGGACTTCCCTAATAACGTGTAGGCTTCCCTAATCCCCGGTTCAGGCCTGTTTTCTGCCTACGAATAAAAGTAAAATAGTTCTAGAACCCAACCCTAAAGTGCTAAAAATTTAGAATCTTTTCTAAAAAAGAGAAGGCAGATTGGCTAATAAATATCTTCACTTGCTGCATATTTCCCCTCTATCCCATTTCTCACCTCTGCAGGGCTTGACATTTCTAGCAATATGCCTGCATAATGCTAATCTTAAAATCAGGATGCTTTTTAAAAAGTTAGGTAATTTAGTTTTAGTTAACTTAGTTTAAAAAAATCATTTACCAACTAGTATTTGGGGGAAAAAAGGTTTCAAATCAACAGAATAGATTTAAAAAGTACTAAATACATAACACCTAAAAAAATTAGATCCCAGATTTATATAAGGTCCAGCCAATATTGGGAAGATATTATGAACGTATTTGGTTACAACATTATCAGCATCACATGGCTTTATAGAATGTCCTAGGAAGAGAAAACAAAACACAGAGAGGCTAAATAATTAGATACGAGAGGTGAAGCACTGCATGATCAATTCACATTTCTCACAGATAATTACCTTCAGATAAAATTTAAAAATGCTTATATACTAATTTTAAGAAAGCAAAGTGAAGGAGAACACTGAAACAATTATGTAAGTAAGTTAAGCTTTCATAGAATTTCCACCTATAACATCTAAATTATTGGGGAAAAGTATTTGTTGTTAGGTTGCCTGAAAATTTCCTCAGGTCTTCGTTTTGTGCAATTACACCTATATGTCCCCCAAACTATCATGACTAATGTACATTGGGTGTTAAAAATGTACATGACAGCATCAAGAAACCGTAGGCTATAGCATAGCAAGGTAAGAAGTTTTAGGTATGTTGTTAATTTGGGGGAGATCTCTATGTAAAACAAGAGCCTCATCTCAAAGAAGGAGAATTTTTTCTCAAACAAAAGTTTTAGGTGAATTGTACATAAAAATCAAATTTTAAAGTTGGCACAAGCACCAAAAGATATTTAAATGCTTGGATCAATTTTTAATTTTTAAAAGTATGCATTTGCTTGTGTATATGAATGTGCGAGTGGAAAGCTTCACTCAACAAACATTTTATTGTATACTCTGCACCAGGCCTTAAGCTAAATGCTATGTTGCCACATATACAAAGAACACTAGTAACCAAGAAACTACTGGAAAGAAAAAGAATGTTTATCAGACAGAATGCTTCCCTTTTTTCATCCAGGACACTACTTTTCAACCCGTGACGGGTACACAAGTATAGCAGAAAGTACTGTTGGTTTTGTTTTTTCTTTTAATTTTAATTTTTTTAAATTAATTCCAGAGAAGAAGGAAGAGGGAGAGAGAGATAGAAACATCAATGATGAGAAAGAATCAATGATCGGCTGCCTCCTACACACCCCATACTGAGATCAAGCCCACAACCTGGGCATATGCCCTTGACTGGGAATCGAACTGTGACCACCTGGTTCATAGGTTGAAGCTCAACCATTGAGCCATCCAGCCAGGCAGAAAGTACTGTTTTATTAGCATGCATGATTATCTTATGAGATATTTTGCTCAATATTTTTTGATTTGCTCAAGTTTTCCTTAATCTCTGTATTGGCATTCATCTCCTGAGGGTCTGCCCTGATAGAGACAGTCAGAGATTCTCAGAAAGGCTGGGCTGGTCCTTTCTAGCCTAGAACAGCTTGGACTAATAACCTTGTTGTCAAGATGTTTACTATTTCATGTAGGAAAAAAACAGTGAGCCATTCAAGTCTTATAAAAAGAAATACAAGCAAAATATGAGTGGAAACCTCTAATTATTGTCTAATTTGTGAGCCAGTGATTTAAGGTCAACATTCATGAACTATTAAAATCTCTGTCTATTTTCTTCAGTAGATTTGCTACAGATAATGAAACTAGGATCATTTCTTGACTTTTCCCTTTTTTTAAAAAAATTTCTTGTAATCAAATGATATTCTAACATACAGTGAGTCCCTGGCCAAAACATTTATAATGTACATTGCATGAGGCATTTGGGGACCTGAACATATAAGAAGTGTACATCACTAAAGCAAAATACACAGAGAACAGTTTCTCGGAGATTGAATTTTTAAAATCCTGCTGTTTTTGCAAATAAGCACTTACTCACTAGACATAGTCGATTATCAATTTCTGCCAGGAATGTAGTACTAAGGCTGACTTCATTTGTCAATGATCTGCTTTGGGGACAGAGAACTGTTAAACTTGAATACACACAATTTACATTCCTCCATAAATCTGATCAAGATTTACCAAGGAGAAGAAAAGTTTCAGCCCCACTCCAAAAACATATAATGTTACTCTCAATCTTTGGCATCAACAGAAGATGTTGCAAAGTATTACTCATGTCATTCTGCATTAGAGATTTCAAACATCATCTCCTTTTGCACATAACTTTGCTACTGGAGGAAGGAGTCAGAAAAAAATAAAACCTATATATACATATAAAAGCCTAAGTGACCGTTTGACCATTCGACCGTTCGCTATGATGCGCACTGACCACCAGGGGGCAGATGCTCAACGCAGGAGCTGCCCCCTGGTGGTAGTGTGCTCCCACAGCGAGAGCACCACTCAGCTGACCAACGGGCGCCAGATGCCGGGCTCATGGCTGGTGAGTGCAGCTGTGGCGGGGCAGGCTTCTCCCCCAGACACTCCCCCTACACGCCCTTCCCCCATCTGGACCAGGACCAGGATTGGGACCGGCATTGGGACTGACTGGGTGCAAGCCTGTGGCTGCTTTTCAGTCATGGGTGCACCGCTATCGCCTTAGGATGGGTGCGCGGAGACTGCAGTGGAGTGGCAGCGAGCCTACCTAGCAGTGGCAGCAGGCGCAGTGGGGCCTGGATGAGCAGGAGCAGCGTGGCACCTGGCTCGGGCTTGGGCTCCTCCCCAGGCACCTGCCACTTCATCCCTTGGGGAATGTTGGACTGCCGGTTTCCGCCTGATCCCCGCCGACCACGCCGAGGGAACTTACTGGTGCACAAATCCATGCACCAGGCCTCTATTTAGAAATAAAGAAAACATATTAAAATTAGCACTTGAAAATTGTAAAAGGACACTAAGGTGACAAGAGAATATTTTAATCAGACATTATTAATTTCAAGATATATTCTCCTAGATTTAGCTTGACATGCAGGTAGAGTCCCCATAGTTAGAAAATTTCTACTTATTTGAAAAGAAATGATATAATGGAAGTGCATAAACTGACTTATTTAAACTTAAAACTATTTTGTTATTAAAAATGTTAAAAACGATTACCTTTCAGAGTTATTTTGGAATGGAATTTACCTAGAATACAGTTTATGACTTCTGGAAAATTAATCTTAATAGTTTTTCTTTATGTTTTAGTTTATGATAGTTTCAAATTTTGGCAACAGACACACTGAAAATTGGAACAGAAGACAGTGCCCTTGGCGGGTCCTGGATCTGTCTCTTATAATAAAAAGACATTCCAGCACTCACACAGCGAGTCCCTGTCCTGTTTGGACGGAACAAACCCAGGGACGCCCCTTCTGCCAGCCTCCAACCACTCTCCAGCGTCTTATCCAGTCACCTCTTTCGGAAACACCTCTGAAACCAGCCAGCACTGGTTCGTATTTCTACGTTAACTCCTTATTGCTGAACAACCATGAGCTCCCAAGTTCCTCAGAGTCATTCCACCGAGGAGGAGGCCCCATCAACTGCCTGGCCAACCCGCATTTGTGGGCCTCCCACACCTACCTCTTTCTGGACCTCTATTTCCACGGTGACCATGTGGCCCTGTAGTGGACAGGGGCCACTTCTGAGAGATGGCCGAGAAGAAGTGCAAGAGCACCCAGCGTCTTCTCTCCAGGACGTGCTGAAGCCTCCCCAAGATGAGTGAGCAAAACTCAGGACCCTATGGAAGCCGCCATGGCCTTGGAGGGGAACCTGACCCAGGCTCTTTGGAACCGCAGGCCTGGTTCTACCCGCGCAGACCCTCAGCTCTGTGACTTCCTGCAGAGCCACTTCCGGGGTGAGCAGGTGAAACTCATCAAGAAGATGGGCGACACCTGCCTCATCTCCGCAGGCTGCGGCCCAGGCTGGGCTGGGCGAGGAGCTCTTCGAAAGGTTCACACTCAAGCATGACTAGGAGCCTGTGGAGCCCAGAGGCCTTTGAGGGGTCCCTCTGAATCCCATGGTGTCTGGCTTTTGCCTGAGCCTCTCCCCGAAATCCATAGCCATTCTTTTAACCACCCTGGACCATGCATTGGACCAAATGGAAACAATAAAGCTTTTTGCAGCAAAAAAAGTTTTTAAAAAATTGGAACAGAATACTGCTTTTTGCTCATGAACAAAACAAAGGGAAAGCTATTACTATGACCTTATCTCTATTCTCCTATGAAGAGAATAAAAAACCTAACTTTTCTTTTGGAATTATTCTAAACAGGAATCCAAGAAGTTCTGAATTAAGCTGAAAAACATTAAATGAATATAAATGATTCCAAATTTTAAAACCTTTTTCCACAGGAAGAAAAGAATGACTGTCAAAGAGTCCCCAACATTCAAGCCCCACATCATATCATAAACACAGTCCCCTACATACTAAGGGGTTATAAGTATAAGTAAGATGTGTCTCTATATGCAAGGAACTTTCCGTGGGGAGACACACAGAACATAAATATGTTTAAATGAAAGAATAAAAAATTCCCAGACTCCTTTGCAGGTGCACCCCCCTCCATGCCAGCCCCTCCCCTGCCCACACAAACTCACACTGTAAAGATTTTTCCCTGTTGATGTCCTTCCAGGATGGGTCCTTGGCTTTTATGCTGTATATTTTCTGTGAACTCTTTAGGCCGAGCATGAGTCTTCCATTTACATCATACACAGATTTACTCTTTGATCTTAAGTGAACCTTAAACACAAATTTCCCCAAACCAAAAGGATCTTCTCTCCCAGACCTGATCTTCCAGGGCTCGCTGTCTTGGTGGGACGGCACCACCATTCATGATGCTCAGTCCTGGGACACTGACACCTCCTCCTCTCACCCTCGGATCAAACCATCACTACATCCGGTAGACCCTAGGATCTAAGTATTTCTCCATTCTCTACACTTCTCTTTGTCCCCACTGACGCCACCATAACCCAATCCACCAATTCACACTGGAACTACGGCAATGGTCTTAGAACTGGTTCACCTGCATCTACTTTTGTTATCTTCAGATAATTTCCCATGCTACAATCAGAAAGTTCTTTACAAAACCGTGCCACTTTGCCTGCTCAAAACTCATCAGAGGTTCTCCATTTCTCTTTGAATAAAGAAAAAATCTGGACACTCCATATCACCACAGATATCCTCAGATCATTTATTTTAGATCCTGCTTTCTGCCAAATTATTACTAGTATCTTTTAAAAAAAATGTTTACTTATTGATTTTAAAGAGAGAGGGGGAGAGACAGAACGAGAAACATTGATTTGTTGTTCCACTTAATAACACATTCATTGGTTACTTCTTGTAGTGCCCTGACTGGGATTAAACCTGCAACCTTAGCGTACCAGGACAATGCTCTAACCAACCCAGCGACCCAGCCAGGTGTAATAGTATCTTTTTATAGAAAGGTTAAACTACATGAGAACTGAGGTGTGACCAATAGATTCTAAATGACCTTTTAAATAATTGTTGCAATGATATTTTATGAGCGGTGATAAGATTTTAAGGGATTAAGTATAAAATGAGATATAAGAAAGTAAAGTTTGTAAGTAATGAATATTTTTCTGAAAAATGTAGTGTTGATGGAAATAAAAGAAATGAATGGCAAAGTTTTTATTGGAATTATGAAACAATCAGACTTGTAGCCAATGGTGTAGAAAACATGAAAGATGCAGGAGAGAGTACTAATTGATGGAGAAAGAAGCAGGATACTTGGGAAGTAGCAGTGTCTATAAATTGGGTTAAAAGGGTAGCAGACTTTGCCAAAAACAGAGGGAGTTCCATTATAAGTAAGTCTGAAAGGGAATAAGTGATAGAAATGGAGAGAGTTTGCACCTGATAATCCTCATTTTTTTCTGTGCTAGACAGGTATACCTGAGAGATATTGCAGGTTTGGTTTCAGATCATAGCAATAAAGCAAAGATCGCAATAAAGTGAGTTGCATGAATATTTTTGGTTTACCAGTGCATATAAAAGTTCTGTTTAAACTATACTGCAGCCTACTAAGTGTGCAATAGCATTATGCCTAAGTAATGTGCATACCTTAATTAAAAATATTTTATTGCTTAAAAATGCTAACCATCGTCTGAGCCTTCGGCAAGTAGGAATCATTTTGCTGGTGGAGGATCCTGCCTTGTTGACGTTGATGGCTGCTGACAGTGGCTGCTGAAGTTTGGGGTGGCTGTGGCACTTTCTTAAAATAAGACAACAGTGAAGTTTGCCACTATTGACTCTTCCTTTTACAAAGGATTTCTCTGTAGCACGTGATGCTGATTGGTAACATTTTCACCACAGTAGAACCTTTTTTGTTTTTAGAGAGAGTGGAAGGGAGGGGGAGAGACACACAGAGAGAAATATCCGTGTGAGAGAGACACTTCAATTGGTTGCCTCTCCCCTACTCCCCAACCCAGGGCCAGGGATCAAGCTTGCAACCGAGGTACATGCCCTTGACTAGAATCAAACCTGGGACCCTTCAGTCCACGGGCCGATGCTCTATCCACTGAGCAAACCGGCTAGGGCAGAACCTCCTTTAAGAATAGAAGCCAATCCTCTCAAATCTTGCCACTGCTTTATCAACCAAATTCATGTAATATTCTAAAGCCTTTACTGTCATTTTAACAGTCTTTCTCACCTTCATCAGGAATCGATTCCATCTCAAGAAAACCCTTTCTTTGCTCACCCATCAGAAGCAACTCCTCATTCTTTCAAGTTTTATCGAGTTTGCAGCAACTCAGTCCCATCTTCAGGCTCCACTTATAATTCTAGTTCTCTCATCGTTTCCTCATCTGCAGTTACTTCCTCAAAGTTAGACCTGAGGGTTGGAGTCGAAGGCTTCCAAACTCCTATTAATGTTGATATTTTGACCTCTTCCCATGAATAATGAATGTTCTTAATCGTACCTAGAAAGGTGAATCCTTTCCAGAAGGTTTTCAAATGACTTTGCCCAGATCCATCAAGAGGAATCACTAAAGTGGGATTCATTTCCATTGTCACAGGATATTGACAAATGAAAAATGATTGACCTCTTGGCTTCCGCTCCTTACATCTAGAAAGGGTCTAGAAATTGCTTAGACTTAACCCTGGACTATAGTCCAGCTCAGACGATAGTCTTAAAAATTATTGAAGAAAAAGGAAGCGGGGGGGGGGGGGCGGGGGGAAGGCTTGGGGGGAGACCCACAACACTGCCCCTGCATCCTTCTTGATGTCATGGCAAAGACGAGTTCCAATCCATCCTGTTTCCATTCTGGTCCTACATGCCCCACTGGTCTGGGAAAATTGCTCCTGACAGGGATGAAAACAAATGGGAACATGCCTGCGTTTTGCTTATACGCTGGCCAGATCTTTCCCAGAATTTCCTTTTGGCAAAAGCAGCTCTTTCAATTTACATGAAAGTGACTGTGTTTTTCCTTTTCCTCGGACCCTTTTGATTTACATTCTCCCTTATTGACTCACTTCTTCCTGGCGTGTTAAAAATCACTCCTCAGATTCTAGGATGACTAAGAGTCCTTTTTGGCTCTTTGTCAGGCCATGCTTCTTCATGACCACACTTTCCAATTCCACGCGGTTTCACCCCACAACTGGCCTGAAGAATGGGGCTCCCCCTGGGGTAGTCCCCACGGCCCTAGTCTCTCTGCGTGTTGGGGAAGTAAAAACATATTTATGGCATGAGATTTGGTATGGGATTTTAGTGCCTAAAATGTTTTAAAAGTGTTATTGCTGTTACAGAAATCAAATGTATCAAAGTTTTAGCATACTAGGTAGTAAAATATCATATCTAAGAATAACGAATAAGAATGGTATGAGCCCTGGCTGGGTGGCTCAGTTGGTTAGAGCATCATCAGCTACATGAGGGCATGTATGGGAGGAAACCATGCATGTTTCTCTCTTACACTGATGTTTCTCTCTCTCTCTCTCTCTCTCTCCTTCCTCTCTCTCTCTCTCTCTCTCTCTCTCTCTCTCTCTCTCCTTTCCCACTCTCTAAAAATAAATAAAAATGTATTGTCAAGTGAGGATTTAAAAAAAAAGAATGGTTTGAGAAAAAAGAATGGTTTGAGAAGTGTGGCTGTGTTCCAATAAAACTTTATCTTCAAAAGCAGGTGGTGGGCAGGCCATCATCTGCCTGTCTCAGGTGTAAGTAAACACATGATAGAGATTTGCACATGCATACTGTTGAATACTAGTAAATTTATATATATATATATATATATATCGCTTAATAGTACTTCTCTTTTTGCATGTAGAGTACTTAGCTGAAAAATATTCCACTATTTTTTACAATCATTTTGTCACCTTTTACAAAAAGAATGGTTCCTTAGAGCGTTGTCTTGATACGCCAAGATTGCGGGTTCAATCCCCTATCAGGGCACATACAGGAACGAACCAATGAATGCATAGATAAGTGGAACAACACATCTATGTTTCTCTCCCTTTCTTTCTCTAAAATCAATAAATAAAAATTAAAAAACATAATGGTTTGATGAAAACACAAACAAAATACATTCACTAAATATTTGTACATTAAACCCGATAAAGGAAAGCAGAAGACAATAGTAAAAGGAGCATAGGTTTGGGGACTCGATGGAACTACCTTTGATATAAATACAACTTCTGTAACTTATTCGCTTTCGGACCCTGGACTCAATACTTAACCTTCCTGAGACTCAGGCTTATTTTGACCGTTCTCCCTATCTATACATGGGGATGGTGTAATTGAAAATAATAAAACACAATAATTCCGGACACATTGAACAATGGTTTGCCAACCTGTGTGCCTTTTGAGGGTAGGAACTTTATCTTCTCACTTTGTGTGCCCATGCTAAACACAGCAGCCAACGGGTAGATCCACGAAAGATATACATTGAATGACTGAACAAGGACAGTAATGTGAATAATCCAGAATAACGTCATACAATGAATGTATTCTTACTGGGGCGGGGTTGGGGGAGGGAGTTTATATGTGACTTTCCATGGAACGAGATTTACATGAGTCATGAAGAGCCGATATTTCCAATTAGATTGCATTCCTTGGGAATACTCAGGTTGAGCAGAAAGCCACCCAAAACCTTGCTGAGCAATTAAGGGGCAACTGGCCTGGGATTAACAACCCTTATCAAAATAAATTGAAGTCCGTAACAATGCTAGTCTCTTTACATTCATTCATTTTTGTTTTACAATGGAATTAATGGATCTAAGCTGTCATCATTTAATATTATATTGCCATTGGGAGCTTATCTCACATCACGAAACTCTTCTTTTGGCGTGTCCAAATACGGTGTGTATATTTGGTAGGCCAGTTTGGCAATTTTAAGGCTTTGATTTTTTTCTATGTGAAACCTCTGATTCCAGAGTCTGGAAAAAACTAAAAGCTAGAATTGAGCAAAGATTGATTGGAATGGTGGTTTCAGTTTATGCCGTCTAATTCTGATGGTTCTTATAACAGGCTATTAACTTATTTGGAACCCTGTAGTGAGAAGATCTTTAAGCTAAAAGATGGAGATCTTTTAATAAATAAAGAAGGTAACACAAAGAGTAAGACAAACAATGTTACCAGTGATCTGGAAAAGACTTATCATGAAAATAATATTATATGTTATTACCAGTATTAGTTTTAATGTAATTTTTACAGCCAATATGGCTTGCTATGGGTTGCATTTAACCAAAATGATTCATAAATATTTTAAGGCCGCATGCTTTGAGGACAGTCAATCAAATTTAAATAAAGCACTTGTTTTAAAATGGCACATTTAAGCCTTCAGCTACAAGCGTTTCTTTCGGCCAATTACACCAGGGAATACATATGAATTGCTCTTAATTTTATTAATCTATTTATATTGCATTTCATTGTCTGAATCAAAAAATATGATGATGATCAAGCTTTTATGAAGCCTACTGCTTTGCTCTTTTTGGTTTTGCCATAGTTTAAGAAATTCATATCACATATGATGTGTGACTGCCTACTAAGAATCGAAAAGGTAATTAAAGACTTGTGATGGCAAACATTTATGTGCTTGATAGCAGAAACCCAATGGATTTAAGTGATTTAACAAAGAACTTCGCTTGTTATTTTGTAACAATACATACGATGAAGAGAATCAGATCACAGCTTTTCAAAAGAAAACACAACATGCTTATTTATAACTAATTCAATCTATCCATTAGCTGTGTTGTAACTAGCACACTAAGAAAAGTATTGTTAAATAATTAAATGTAGAGGCACTCAATATCACAATATTGCATTGTTTTAATCAAGCTGTCAGCTCCAATAATGGAGATGAGGGTTAAGGATCTGGGACAAAGGGAGCTGAAGGGATTGACAGGGCAGAGGTGGTGGAAAAGCAGAGAAGTAAGTATGACGAGATGATTCGGTGGTGGAGGCTGAGCTAGTGTTTGGGAATCAAGTCCAAATGGTTGGCAAGAAAGGGGGGAAGGGAAGAGAGGAAGTTTATAACTTGAAAGAAATGCTCCTTGGTGATCTACGGACATGGGTTCAAATCTTAGTTTCGCTCACTTCTTACAGCATGACCTAAAGGGCAGGGATTTTCAACCTTTTCATCTCCTGTCCACATAAACTAATTACTAAAATTCTGTGGCACACTAAAATATTTTTTTAACGATCTGATAAAAAATAAGTATAATTTTGATTCATTCTCACTGGACAGCGATTGTTGTGTTGGCTGCTGTCGTTTTTTTACTTGACAATCTAAGGGAAAGAGGTCAGTGCCCCTGACTAAATAGTCAGGTACTGCATGTTTTACAAATCCTTGCGGCACACCGTTTGGCAATCGCTGCCTGGGGTCATAGAAGAGCCAGTTTTCTCGTTTGCAGAATGGAGACAATGCCTGCCTCTTAGGGATGCTGCAGGTGTATCCGCCATTGGGCATCTCCCAGGAGCTTACACTTTAGTAGATGCGAGAATCTGTGCACAAATAGTGACAATCGAGTGTGTTATATGCAGTGTGTATACAAGGTCCTCTAGTGACAGAAAAATGGGAGTAATGAACTCAGTTTGGGGAGGTGAAGGGGGCCTGTGCAGAGAAGGGGTCACTCAACACCTACTAGTATGTGCCGTTTTTGATTATCCGAGGTAGGCACCTGTCTTACTCCGCTTGCGCTGCAACAGCAAATGTCATAGACTAGGTGGCTCAGACGACGTATTTACTTCCTTACAGTTCTGGAGGCCAGAAGTTGGAGATCAGGGTGCCAGCAATGGTCAGGTTCTGGTGAGAGCTCTCGCCTGGCTTGCAGACAGCTGCGGCGCTGAGAGAGAACTCTCTGGTGTCTCTTTCCCTCCTTTTATAAGGCCACCAGTCCTATCAGATTAGGACCCCACCCATAAGACCACCTTTAACCTTAATTGCTTCCTAAACTCCCTATCTCCTAGTGCAGTCACTTTGGGGAGGTGGGGAGGGGAGGGCTTCAACATGTGAATTCAGGGGATTGACACATATAGTTACATCAGCATCTAGTTAGGCAGGTGCCCAGATGATAAGCCTAAGGGACAATGAGGACAGAATCCATAGAGAAGACTGCACACAAGGAACCAGAAGCTCAGACACGTAGTCTAGTCCACCAAATCCTCAGAGAATTGAAATTCTTTACAATATGGTAACAATTTTTCTCAGACTAGGAAATATTGCATACTTCCACTTTTTGGGGGTAAAGACAGTCTCTAAGTGTGCCTACCCGAGGCCTTGTGATGGGGCTCAGTGGGAGAAGAAAGGATGTAGCTCAGCAGCTGAAGAAATGATGCTGAATGGAAACAGACAACAGTGACACGGAGAGAACTGCTATCGCACTCAACTCTGCCTCTTCCACGGCGTCCGATACCCTAGGCCAGTGATGGCGAACCTATGACACGCGTGTCAGAGGTGACTCGAGAACTCATTTTTTTGGTTGATTTTTCTGTTAAATGGCATTTAAATATATAAAATAAATATTAAAAATATAAGTCTTTGTTTTACTATGGTTGCAAATATCAAAAAATTTCTATATGTGACACAGCACCAGAGTTAAGTTAGGGTTTTTCAAAATGCTGACACACCAAGCTCAAAAGGTTCACCATCACTGCCCTACACAGTGGTCGGCAAACTGCGGCTCGGCAAACTGCGGCTCGCGAGCCACATGCGGCTCTTTGGTCCCTTGAGTGTGGCTCTTCCACAAAATACCGACTTCTGTGCATGGGCCACGAAGTTTCAATCGCACTGTACGTGTGCGCCCGCACGTGGTATTTTGTGGTATTTTGTGGAAGAGCCACACTCAAGGGGCCAAAGAGCCGCATGTGGCTCGCAAGCCGCAGTTTGCCGACCACGGCCCTAGGGGATGTTCAGTACATGCCAGTTACATAACTTCCTAGGAAAAGTCACATCCAGGAAAACAAGCTGGTGCTTTTGGTCCAATGGTGACAGAAAGTACCTTCTTTTCAAATAAAAAAGAAGAGAACATTGCTGCTAAGATTCCAGGAAAGACGAGGTATTTGTTGAAATATCTAAATGACATATTCTACAGAGGTCGCGCCTATTGAGCGAAGTGTGAGTATGAACAGAGGGCTGTGATGTGCATTTCATGGCCACTTCCTCTGTGTGCACAAGGGGACCTCCCTTCCCTAGACTGGGGCCCCCTGACCACAGGCTGCTCAGGGGATGTGACAGAGGGGATATAAGCCAGGCCCTTAAGTATGCCTTGAGGGGACCTCAAATTCTCTCTGCCCTGCTGCGGTGGCACCCCGACTTGGAGTCCACACGTTGCTCTTTCTGAAGTAAGATAGAAGATGCTCACCCAACCTGAATGGGCGTTGTGTGTGTGTGAAGGAATTTTTGTCTGTAGTGTTAAAGCCACTTAGAAAACAAGAATAGGAAAGCTCACCCTGACACCTTTCCATGGGAGAGGAAATTTGATTTCTGTTCTTCTTAAATCTATTTTATTTTAGTTTTCTAAAATGCTGGTCCTAACCTATTGAACGGATTTAATGATCCCCAAAGGGCTGTGATCTGTTATTTGGAAAAACCCTTTCAAACCCCAGGAGAGACTGGATAAGGTAACGGGATGCTTGCCATTAAAACGTGGATTAAACCACATTCATAGACAAGCTATGCTGCAAACTGATCACAGTCAGATGATTCCATTGTCTTCCTAGGTGGCGACAATCCTATCCCAACCTTCCCATCGACCGGAACTGCGGGAGCCAACTCTAGAGACTTGTCTTTTTCAAAATGAGACAAAGCCTATGAAAACAACATAAATATTAATGTCTCACTCCATAGAAAGGACAAAGGCAATGAGATAGACCAATTTTGAAATGACTGTTTCTTTCCTTCTTGGAGTGGAGTGGCTCAGACTGCCTTACTGGGTTTCATTTTCTTGCACCGTCTTTTCAATCCCAACTGTCACCTCACATCCACGGTTCCTGGAGCCGCCTGGCTGTGTCGCAGACCCAGGAGCTATGCCCTGCCCTCTGCTCCTCCTCCATGAGGTTTCAATGGTGCTGAAATGTGAAGCCAGTTAGGTTGACTTTTTAATGAACTCAAATACTTAAGCTCTAAGAAAGGTTGTTCCCTCCCTAGGTATGTATCACCCTGAGCAAAACCTTTCCTCCCTGCGGGCTCTATCCCTAGTGTGGGGCGTGCAGGAGGCAGCCCATCCATGATTCTCCCTCATCATTGATGCTTCTATCTCTCCCTCCCTCTCCACAATCAATAAAATTATATTAAAAAACAAAACAAAAAAAACCTTTCCTCCCTGAGTTCCTGATACCCCCAACCATGGAACTGTTTCCAACAACTCTTTCCTGAAACTTGGAAACTTCTCAAATAGAAGAATATTGTTCCCCAACCCCTTTTGATTATTTGTGATTCTTTGATTTTATTTAAGTAAGATGTTGGTCAAACGAAGGTACTGGGCTTAGGGACAGCACATCTCCTCCATCACTTCTGAAAACTAGGAAGTCGGGGTACCCTCATGCTTTCTAGGCTTCGATCCACTGAGCACACCCTCCGCTCAATGGGTTTCCCATTGTTTTACACCTGAGGGAGGTTTTTTTGTTTTCCTGTCTCTACTTGAACTGTCAGGAGGTGTGAGGACAGGGAGTCACGTAAGCTTTCTGCTGATAAGAACTCTTCTTGTTAGATTTTTTTCATTAAACCACTGTCATATTTCATAACGTATTAGGAGCAAATGTAAAACAGATTCAGACATAACTTCTTCACAGGTGAAAACCCTCTGATGTTTCTTAGTTTGGGGGGGGGGGGGAAATGATTCGTAGATGTTTTTGCGAACAGTTAAAAGCTGTTGTGTGAAGGATCCACATTCTGTGGACTTGCAGCCCAGGGAGAGAAAGGTTCATGCAGTAAGGAAACATGTAAACAGCACAAAGTGCTAGAGAACAGGAAGAGGAACATAAAATCAAGGCTCAACTGTGATGGTGTCATTTACAAGGCAGGGTTTTTGGAAAGTGGAGTGATACCAGACATTTAAAGAAAAACACAGAAACCATGGTAAAATTTCAAGTGTCATTCCTACTCCTAGTCCCCCCCCCCTTTTTTTTTTTGCTAATTCTCAGTCAAGGATATTTTTCCTATTGATTTTTAGAGAGAGTGGAAGGAAGGGAGGGGAAGAGAGAGATATATAGAGAGAGAAACATGGATTCGAGATGGATATCCACAAGTACCCTGACTGGGACTGGGGAGCAAACCTGCAACCCAGGTACCTGCTCTTGACAGGGAATTGAACCCAAGACCCTTCAGTCTGGGGGCCAACACTCTAACCCCTGAACCAAATTGTCCAGAATTCTGAGTTCCCACCTTGATTGCGAAATGTGATTACTGTTGAACACCACTGGTAACGCCATGATCTAGACACAATGATAATTAGTTTACTATAGCCACGGTGGCTGCTGAAATTTGGGAAGAAGTAGGAATCACGAGAGTTAGAAAGGCGTGAGCAAGTCATGTGACGTGCACAATCATGGAGGTCCATGGGCTGTACCAATGAATGAGATGTTTTTCCTTTGACACATAAATAGAAGCCCTTATAGAGGCTTTCCGGCACTGGAGAAGCCCACTGGATTTAAAGTTTAGATGGCAATCTTCATTGTAAAGGATGGATTGGATGCTGGTCTGGAGGCAAGGAAGTCAGAGATGGCAGTCTCAGCTTGGGCAGGGAAGGGGAAATGGAGAGCAGTGGGCAGAACGGATGTGACACGAAGCCCATGCAGGCCCCAGGGGTCGGGGTCGACCAGCTGGATGTGAGAGAGGGAGAAGCGGGAAGCAAGAAGTGATCCCAAGTTGCTGTGTCATGGTGACTGCAAGAACCAAGTGAAGAAGTGGGCTGGGCAAAATGATAATCAGTTCAGTTTTAAATCTGTTAAGTTAAATTTTCAATTTTAGACCCAATTTATGATGGTCTTTGAAAACCTGGTGAAGAGTTCAACTTTGATGCAGTAATTAGACAAGAGCTTTAAAGAGCTAAATTGGAGTCATAAAGATGGTGTTAAAGTATAATTCATGGTATATTCATGTATAACTTTTAAGAAGAAAAAATAGATTAAGAAAAATCCATCTTTGAGGAGCTAGTGATGTAAGAATAGTGAGAGCAATAGAAAAATTCGGGAAAGGACCAGAGAGGGGAGATTTCACATCTTGTTGTATGAGGAACACAGATCCCAAAACCCATAAAATATATATATATAGTAACTTTTCCAGATAATCTAAGTCCTGCAGGTGGGAAGCTTGGTGAGTGAACCTAATGGGCAGTGCCTTCCTGATCATTACAGGACATCTCCTATGAATGTCTGTCCTAGCCCAGGGCCTGTGGCTGGTCCTGCTCCCATTCACCCTCTGACCCTGCCTCCATCTGCAGTGTGGATGCCCCAGGGAGTGTAAACAGGCCTGGAGACCTTTGAGTAGATAAGAGAAAAGGAAGAAAGCCTTGTTTTGTTATCACTTTCAGTAGATAAAGGACTCTCTTGAGGAAGGAAGCTCAGACTTTTTCTAAGGGGTTTATAGGGCAGGATTATGACCAGCAGTCAACCACTTCGAAATGGCAGGTAAATGTTTTAAGTAAATAAAACTGCTCAAAAGCATGACTGACTTTCTTGGGAGACAGTGAATTCAGCCATTGGAAGTAATAAAATGCAGTCTGGACCTCTAATTGGTAAGGAAGATTCTTTCAAGCCTGTGATTTGATGGTTACTTGCCCAGTGAGTGGTATGGCCAGTAAATCTATGACCAGAGGAGAGCTGACGGTGGCTAGAATGGAGGAGGCAGAACCTGATCTGGTAATGGTAAGAGCAATTTTTCCTCAAATACCAAGATTTGGGGAAAATAAAACAACCCCTCAAAATACTTTTAACTTTTCATTACACAGCTGCATAACATTTGCTACAGTTGACTATGATTTTATTGGAGGTACCAGGCCAGCTTTAACTTAGAAGTTGTACTTGAGTTGATGGATTATTCTAACAGGAGCTGTGGAGAAAATCCTGATTTGTCTTTAGCTAAATTATGAGTCTGCATTCCCCAGATTTTCTAACAGATTTAATTGGATAGGTGGTGTTTGTTTATGTTTCTGAATTCAATGGCTTTGATTTAGTATACTTTAGTACTAGGATATCAATTTTATTTTAAAACGAAGGTCTTCAGTATGACCTGACTATAAATACCTGTACAGGTTTGGTTATATATATTTAACTGATATTTAAGAATAAATATTAAAAATCTTATTTTCATTTAATGTTAAATTCATCAGCCAACTAATTTAAGAAAAATAAACTTTTTATGAAAAAAAAGTAAGTTGATTAAAATTCAAGTTTGTTTTCAAATTCTTCAGTAAGGGAGAATGTAGAACGAAAATGCAAAAAGCAAACAGCTTACAGAAGGACAAAGAGGAACCTGAGCCAGCAGGTTCGTCACACAGGCAACCTTGCTTCTGTCTCTTCAAAGAATAAACAGAAGGCCAGGAAGATAAAATCTAGTTTCCTGGTTCAGAAGGCTGCTGAACATCTTGGAACACATTCTACCTTCCAATTCATGACCCTCCCTAGAGATTAGAAACAGGTTCTAACAGATCGGAGTGTCTGAGAATTAATGTTCTTAGCAAGGTAGAACATTGGCTCAAGCCTTCTCTTATAGCAAAACCCATTTCTAATGAGAGCCTTGGCATCAGAATTATAAGAAACAGAGGAAAATAAACATTTGGAAGATCAGTAGTGCAGTAAACCCATGAACTCAGCGAAACTTAGACCTTATCAGTAAAAACAAATGGATTCTCATTTAACTGATGGGAGATCCGTTCATAGGCCTACTGTGGGGCAGGCACTTAAAATGAAAACAGGAGCGGCAGTTACAACCACCCAATGCCTATTTTCTCATCAGTCATTGTTGGCTTGCTGCTACTAACTAACTAATTAAAACCGTATTTCAATTCAAGTAGCTTTACGAAGTGACCAGAAATGGGCAGTTGTCTGGTATACTAACTATTTGTTAAATTTAGGATACTACACTTCATTAAAAGTACTTTAGGTCAACATGCAGAAGAAAAATCAAAATAGTATTTCCTCTGTCTTACGTGGCAATCTTTCACTGTTAATTGTCATTTGGCATGTGTATAGGCTAAAACCAGGTTCATTCTCATAAGGTATTGTTGTATGAGTTACCTATTGCTGCGTCACAAATTGCACTTGAAGATGGGGTCTTGCTTACCAGTTCTCAGAGCTACAGGGGCTTGAGGCATCAAACTGGTGCTGACTCGTTAGGTACTCATGCAACAACCATGGCTATGTTTCCCTTAAAGATGAGAAGAAAGCCTCTTTCTCCGCCCTGGCCAGGTCCCGGAACAATGTTGCATATGCCAATGTCTAACAGGGATCTTCCTGAGACCATTTCCTTTGCCTTATTCTGGCAGCCCCTCCATCATAGGGTGTGTTGGTTAATTTTATGCATCAACTTGACTGGCACCATGGGGTGACCAGATATTTGGTCAAACATTATTCTGGTGCTTCTGTGAGAGTGTTTTTGATGACGTTAATATTTAAATCAGTGGACTTTGAGTAGCAGTGGTTCTCACCTGATCAGTTGAAGGCCTGAATAGGACAAAAAGAGCAGGCTGCCCCGAGCACGAGGGAATTCTGCAGCCTGCTGGCCCTCACATTGGAATGGCAGCATCAGCTCTCCTGGGTCTCCAGGAGACACAGGGCAGGACACTATGCCATTCTCTCCATCACCCCTGTCTTGGCTCCAGGGCATAATCCTCTCCCTCCTCTTCTGGCCTCAGTCGAAACACCTCAGGTGAGCCAACATACACGTCTCTAAAGTTGATTCCGTAAATTCCTCTAATATATACATATGCAAATCCTGGGACTACATATAACCTTGTGATGCACATTCTTGCACAAAAGTCATTGTCCCCATTTTGGACTGCTTTCCTAGGATAGATTCGGAGAAGTGAAATTCTTGGGTCAAGGCTGTAAGTTATTTAAGGCTCTTCACCAATACTGGCAAATTCTTTACTGAAATATATCGTTATTGAGCCTCATCAATAATGAATATTTACATTGCCAATTTTTACTATAGTAAATATGGATGAGTATCCTGGTAAATAAATATCTCCACACATCAGTAGTATTAAATTACAGAATTATACTTTCTTGTAAAAAATAAGTAATTTTTAGGGTATTTGTATGGAAGGAGGCAGAGATAGGAGGAAGGGGAAAGCAGGGAAAAACTTAAGTAATATTTTAAAGCTTCTGATACATATAACAAATTTGTTCTCCAAAACAGTTTATATTCCTACTGTCATATCAGAAGGTGCTCATTTTCTTGTACTCCCAATAATACTTGGTATGATTATTAAAAACAGCACCAGCAGAAGATAACTTTGACAATATGTAGGTTAAAATAGCATCTCTGATGTTTTACTTTTTCCTTGACGTTCAATCTTCCATTCACTCAACTAATAATTACTGAGTACCACCATGGACCAGGCACGATGTTCAGTTCTGAGAAATCATCTCCATTTCTTGGGTCAAAAGAAATTATTGACATAGACTTTTTCTCTCAGCATCCAAGTATCTGCAGAATACATTGTACCTCCCCTATTTCTTAATTATTGTACATACAGTTACTCAAATAGGACATTCTAACCAGTGTCTGCTCTATTATGGCTAATACTCTACCTGACATTTCCATCTGAGTAATTTCTTTTCCTGATACCTTCTGATTTTTGTTGAGATCAATGCAGAGGGTATGGGCAAGCCAGACGAACAATGAGCCTCTGGGAGAAACTGTGAAATAGAATTGAAAGGTTTTTTGATATTGTAAAAAGGTGAATTTTGAGCCAGAAAGATCTTAGTTCTTACACTTGGAATGTAACCTTAGGCAGATTACTCAGTTGACTTTTTTATGAAGGATGGTTTATATAATTTTTTTCTCTCACTGAATAAAATATTCCAGACGAGTACTAGCCACTGAATAGAGCTAAGGATTTGGGGTTTGTTTCAGCCATACTGTTACTCGGTCTGTCACCTTTCACCAGTCTTATTGCTGGTTTTGCTGCCCCATTTCTTGCCAGGAGCCCCTCCCTGTTGGCTCTGGAAAGTGTGGATCTCCACTAGCAGTGACCAACCACACTTCCTGCTCTAAATGCGCTTTATGTTCTCACCTGTCTCTGCCTTGCTTATGCACAAACCGTTGTTCTGACTGGACCCCGTTTTCCATAGTGACAACTATTTTTCAGGAAAACTGTGAGCTCTGCATGGGCAGAAAACACATCCTCTGGCTTATGTTTTTTCACACTCGGTGCTTGCCCAGCACAGCATCTGACACTCTATAAATCCTTAATGATCATCTGTTGAATGACTATTCGCCTGCACTTGGGTGTTGAGGGCTCATGTGTGACATCTTAAGGGTATTTTTTCCCCCTCATTTTAATGTCCTTTCGTTTCATCTGAGGATTTCCTACAGAGCTATCAAGACTGAGCTCAAACGCCACCTTCCCAGGCAGGGTTTCCACAGATCCCCGATGGAATACACTGCTCATCGATTTGCTCTCACCACCTCCTCCTTTGGTAGAGTCTGATCTCTTATTTATCTTTGGATTCCTAGCGATCCACATTCTGAAGAAAGTGTTCAATAGCTGTCTGAAATGAATGGACAGGGAGGCTGTGTTGACTCATTCCTAGGACTTTCCATTCCGGTTTGCATAAAGAAGCCAGTTTAAAATGTACTTGAAGGAAAGTGAGTACGAGGCAATGTGCAGTAACTGGGGAGTGCAGAGGACGGGGGCATGGAATAGGTTTTAATTGGTGGTTCCATAGGTCAGGGGTGGATCTGCAGGGGCCAACTCTCCCCTTTCTTTGGCTGCTGCCCGTCTCTGCCTGTGGCCAGCAGGAAACCCACCAGAGGTGACCCCACATCCCATGCGATTTCTCGGAGTAGAGATAATGCTGTGCCCTTAGGGACATACTATTCTCCACGAGGATGGAATTCCAGGCACCAAGGCAGAAGCAGGGGCAGATATGAATATTTCTCAAAACACCCTCGGGGCCTCTGCATAAGAATGGTTCTGCAGAGACAAGTCCACAGACCCTCCTTATGTAACTCATTAGAGGAAATATGTGGGTAACCAGAGTAGTGGCCGGCGGAGGGGTGAATAAGGACCACCTTCACGTTCAAATTATCTTGAGAATCTGTCACTTCACCCTTGCAATACCTCATAACTTTGTTAGTAAATTCAATTACCGTACTTTTGATTCAACCTCTCAATCCAAAGACTGAGGTGTTTTGAAAAAGACTGGACTTTAACTTCCTAAGGCTTTTAGATTTTTAACCTTTTCCTTGTCGGTATTTCTGAGAAATTTTCATTTATTGTAGATGGCCTTAGGCTGTCACTGTATCTGCAGGCATTTCTTCCCTCTCCGTATTTTTTAAAATATATATTTTTTGATTTCAGAGAGGAAGCGAGAGGGAGAGGGAGATAGAAACATCAATGATGAGGGCAAATCATTGATTGGCTGCCTCCTGCATGCCCACCACTGGGGATCAAGCCCACAACCCAGGCATGTGCCCTTGACTGGAATCTAACCTGGGACCCTTCAGTCCGCAGGCCGATGCTCTATCCACTGGGCCAAACCAGCCAGGGCTTAACTCTGTATTTTTATTTTAAATGTTTTTATTGATTGCAGAGAGAGAAAGGGAGACAGAGAGAAGGACAGAGTCATCAATGAGAATCTTTGATTGGCTGCCTTCTGCACTCCCCCTACGAGTGAAATCTGGGCGTGTCCTGATCAAGAATCCAACCCTGACCTCCTGGTTTATAGGTTGACGCCCAACCACTGAGCCCCACCAGCCAGATTTAACTCCCTATTTTATACTGGAATGCCCATTTTCCATCAGTGAACTTTGAAACACTGGACAAAACTAAGTTTGAGTGTTGGTGGGGGTAATTTTCCCAGGGACCACTCCCAGGAGGTCCCTGGTGATAGAAGGTGAACATTTCCTGATTTCCACACTCCTCCTTCACCTGGGGATGAAAAGATTGAAAGTAAACAGTAAAAAGGAAGGATTTCGCCATGGGGACAAATTTTTGCTTTTCTCAATATTTCTAGTTTGACTGGGAGAAAAGAGTGAATGTTATTGTTTTTAGACATCAGGTAGCATGGGGTTTTGGAGTTTTCTACCAGCTATCCATCCACATGTGGAAACAACATATACAGGTAAGAAAAAGAGACTGATCACTTAATTTTTAAAAATAAAATTGATGAGATGGCAAATGATATTCAATCCTATTAAGGAGACTAAGCACAGACCTTAAAAAGAAAAGAAAAAATTCCTTCCCTTCCTTGCATTGGGATTGTGTGTTATGGTTCCACAATTCAGGGAGATTGGAAATTATAGAACATCTACAATGAAATTGGTTTTCTGTGGAAAACTGATGAATCACTTACCGCCAATGACTAGAAAGAAAAGCACTTGTTTATACCCTATGTAATGAATTTTTATGAGGTGAAGTTTGCTGTTTATAAAAAATACACTTTAAGCTGCTGGAGATGTAAAATAATAGAATTCAGAATTCAGAGCCATGCATTACTGCAAAGACAGTCACCAGCAGAATATTATCTGCTTACAAAACACCAAAACAGGGCTATTACTTCTATAATGGAATTAAAAAAAAAAATCTCATCTACCCAGTTGGATTCGAGAGGAAAAAGTATTTAAAGAGACATAGCTGAAATTGACAGCTCCAAAATTGCATGTATTTTCAAAGAAAAGTTATTAATTCTCTTATTGTGCTCCTGAATTCCAACTGTGTTTTCCCTCAAAGCAAGAACGCCATAGAACATTTTAAATTAAAAACGGCACTCTAAGATACACTGCAAACTGGGACTGCTGGCCTCGCTACACTGTTACAGAAATACATGGGGAAGTGTCCCCACAATTCTATCAGCTGCTCTGCTCATTTATTTGGGAGGCCTTCCTAATCAAACCCCAAACCCTCTTGTCTTTTTTTTTTTTAAAGGTATTCACCCTTCTTTAAAAAAAAAAAAAAGTGGAGCTAGACCCAGCCGGCGTAGCTCAGTGGTTGAGCATCAACCTATGAAACCAGGTCATGATTCGATTCCCAGTCAGGGCACATGCCTGAGTTGTGGGCTCGATTCCCAGTAGGGGGTGTGCAGAAGGCAGCCAATCAGTGATTCTCTCTCATCAATGATGTTTCTATCTCTCTTTCCCTCTCACTTCCTCTCTGAAATCAATAAAAAAAATATATTTTTTAAAAATGGAAATAAAAACATTGAGGAGAGAGTAACATCAACATTGATCAGCTGCCTCCTGCATGCCCCCTACTGGGGACCCAGCCCACAACCCAGGCATGTACCCTGACCAGGAATCCAACTGGTGACCTCTTGGTGCATGGGTCGACACTCAACCACTGAGCCACACTGGCAGGGCCCTCTTGTCTTCTTCAAACATTGTGGTAGTCATTGCTTTTGGCTGTAGGGACACACACACACACACACACATATAGCGTCAGTCTATTTTGCAGGACAGTCATCTAGTTGAAACTAAGGCCTATTCTATCGAGTAGGTTTGAGAAGTAGCATTAAGAAATAATGCATGCAATATTGGATAGGGGTTTTGCTCTAAAAGAATTTATGTGCCCTTTGCATTTGGTCTGGAACTAAGCCTTTTTAAAGCAATTCAGCACAGTGTATTATTTTATAATTTTTGCTGACTAAAAGGGAATTCTTACCATGGGTGTGGATTTAAAAGAATAGAGGCTTTCAGGAGAGGACGCTCAACATTTCTGAACGTGAAGTGAGATGTGTTTAGAAGGAACCCCTCCTGGACACCTCTCAGAACAGTAAAGCCTCCGGCTCCACTAATGCAGATTTATAACTATTTAGATAAAGTCTCAGCTGAAGTTCAAGTTTGCATTATGTCTTATTGGCAACTGAACCATAAAAATACTCAGAAATGTCAGCATTTCTGTGTCCACATCTGGAAGGCATACAAAATCCTGGGTCAGGCCCTGTGTCTTAACTCTTAGTTGAGGAAACATTGTCATCTTATAGGCTTAGGCAAATTGATAATATAACGTATTCATGTCGATTGTTTTGCTCTGGTGTACCAGTTCTAGGGTTTTAAGGTAATCAAACCACATTTATAAATACTGTACATTTACTTATATATACAAGTACTTCTGGAAGAGGGAGTGGGGGCTTTCTACCTTTTTGTTGCCTAAATACTTCTAAGTGGTTAAAAAAAGTTCCATGCTACATGGAGTCAGACTTAGTATCTAACTTAAAATGTATGAAATAATTCAGACTTTTTCAATAGCTGTGGGTGGCCATAAAGACAGGCTCTATTTATTATAACACACAAATAGGAACCCTAGGGTTTATAGGGCCTACTATGTCCTAAATTCACATTTGTAAAAGACGGTTTCCTAGCTATGCAGATGTTTTCTCTTTGGATTTAACTGAAATAACACTGGCCATCAGATTTTAAAGAAAAAATTTGTTTTGATGTAATTAAAAAGGATGACATGCTTATTGTAGAAAATTTGGGAAGTATAGGAGCGATTTATTATGTCTACCTGCCCATCACCCACCATCCTTGAACCAGCACCTCAGTGCCCTGTGGCGACCTGCCTCCCCTCCTACTTCAGGATCATGTGGTTTAGGTGAGGGATGTCACCCACATTGAGAAATGGGAAGGATTTTTCATCCTGGTCCAGTGATCCCCCTGCTTTGCTGAGTGGCCAGGCAAGGAGCTCTTATTCCAGGGGGGGCAGGGAGCTTGCAGGATGTAAGTCTTCAGCTTCCGTGGGCCACCATTCTGCCTGAGAACAGAGCCCACTGAACCCCTTGAAAACTGGCTTCAGAGAAAAGCTTACAATTACGAGTGGGCCACCAGATCAGAAGGTTTAAAACAACAGGGTCTGGCTGGCTGGCATGCCTCAGGGGGTTGAACGTCACCCTATGAACCAGGAGGCCATGGCTCAATTCCTGGTCAGGGCACATACCCGGGCTGAATCCTCAGTTGGGGACACGTAGGAGGCAGCCGATCAGTGATTCTCTCTCATCATTGATGTTTCTATCTCTCTTTCTCTCTCGCTCTCCCTTCCTCTCTGAATTCAATAAAAATATATTAAAAACAAACAAACAAAAAAACCCCAAAACACCATGGTCTTATCACTGTCAGATTATGTTATAACACCATCTCTGGAAATAAAGGCACGCTCAACCCAGTCTGCAAAACTTTTTATTTTCAGAGGCTAACCTTGTTCTAGGAAGTACAACGTGAAGGAGCATTGTTCGTAGGCATCTGACAAAAGCTGCCCATTACTCCTGACATTAAACACTGAATGCAATCATTAAAGAAAATAACACATTACCATTCACAGAATATACTCAGAAACCCATGGATCCCAGTGATTAGATTTTAGTCAGGTCTGGCAAGGAACAGAACACAGTGGCTGAGAAGCACATGTTCTCATAAAAGACACCTAAATGGTATGCTCAGGGTGACTAATCCTAAGGTTTTCAACACAAGACAGTTTTCTGCAGAGAAAACCATTTTTAGTTTCTAAAGAGCATTCACTTCCGACACCTCGATTCCTGACTTCAGTGGCTGCACACTGTGTACCTCCGCGCCACACTTAGGGCAGGTGAAGAACATGTCGAACAGGAAGCTGCTCTTCACGCAGTAGTAACAGAAGATGTGCTCACAGCCGATCGTGTGGGGCATGGTGGGCCACTCCCCGCACAGAGAACACTGCTTGCCGCTGCTGGCCAAGGAGCTGTCGCCGTTCGGAGCACCGGCGAGAGGGATGCACCAGGAAGATAACTTGGCCTTCAACTTCTGGGTGTTGATGAGCGGTAAGAGGAAAATGAGAAACTCCGCGAAGCCGTGCCACAGAAGCTCCCTGTTCATGTACTCGAAGCCAACCTCACGCACGTGCTGGGGCTTGCAGAACACAGAGCGGATGCCTAGCAGGCGTTCCGTCAAAGTGGCAAACTTGCCCTTTTGGAGGAAAATCAAGAAGTTAATCAGGCTCCCTAATTGCACCAGGCCCACCACGAAGTTCAGACACTGTTTGGCTTTCCCAAACGAGGCTAAGTGATGGTTTCGAAAAAGGTCGTAGCAGCGTTCTTCCAACCACTTCCCGCCGATGGTGCAGGCAGCGTACCAGAGCTTCTGGTTCTTACTCGGGGGCTGGTATCTCAGGGTCGTGGAGAAGTCGTTTTTGTACTGAATATTTAAAACCGACTGGCCCACCGTGGCGTTTTTGGAGTAAACGGTGAATCGCCACAAGAACAGCCACAGGAGGGCTTTCAGCTCAGGTTCAAAGCGGGCCAGCAGCCCTGGCTGGAACCCATGGAAGCACTGAGTGACCTGGGACCAAACCAGCTGCTCCAGGGCCTTGTTCAGTTCCAGTGCATCCAGCTGACTGATTCTCAGCACCCTGTGTGTGCTCTGCGCTTTGTCTTCTCTGGAAGCCATGCCTTCTCCAAAGAGCTCTAGGAGGAAGTACGATTAGGAAACATCATCAGACACAGACAACCTTGTACCGTCTCCGCAACCAATGCCCGGGAAACTGGGATATACAAGACAGGACACACCTTTCCATCGTGTCCAAACAGCACACGGAGCAGTCACCTCTTAGTGGGAACTCCTTTCTCTTTCTCCTCACATGTCCTCCTCCCTCCTTTCTTTCCTGTTTTTTGCTTTTCGCTTTTGGCCCTCCTCATCAAGGGAATAACAGGTTTTAGCAATAATTGCTAAGTAAAAGGCTGAATAATAGCATGGCTAATGGAGAAATATATGCACTTAATAAATACAATGAATTATGTCGAACACTGCAATGAATGGTAAGTCAAGGCCTCAGTTTAACGCCTAGCACTTCTACTGACTCCAAGGCATACTTTTCAATAAGTCATTTAATCTCCTATATATTTATAAAGGAAAGTAGGAGAAAAAAATAATAAAGGTTTATTTTTATTTTAAAAAAAATCTTTTTTCTTGAAAGTATTACATACGTCCCTTTTCCCCCCCTCATTGACCCCATCTAACCTGCCCCGACCCTTTGCCACCCTATTGTCTGTGTCCATAGGTTATGCATATATGCATACAAGTTCTTTGGTTCATCTCCCCCACACCCTTCCCATCCCTTCCTTCTGAGGTTCGAAAGTCTGTTCCATGCTTCTATGTCTCTGGATCTATTTTGTTCAACAGTTTATTTTGTTCATTAGATTCCACATATGAGTAAGATCATGTGATACTTGTCGACAAGTATCTCTGACTGGCTTATTTCACTTAGCATAATACTCTCCAGGTCCCTCCATGCTGTCTCAAAGGGTAAGAGATCCTTCTTTTTTACTGCTGCATAGTATTCCATGGTGTAAATGTACCACAGCTTTTTAATCCACTCAATTACTGATGGGCACTGGGGCTGTTTCCAGATCTTAGCTATTGTAAATAGTGCTGCTATGAACACAGGGTGCATACATTCTTTCTGACTGGTGTTTTGGGTTTCTTAGGATATATATTCCTAGAAGTGGGATCACTGGGTCAAATGGCAGTTCCATATTTAATTTTTTGAGGAAACTCCATCCTGTTTCCACAATGGCTGCACCAGTCTGCATTCCCACCAGCAGTATACTAGGTTCCCTTTTCTCCACATCCTTGCCAGCACTTGACATTTGTTGATTTGTAGTAAGTGTTCATTATTCTATCACATGATTGCAGAAAATAAATACTAGCACAAAGCACCATGAATGCAGAAATGTCATTATTAAGATGCATCATACACTTTTGGAGAAAAGAGAACTATTATCAAAAAGGTATTCTAAGATCAGTTCACAAATTCTATTACTTTATGTCTTTTACTAAAAGATGTTAAATATAATTTGTCAGAAGTCAAAAGAACTGCAAAATACATCCTACAATAAAGTTGTATGTCTTAAAATTGGAATATCTTTACAATCAGAGAATTTTTTCAGGAGGAAGACTTTGAATTACCCATGGATCCCAGATAACTGAGGGGCAGGAAGTCCAAATACAGGAAACAAACATGGCTACTAAATAACAGGTTGTTTAGTGCTCTTTCCCTCTGAACCCAGATATATGACAGGAATGCTTCTCACATTCCGGTTACCTCACCAGTTTCCCCTTCCTGGAGCTCCGTTAAGACTTCTAAGCTGAGAGCAGTGGGGATTTGGGCTGCAAGTTCTGTGAAATCCTTGCCTCATACTGGCCAGGAACTGCAGGAGAGAAAGGAGGGGGTTAGGACAGGGTTCTCTTTGCTCCCTATACCAATCTAATTAATCCCAAGGCCCGTTCTTTGTCCAAAACATTTTCAAACCCATCCCTTACTCTATCCCACAGCCTCTCCCTAACTTGTGCTGCTCGTCTCCCCGGGATTACACCCAATGCGGGTATCTACCTTCCGACTCCTTCGGGGCATTGCCCACACCGTGATCCTTCACACAAGCTTCTTGCCTTCCTAATGCTTTGACCTCTAGTATAAGTGCCCCCTCTGCTCACTAGGGGACGTTCTATTACCTGTTCCCTTCACTGGGATCAGTGCGTTCCTATTCTTTAACTCATCCTAAGTTCTCAAGTTCTGAGTGAGGCATCACTTCCTCCCGACCTGCCCAGCTTGGGTTAGCTGCCCCCTCTCGCTGTTCTTCCTCTACCTAGACCGGTGATGGCGAACCTTTTGAGCTCGGCGTGCCAGCATTTTGAAAAACCCTAACTTAACTCTGGTGCCGTGTCACATTTGGAAATTTTTTGATATTTGCAACCATAGTAAAACAAAGACTTATATTTTTGATATTTATTTTATATATTTAAATGCCACTTAAGAAAAATCAACCAAAAAAATGAGTTCACGTATCACCACTGACACGCGTGTCATAGGTTCGCCATCACTGACCTAGACCTTTCTGTACTGGACATACACTACTTCTGAAGGTTGATTTCCTCCACTAGAAGACAAGGCCCATTGCAAAGATTATCTGAGTCTTGTCACAGTTGAATCTTAGCAACTAGTTCAGTGCCTGGCATGCAGGATGCATCCTATAAAACTAGATAAATGGATGAACGGACAGAAAAATGTCTGGGATGAAGGGTAGAAAATACAAATTTCCATCCCTTAAAACTGTTTCAAATGCCCATGTCCAGATTGTTGCTGTTACTTATTTCAACATGCGTTTGTTGTGCACCTTCTACTTAGCAGTTAATGTGTGGGAGCTAGTGGAAGAATGGCAGACAGACTCAACTCCTGTGAAGAGTATAATGTAATGGGGTGATGGGGGAGGGGGGTTATGCTTACGAGCAGAAAGGCTTCATGGAGGGGCAACACCTCTGCACCTGAAGGGTGAGCGATGCCAGGCTGGTAAAGGAAGGTAAGCATACTACACTAGTCCAGGCCGAGGGAAGAGCAGGTGACAAGGACTGAAGGTCCAAGGACAAAAAATAAGGTTGGGAAGAAAAGCACGAGACTCATCCTTAAGGCCCTAGTTTATCCAGATGGTAATGGGGAGCCACGGAATGGTTGTAAGAAAAGAATAAAATTCGCGTTTACACAGCTTGTTCTGGCTACACTGAGAATGGGTTTGGGGCCGAAAGACCAGTTGACTGTTAAAACGATCTGGTGAGAAACTAATGGTCTAAATTGGAAAGGTATCAGTGGGGATGGAGAGAGAGAGGCGCCTCTGAAAGCTCGGAAGTGGTAGAATTGACAAGATTTTGTGAGAAATAAGCCAGGAATCACTGACTTGAGTAACTGAGTGGATCAGACCAGTTCTCTGATATGGGAAACACTCGCAGAGATGTTGGTTTGAAGGGAAAGATAATACACACATGTGGTCTTGGAGATCTGAGGCCACTGTGAGACAGCAAGGAGGCAGTCATGTGGACTGGGAGAAAGAGCCTGGGCGGGGACATTGAGCATGGGGACATTCTCAATGGATTAATCCAGTGGTCGGCAAACCGCGGCTTGAGAGCCACATGTGGCATTTTGGCCCCTTGAGTGTGGCTCTTCCACTAAATACCACGTGCGGGCGCGCACGTACAGTGCGATTGAAACTTCGTGGCCCATGCGCAGAAGTTTGACCCAGGCCGCTTTTCGGCCTGGGCGAGTCAATTTTGAAGAAGTGGCGTTAGAAGAAGTGGGGGTACGTTCGCTGAGATCAACATCTCAGATTGAGGATGTTTTTAGCAAAGGCCAACTTAGGAGTACTCTAATTAAGTTAATAACAATGTACCTACCTATATAGTTTAGGTTTAAAAAATTTGGCTCTCAAAAGAAATTTCAATTGTTGTACTGTTGATATTTGGCTCTGTTGACTAATGAGTTTGCCGACCACTGGATTAATCTATTATAAGTCTAGTTAAATGCTCAAACCAGGAAGGCGGTGATTTATAAAGACAAACAGATCTTGACCATGTGTAACACATTTCATGTTCTCTGTAACAATACAATATTTTCCTAGTTTACCCATTTCAGCTACTGTGGTATCTCATTGGTTATGTTCACTGAGACCACGCATCTTTGGGCTTTCCATCTTCCTATGCCGTGCTCTTCAACATCGCAGCCCTGTAGGCTCTGTTCTAGTTTAGCGGTTCTCAAATTTGAGGGTTTGTGAGAATCACTAGGAGGACTTGTTAGCTTGTGGTGCCTCAGTTATTTGCATTTCTAACAAGTTCCCTGGAGATGAGAATTATGGGCTAGTCCATCTCAAAGCACAATTCATAATCCTTTGGTAATCTATCACCCACACAGCTCAACGCTGCGTGCCGGCTGCCCATTCATCCCTGGTTCACTCCGGGTTCCGTCTCATCCCTGTATCCAGAGAGGCTGTTCAACCGCACTGACTCAGGCGCTCCCTTCCTTCTATTAAGGGATGACAAATCCATGCGCATCAATGCATCCTCGCCCTCCCTGCAAGGTGCTTGGGGTGCAGAGAGAAGACCCGCCCTGGCTCACTGAAGGACCCCAACCCAGGTCTGCAGGGACACAGCAAGTGAATGGACAACTAGGCAACAACAGAGGGAGATGGTACGACAGGCAAAACACAGAATTTCAAAGACAGAAAAATAACTTTAAAGTTCACACACACAAAAATTATCAATGAGTAAGATTATTTTTCTCATTTTTTCTGTAATTTACAAATTTTCTCTAATCAACATATCATTTATGTAACTAAAAAACACACACAAAAACATTATTTTAAAAACCTTATAAGCAAACCAAAATCTACAAAAATATTTCCCCACACTTACCGTATCACCTCTTTCTTAGCTCATATCACCCCTGGGATAAAGTACAAACTTCTCAGACCCAACCTGGCCCAATTCTGTCTCCACCCCTGAGATCAGGTGACCATCATTCCCAGTGGACCGGGAAGGAGGACCATCCTGCAGTCCCACCTCTGTCCTTTCTCAAGCACCTAACACTTACCTTCCCTATCAACTGCCCCAATGCCCTCAACTATCTCCCTTCACATTCCAACTCTATTTCAAAATTCTCTAAAAAATTCGTAACTATCCCCAACTCCGATTGTCACCATGTCTTAACTGTGACCGCCGCTGTCTGTGACACCCACTCAGCCCTCAACCACTTGTACTGTGGCTTCAGTCATGTGAACACACCTTCTCCTAACTTGATTATAAACTAGTTAAGGGAAAAGCCTTATCTTATACTTACTTCCCAAAGCTCCTACCACTTACACAGTGACTTGATACTTAGCTCAGTCTCTGTCATGTAAAATTCTGCAATCACTGGTGATATGTGGGGGTATGGTATGTGTAACACAGTGTCTACAATACAGATTTCACATCCCGTGGTCAGCAAGATAAGGGAAGCTCTCTGATTGTCAAAGTGCTCTTGGAACGCTCCGACCTTATTGCACATCAACATTAAGTCCAACACTACCAGTTCCCTCCCTTCATCCCACCCCCATGTTTAACTGGAAGGATTGCTCCCCCCGCCCCAAATGAGTATCAGACGAAATATGTCGCTAGTGTTGGAGGCCAGCTGTGCCCATTTATGCATTTTTAAATACTGGAGTCACAATCAGTTTCGGATTGTGGCTGATGACTATCTTACTATCTTACAGAATTTAACACAAAGATGGGCTCATAGTAGCTGCTCAATAAACGTGCTGAACGAATACGTAGTGGAAGGAGTGAACTGGAGGGGAGGGAAGCGATCTTTTCCTCGGGTTCCTTACTTGTGTTTAGTGAGAAACTGGACAGAGGGAGTGGCTTCTCAGGAGCCCTTTATTTCAAACCCCTTCTCCTGAAGGAATCGTACTTAAGAACATTTCGTAAAAACAGAAAAATTTGACAGCTGCCAGAAAAGGAGACTTATCACACTACCCAACCAAGCCAACATTTAACAGTTATTATCAAAAACTTCTTTCTTATCCCTCCTGTTACAGTTTAACATTGTTTTCCCTTTTTCTCCCCAAGCCTGGCCCCAGTGCAGATTAAGAACAGCTGGGCCCAATCTCCTCGCTCCATCCAACTTGTCATGGACCAGCAGACTAGTATTAAACTGCTCTTCACATTTTTGAGTCAAAAGTCCCCAACGTTTCTGGTAAACCATACTTTCCTGTCTCTGTTCCATTGATGGCTACTGGCCTGTCCAGGTCTATTTATGTCCAAGAATTTAAGTAAGCATTAACAATACCCAGATTATTGGTTCTTGCAGGTTACTATCTAGTGTAGGCTCAAACTTGAGTAGTTAAAAAAAAATACAAGCTAATTTTTATTTTCAAAGTTGGGATCATTTTGAATGGAAACAAACACCATCAGATTCTACTCAAATTTATTTTTCCAGAATTCCCCCAAACAGGCAATGTTTTTCCTTATTTTGCCATGGAATCTCATTCCTTTAATGCATAATCCTATCACCTCCTTCCTTCCCACTCCCCAAACTATACTAAATTTAAGAATATAAAAGGCTAATGCAAGGGAAAACATTTATGACCAAGCAGAGAGACTTATAAAAATAATTAAAAGTATAATTGGCACTAAGTAATATTAGTGTTTAGTAAAGAATAGGGTATGTGAAAACGATGTTTAAGGCAAAATCAAGGAAAGATAAAAAGTACAGCAACTACCAGGGTTAGGCGTGATTAACTTGTCACATAAATATGTTTAAGACAAAATAATCTAGCACTAAAAACTACCAAGAAGGTCTCCTGCTGACATTTTATCACTAGACACGCCACACTGATTTTCTTTCACAGAAAAAACCCCTGAAATTCGTTTACTAAGAGCAGCGATACATAACCTTATCCCTTAAATAACTCAGGCTTTCCTTTTACGCTTTTCATTCCCTAAAATAAAACTCTGCCATCTATATCGCATTCTAAAACCAACACAAACGATTCTATCTCACTAAAGAGGGAAGCGTGTTTCAGGATGTATTTCAGAGCTTTTATTGAGTCGAGGACAAATTATGAATGAATATATTTTATTTAAAACCATGTTATTGACAGAAATCTATCAATAATAATGTGGGTATTGTCAAGGGCCTGTCAATATTAATGTAATTATGATTAAGGGGATGACATGGATTTTTAGCTATAATACCTAGTAACATCTCCTACATTGCTGCTATCAATACACACACACTATTATTGACCTGCTCCAAGACTCAGTGCTAGATGTATTACCATTAGGCATATTTGTCAATGCATGCTGCCTACAAAACTACACTGAAATTTACAGTCCTGTAAACTCTGTCAGCAGAAACACGTGACTCCCTCCCAAGTAATCTCTCAGGTATCAAACCCATCCATCGCCCCCCCTCCAAACCTTTTCCGGGTCCACCATAGTATAATGTTCCATATGATAATGTTGCTGCCACTCTCCTAAGGGTTCTAGCAATCAAAATGGATGAGTGCGATTATTCTTTTTTTTTTTTCCTTTTAGGGTTTAAAAAAATTTTAAACTAACATTTTGCATTATGAGCTTACGTGAATAAAGTTCTTAAAACCGGGATTTTAAGCTTTGAACTTCCTCCCTAGTATTTCCTTTGTGTGGTCAGATTTACTGTACCCTGTATTGAAATCAATACTAATAAATGGGACGTGCATCAAAGAGGGATTCAACAGGACACCGATTCCCAGAACACATTTCAAACAGGAGCAGGAGAGAAAAAGCTGTGGCCGAGGCCATTAGAACACCGTGACCCCCCACACTGTGAACAGGCCGAGAAGTCACCGTCAGAAAGTTCAAATCCCACTTCGGCCACAGACTTGCTAAGTGACTGTCACTACTCTTTCGCTGCTCTCTTTCATCAAGTATAAGCCCCGTTTCAGTGGTTTATAGATATCCCAACTGCACTGCTTTGAATACAGACAAGACATGAAGGATTTAAAACATTCTGTTATGGACACCAGTCCTCTAGGTTACTTTTAACTTAAAGGCAATTGTCAACAAAATCCAAATAAAAAAAATTTTGGGGGGTGGTAATGGGTACACAACAAAATGTTTCTAGATACATTTGAAGGAAAACTTCAAAATATTACAAATTTCTCCAACAAATGAACAATGATAAGCACTTTGTCCTAGCAGAGGGGATATTTCTTTTTTTCTTCTTCTTCTTTATTTGGAGAGAAGGAACTCAATCCAAATACTACAGCCTTCAAGATGATAATCAGTGTTACAGAGCTGAGCACCTTACCTATTTCATTTCCGGTATATTTATCCAAGTATCTAAAACCAACACAAAATACTTTTTAAAACCTTAAAACAGAATTCCCAATACCTTGAGGCCAGCTTCACAAAGACATTTTTTAAGAGAAGAACACGGCACTCATAATCTTTTCAGAAAGTTGATGCTTCTGAGTGTTGAAGAGAGAAAGCACAGTATGCAAACAGAGAACAGATGTTTGAGTGAATATGGGGGATTCTAACCATTTCTACGGTCCAGCCCAGGTCCACCCTCCGGCTGTGTGACCCTGGACAAGTCATTATACCACATGATACTTTTCAGCAGTTAAAAAAGTCAGCAACTATAGAAATTTCACCTACATAGGATCCTTATAGGAACTACTAGTGAACCTTGGAAGAGGAAGAGAAAGAATAAAAGAAGTCCTTCCCAACTGCAGAAATGGTAATGCTGAACACCAGTCTGGAAAAGGCTAGCGCGAGTGGAGAAATCAGAACAGAAGACGCGAGACAGAGAAACAATCCTCGTGGAGGAAACAGCAAAACAAGACGCAACAAAATTCCACCGGCTCATGAGCTTACAACTGCAGGAAACACGCACCACCTACCAGGGCTGAAGGCGGATAGTGGCCACGGTAGTGAAGTGCCCTTTGCAAGATCAAGTAGCAAGTCATTTAATCCTTACACTACGATGAAAGAGCTTCTTTCATTATTTGTTTTAAACAAGGAAACGGCGGCACAGAGAGATTAGCTGACCAGTGAGAAATCACACAGCTAGAAATAACTCAGCCACATTCTGAACCAATGTACTACACTGACAAGTGGTGATGGGCTGGAAAAACAGTGACAGCCAAAAAGGTGAACATGGGCACTTGAGGATGGCGCCGTTGGGCATGCAGATGGGGCTGTTTTAAGAGGCTGAGGACTCCGAGATCAAGAGCACAGGCACTAACTACAGGGAAAATGCCAACGCAAGGATGAGCAAACGTGCCTCATGAAGCATGAAACAACCAGCTCTTAAGTACTCTATGCATGTGGAAAAGGGCTCGAGGATCTAATTGCCTAAGAAGAGAATTCGAAATGACGTAAAATTTTTGGAATACACATTCCATTGCACATTTCACGGCACCGGAGAGAATGTGGACTATCCACGCGGGAACAGAGGTGTTTGCAATGTAACAGGAGCAAGTACCGAAGGCCGCAGAGGGTTTTCTTGGCATGCTTTACCTCACTGAATTTTCATAAAAGTAAAGATCATCGTGTCCATTTCACAAAGACCAAAATTAAGCCTTGAGGAGATGAAGTCACCTGTGTCAGGCCAAGCTGGCAATTAGTAAATTTCTGGTAAACACTAGAGAAAGTATGGAACACACAAAAGGAAGGCAGTGGTAAGTTCGTGGGTATTGGGTAAGCTTGGATCAAATTCAATACCGCAGAACTCAAAGCACAGTTTCTCCTCTCAAGGCCCGACTGCCAGTCACTCCCAGGACTGTGGATGGGGAGAGAAACGACAGAACATGGTCGAGTTACCCAAGTTGCCTGGGATGCGTGCCATCCACATCCCCTCTCTACTCCTACACATGTGGTCCGAGAACCGTTCAAAGAGACTCACTGTACATCTGCACAGAAACGAGGCGTGAACATTCATTTAGTGATTGTGAACACACACTCTACCCAAAGCAGAGGCACGGCCAACTCACCTAACACTGGGAGGGAATGGTTATGCGTAATCAAAACAGAATGACTCTAGGGCTCTTGGTTTTTATGTTTTAACAGTCAGAAGAAAAAAAAAGACACATGGATGAAATGTATCTCACCTTACTGACAGGCAGGTAAGAAGGGCGCTCTGATAAAAAGAACACCTAAAGAGAATAAAAACATAGTTGGTTGTGTAGATGGGAAGGGTTGGCAGAAGTGGTCAACAGCCCACAATGGGAAGGACAGAGGAGGCTGTACGCTCCTCTCCCCGCCTCTATAGGAATCCCAGCTCTGGCATTTGCAGCACCAAGATTACAGGCCCGGGGGCAGGAGGAGCAGTCAGGGCTCCCCTCCGGAGGGTTCTTCCACAGCCTGAAGGAACTGAAGAGGAACACGGGATGTTTAGAAGCTGCTGTCCTTTCACAGGAAAGAGATAAAGGGAACAGCCAATGTGCTTCTAGGCTGCCCAACCCAGGTAATCAAAGGGGAGCCAGTGATTCAGAAACAAAGATTGTGCATATGGCATACATGTCCATGGCATACATGTCCCTGTGCTGCAGGACCCTGCACATGGTGAGGCTGGGTGAGACTGCTAACATCTGTAAGGTTCAGCCACCAAACACGTCAAATGCAAAGTACCGGCTTTCCTACTGCAAAGATGATTACAAGCTTCGAATATAAGTGAAAATTTTATGGCTAGCATAAAAGGGTAGGGGGAAGAAAGAAAAAATAAAGAATTGTGATTCTGATAATAAAGAATTAAACTTGAAATCTGTATTTATTAAACAAATGAGATTGAATATGGACACGTTTATGGCTTCTAGTAATGAATTAACTGTGAGCATGTATCTCTTATCAAAAAAACTTATACATAAATGCACATGGAATACAAATGAATACTATCCTAAGAAACAGAATTTAAATGCTAGAAGGGAACACAGGTCATCTAGTCTAAGATATGAATTTAATTTTCTTAACAGAAACCCTGTTTTTCGAGCAAAATATATAAAATAGCTGCAGAGGGTCTGCTTGCTTTGTCTCTCCCCAGAAAGTTCCAAGCAATTTCTACAGTTCTTCTATGAAAGCTATAAAACCACAGGTAGAGTGCTACCCCTAATTCCTAAAAATGGGGAGAAGAAGGCCAAGAGGTAGAGCAGGTCATAAGAAAACCAGTCAGGTCTGGAACTTAATTTTCTTGACATAGTGTAGCATTCTCTTTACTACCTCGTATTACTTCTATCCACCACCACCCCCCTTTTTTTTTAAAGAAAAATAAACAGAAGAAATTATTTTTTTGACTCTTCTTTCAAATCTGCTTCTGTCTCAAGCACATACAACTCTAATTTTTCTAGATACAGTAATTGATAATATGGGTGAAATCAGAGAGAATATAAAGTGAAAGAGAAAAATGCAAAGTCCGCCACCCCACGTTTATTCTGTTCAGGTTTAACTAAAGGTAAACACATTAGGGGAAGGTGTCTAGACTACAAACGGTGGTGTGGATGGAGCCTCAGTCTCCCCATAATTGCTTTTATTTTTATTTGTTTTAAAAATTATTTTTATTGATTTCAGAGAGAAAGGGAGAGGGAGAGAGAAACAAACATCAATGATGAGAATCATCTATCAGCTGCCTCCTGCACGCCCCACAATGGGGATGGAGGCCCTAACCCGGCCATGTGCCCTGACCAGGAATCAAACCCCGATGGCCTGGTCCATAGGTCGGTGCTCAACCACTGAACCACACTGGCCGAGCTGGATTTAAATTAAGGTAAAAAACATAAGGTAAAAAAGGCCATCATGGAATACTAACTAGGGCACGTTAGACCTGAACGTTCAACAATTAGTCTTATTCTGAAAAAAAAAAACAAAAACAAAAAACACTTTCATTCACAAAATGTTGTATTTTTGGAAAATGGAACCTAAAGAAATGAACAAACGATAACTTTTAACTTCAGGCCTCGGATGAAAAATGCTAACGATGCTCATTACTTCTTATCAGAAATAAATATTAAGTAGAACAAACTCATCGCAAGTAATTCTATTGGAACATTCCCAGGAACTCTTCCTCCACAAGAAAATTACAACTGCTTTTAAGTGCATCGGCTTTCACAAAGGTTGGAAACTTCAGCACACTATTTCTTTTTCTTTTTCGGGACCCAATGCAAACTTTGCATGAACCGTCGAGCTAAGAAGTGCGGCGTGAGCGCTGCCTGATCCACAACCCGCTCGGCTCAGAGGCAGGACCGCGCAGCGCCGCCGAGCGCGGGCAGACTCGGAAGTTCGTCCGAAGTCCCTGCAGGACGCGTCGAGCTCGGGCTGGCGGTCCTTTCCCTCCTAAGGGTGCGATCCTCACCCTCATTCTCGGGTTTAGGTTTGCTTCTTGCCTTTCCCCAAATCACACTCTGATTTGCCTCCTCCGGGAAGCCAGTGACCTGAGGACTCCAGCCAAGGGCGGCCAGGACAAGGCGGGGAAGCTGGCGCCCTCGGCTGCCCGCTGACCTTGGGCTGCACTGCGGCCCCTCGGCGGACACTGACCTTGGGAGTCGGCGACACGCCCCGCTCCGCGGGACTCTCTCTGAAACGTTCTCTAGGAAGCTTGGCTTTTCCTAGCCGAACCTGGGTACCCAGACTTCCGGAACTCGCGGGCTTCCGGGGCGACGCAGGACCCGGAAGTGTCTGGGGAAAAAAAAAAAAAGGAACTTAAACCAACGAGAACTATGCTTTGGCGCAGGCGGAAGGCCCGGGAAGGCCCAGCAACGACGAACTCCGACGAGCCGAAGGGCCGAAGGGCCGAAGGGGCGACGAGCCGAAGGGCCGAAAAGCCGAAGAACGAGAGCCGATGAGCCGAAGAGCCGAAGGGCGGAGGAGCCGAAGAGTGCACCGCGCGCGGTGATTGGTCGGCTGGCCGTTCGGAGGAAAACCGCATTTGATTGGCAGGAGAGTCGCGAACGGGTCAGCCCGGGGTCGGGACCGCGCGTCGAGAGGCCCCGGGGTCACGGGGCGGAGGCGGACAGGGTTTCTCCCCGGCGGCCACTGGACAAGCGCCGCGGGGTGGCGGCGGGGCGCCTGTGCACGCCGGGCTCCTCGCTGGCTCGCCCTGGGTGAAAGCCCCCGGGACATTCCTATAGGGAGGGGCTGGGGGAGGGACGGCCGCTGGGGCCGGGTAGCCGAGCTTAAGCCGGGAAGGGGGCGGGGCTGGCCGACCCGCGGGCTCAGCCGCGCGTGCCGATGCCCGCGGTGGGCCGGGGCGCTCGCGCCAGCTGGGCACTGAGACAGCCTGCAGGGTGGGTCTCCATCACCCCTGAGCTCCTGGAAACGCCGTCAGCCCACCCCTGGGAAACAGGGAAGGTTAGAGGGCTTATCCAGTACAACCCGTGTCACAATAAATGCTTTTGTTTTTTTCAATCGTGCAACCGAGTCCTTACTCCATATGAAACGTGGGCCAGATGAATGATGGACGAACGTGTGTTACTGAGCTCTAATATTGTCCGAGGTCTCTCTTTACGGTGTATGTTACTGAGCTCTAATATTGTCCGAGGTCTCTCTTTACGGTGTACAATTTAACCTCACTCATGCCTGGGATTTTATCTTCCGCACAGTAAGGAGATCTTGGGAGGACTGGGCCTGCAGGAGGAGGAGGACGGTTTCTTCAATTAGTGAAAGGCCTTCCCACCAGGTGAACTGCGGGTACAAGGCGCAGGGCGGGCTTTTCTCTGGCGTTGGCCCTGGGAGTCGCCAGTGGCCGCCAGAAATGCTGCCAGTCCAGGTCCAGGTCTGATCTAAGTGCAGAATGTGCACTGGGTTTCTAAGACGTAGTATGAACAGGAAAGAGCGTTCACGATTTCATTTTATATTGGTTGCACGCTGAAACGAGAATGTTATGGAAAGTTTAAAATCACAGTACATTTCTGTCGGATAGGGCTGCTCTAGAGGGGAGGAAGATCTACTCTCAGAGCTTCTGGGTTGCCTTCTAGTACGGTCCTGCACGGCTTCCATATGGGGACACATTCTGAGAAATGCACCGTTCGAGGATTTCATCATTGTGTGACCACCATAGAGCGCATGTACGCAAACCTGGGTGGAACAGCCTCCTGCACACCCAGGCTCCATGGTGTAGCCTGTGGATCCCAGGCTACAAGCCTGTACAGCAGGTGACTGTACAAAACCACACAAATTAAATCAGCCCCAAGAGGCAAGGATGCAATGCAAGGCGGAGCAACAAATTGATGTCTCTCTCTCCCAGGCACAAATCAATCAGTGCATCAACTTTTTAAAAGCACACACGTATGGGGCTGCTGCCAGCATAAAACGGCTACAGCTTTTCAGCAAACAGTTTCTGATAAGTAGAAAGAGCCCACTCTGAAATAATGGTAGAAAGTATAGTAAATACATAAACCAGTATCAGAGTTGTTGATCATTATCTAGCCCTGTGTACTGTACATAATTGTGTGTGCTGTGTTTTTATACCACTGGCAGCACCACAAACACGTGGTAATGTGTTGCACTACCCCAGCACTAGGCCAAAGGGAAGTTTAGCTCATAATCTTATGGGACCACTGTCTTATATTTGGTCTGTCATTGACCAGGACATCCTTATGCAGCTCCTGACTAACCTCTCACCTTCTAGGGCAGTGATGGCGAACCTTTTGAGCTCGGCGTGTCAGCATTTTGAAAAACCCTAACTTAACTCTGGTGCCGTGTCCCATATAGGAATTTTTTGATATTTGCAACCATAGTAAAACAAAGGCTTATATTTTTGATATTTATTTTATATATTTAAATGCCATTTAACAAAGAAAAATCAACCAAAAAAATGAGTTCGAGTGTCAGAGGTGTCATAGGTTCACCATCACTGTTCTAGGGTAAGAAGACCAAGTCTCACTTAACAGTCATGAAGGAAGGCAGCCCATTCGCACTTCTCTGGTGGGCCTATGGGTGTACTGGGCTTCACTTAATTTTTATGAAAGGGGGGAAAAGGCCTCCAAAAGACGGTGATTTTCAGAAAGCAAGTTCTAGTTCATGGAGCCTTATAAATGTCACATGAACATGACAATACCTATTGATAAAAGTAAAGATACCAAGCCAGCTGACAGTGCCAGCCCCACTCGCACCTGCTGATGGTGTGGAGCGATTGGGACCAGCGCCAGCAGTGGGTGCGAGCGGCAGCTGCTGCCCCATCACCCCTTAGGAGCCTGGGGCGGTGGAGAAGCCCTCAGGGGTGATCAGGGCCAGCAGTCACCACTCACACCATCTGACGGCACCAAGCAATTGGGACCGGCAGCAGATGTGAGTACCAGGCGGGACTGCAGTGCTCAGGAGCAAAGAATTTTCAGTAACCACCAGAGGCTCGCCCTGATGACAGCGACTGGCGCCCCGCCTTGGTCTGGCGCCCTGCTCACCTACTCCACCATCCTGCCGTGGCCGACGCCCACCATGTTCCACGCTCTGCCATCTGCTGCCGATGCCCACCATGTTCCACGTGTGCCCCTGGTGGTCAGCACACATCATAGCACCAGTTGTAGGGTTTTATAGAGAGAGATAAAAGCCTGAGCGACCGAACGACCAGTCGACCGGTTGCTATGACATGCACTGACCACCAGGGGCGGACACTCAACAAAGGAGCTGCTCCCTGGTGGTCAGTGCACTCCAACAGCCAACTTCCCACAGCTGACCGGCCAACCTCCCACAGTCCCTCCTCCCATCTGGCTGGCCAACCTGCCACGGCTTGTCACCCGGGCTGGCCAGCCCCCCAATCGGCCCCAATCGCCGGCCAGGCCAAGGGACCCCACCTGTGCTTGAATTTGTGCACCGGGTCTCTAGTCAATAATAATAATAATAAAAGAAACATGTAGAACATTACAATTTTTGTTGAAAATGTTTAAAATAAACTCTATTTTTTATCGTTTAATCTCTAAATACATTATATCATTTTAGATTTCCAATGACCCAGTAAGGCGAGGTTTCAGGGAAGATTTGTTTCCTGTCTTTTTGTGCTTGCTTTATATTTATTTTCACTCATTTATTTAACAAAAGCAGCAAGGGGCCAGGAGTATTGCTAGACAGTGTTGAAATAAAGGTGAACTACGCAGACATGGATGGCCCTTGCTCAGAGCTAATGAGTATCAACTCAGAGACTGAAAAAGTAGATAATGACCAAGGCATAGTATATTTTCCCTTTGATTAAGTGCTGTGCCCCTGTAAATTCAACACGTTAATTGTTTTAAACCTAGAATTTATATATTCCTGCCGACAAGTTAAGAAAGAGTCATTAGGATTTGGCTCTGGGCTTAAAAAACATTAGTAAAAAAATCAAAGTCTATTTAATGCATGCATTAATTATAAAAACCTAAAGAATAAAATCTTTAAATTGGAATATTTCTGTACCTTTGTGAAAAAGATGAAAAAATTATAATAGCATCTTACTTATAATAGCCCTTCAGCGACTTTTAGGCTCTTAGGAATTTAATAATAGATCTGTAAAGGAGACATTGATTTATGCCCCTAACATCATTTAAAATTGCTGACTTTAAAAAGTTATTTTAGCATATTACATAGTTCTTTTTTTAAAAAAAATATATTTTTATTGACTTCAGAGAGGAAGGGAGAGGGAGAGAGAGATAGAAACATCAATGATGAGAGAGAATTATTGATTGGCTGCCTCCTGCATGCCCCACAATGGGGATTGAGCCTGCAACCCTGGGCATATGCCCTGGCCAGGAATCAAACCTTAACCTCCTGGTTCATAGGTCAACACTCAACCACTGCCACACCGGCCGGGCAGCATATTACATAATTCTTAAATCAATGAGTGCATCAGGACAAAAGGAAAGGATTCTTAGAGTTCACAGCAGGTGAGATTGACCCCGATTAGAGGTATGGGGAAGGCATGCCAGGAGGGTGCCTGAAAGGTGTCCAATCTGACTGCTGAAAGCTGGGCAGGATTAGATATTTGGCTATTAGAGGACAACTATGCCAGCTGAGCAAAAAGGGTGGGGAAGCATGAGACAGGTGAGGAGACGCTTCCTGGCAGGGGCTAGAGCTGGGGCGGGATGAGGAATCGTGGAAGATAACACTGGAAAAGTAGTTGGGAGCCTGGTTTTATCAGTATAGGATGTAAAAAAAAATCAGGAATATTTGTTTTAGTAAAAAATTGATTCTTGAGTTTTTTTGACTAATCATTTAAATCAACTACATCTTAGTTTAAACTCTACAATGGAACTGTTATAGAGATAATATTCTGGTGAACTTGAAACATGGGGTCTGATTGTATGGATTGTATGGAAATCAGAAATTTAGTTCCAGTGAAGTTCAAAAGAAAAATAGGCTCACAGAACACTTTGTGTGGCTCAGTTTCTTTTTTAAAAAAAGATATTTTTCTTGATTTCAGAGAGGAAGGGAGAGAGAGAGATAGAAACATAATGATGATAGAGAACCATTGATTGGCTGCCTCCTGCATGCCCCACACTGGGGATTGAGCCAGCAACCTGGGTATGTGCCCTTGACTGGAATCAAACCTGGGACCCTTCAGTCCACAGGCCAACACTCTATTCACTGAGCCAAACCAGGGAGGGCATGGCTTAGTTTCTTAACACATTCAAAATGTGTTCAAGACTGTCACATCTCAGTGGGAAGCTGGGGGTGGGTGGATGGGTGGGAAGAAATCTCCCCAAAACTTGTATGCATATATGCATAACTCATGGACACAGACAATAGGGTGCTGAAGGCCTAGGGTGGGGGTGGGAATAGGCTAGAAGAGGTCAATGGGAGAAAAATGGGGTCATAGATAATGCTTTCCACAATAAAAGTTTTTAAAAAATGTGTTCAGTTTATATTTAATTTCAGTAAAAGTACATGAATATCAAAATTTGCAGGCCTTTCTATTTCCTTCTAAAAACAACACTAGTAGTGATTACATTCAAAGCACAGTCAGTATTTCACTAAAAACAGAGCCTGTAGAAATAAAGAAAAAATCATTAGGATGGTGTTTTTCGTTACCTGGGAGTGGGCCTTCAAAACAGTCTGGAAAGGAATCCTATGAAGCAGGGCTTAAAATATTATTCTTTTTCTCAAACCATCATTCAAAATCACTAGATGAAAATTTAATTTTGTAAGACGTCTGCACCATTCAAATTTGTTTATGGCGTGAGCATTCAATTTAGACAATGTATCATGACTTGGAGAAGAATTTTTTCTTTTAAGCCAGATCAGGTTTCCTTCTCAGGGAATAGATGAATCCAGGAAAAATGTTTCTTTCCACAGCTCACGCCTGGCCAGAAGCAGTGGCCGTGGAGGAATGGCGAGCTCACTGAATAATGACAAAGGAGAGTCCCTAACCTCTTTTCCCACGGTCCCTCCATGTCCTTGACATGTCTCTACCCCCCCCCCCACCCCCCCTCACCAAGTCCACAGAGCCAAGGAGTTTTATCTTTTGATGCTTAAATGAAGGGACTGAACCTCTGTTTCTCAACTGTATCAAGCAAGCGATTGCAACCATGACCTACACGCAGAGGCCTGACTGCTTTGTCGCTGAGGGTGGGTATGCTGTGGAAGGTCTCTTAGCCTCAGTTTCTTAATCGCTCATCTGTTTGACATTCCTCTAAGATCCCTTTTTGTTTAGCGGGTTGGGATTCTAAAGGCCAATTTTTTAAAGATCAGTTTTAATCCAAGATCAGTTTTAATCCAGTTCTACTTAAATGCTGTCTCCATGTATTTTATCAATCCCTCTTTTCTATGTTATATCTGTAAGAGAAGCTAAGTCCTAAATTCTTTTTGTTGTTGATGTTGTTTACCCTCATCCATCCATTGATTTTTAATCCATCCATTGATTTTTAAAGAGAGTGGAAGGGAAGGAGAGAGAGAGAGAGAGAGAGAGAGAGAGACATCCATGTGAGAAAGACACATCAATCAGTTGCCTCCTGCACATGCCCGAACCAGGGCCAGGGATCGAGCCTGCAACCGAGGTACGTGCCCTTGACCAGAATTGAGCTCAGGACTCTTCATTCCATGGGCCGATGCTCTATCCACCGAGCCAAACCAGCTAGGGTGCTAAGTCCTAAATTCTTAGTCTAGTCCCAACTTGGCTCCTCTTCTTGCTGTTTTTGATCTCATAATTGAGGACAGGATACTCCTGCACCTCTCAGGCAGCCAGATTCCGTGACAGCCCTGGAGGAATAAGCTCCAAGTCACTGCTTTATAAAATATCTCCCTTTTCTGCGTGGATTTAAGTATTTGTTGTACATGTTACTTCCATAACAGGAAGTCAGTGAGGAAAAGAGGAGAAATATGCGACGATAATTTAACCTGACACCGTTAACCTTAGCAACCTCAGCGTCCAGGGCCTCCCTTCCTCCCCAGCCCACAACGCCCAGCCCTAGAGGCCTGCAGGGATTCTCAGAGGGAGGAACTCTCTTCAGACAGAAGCCTTTCGAACTTGGGAACCATGAGAAGGTGTTGCAGACAAGAGCTGTTCACTCAATGCATCAGAGTCCGGACTGGTCTGCAGTAATGTTGATGTATCCCTTAGAATGTGGGAAGTGGAGTAAAGGTTTATGTAAGTGCAACGGGCTTTCATGTGATTTACTAAACAGTCTGGAAAGCATCCGTGAGCTCTGAGTTAGTGCATTGTCCCTCCTATGACTCGTTTTAGAAGGCTGTCACAGCTACACGTAGCTCCTGATTATCTCTGGGTCATAGAAATCCCCTGACAGTTGGATAGAGGCGATGCTGTGGAGTTACAAGATCTGGGCTCTGAGTGAAGGAGACCCGGTTGCTTGTGTCCACCATATACACTGAGGGCCCTTTGGGCGAGTGAAACGCCCGCGGACCTCAGCACCTCATGTGAAAACATAGCGGCTGGGCTCCATGTACGTGGAGTATGTTCTCATCCTAAAGCGACACAGTCCTGAGAATAAGCTGCCACATGCGGTCCTTTGGGTTAGGCCCAGACAGCAAGGGGAAGAAATGCCCGAGGGGAATGCTGCTGAGCGAGGCTCAGACACTGCCCAGACTGAGAGGGCACAGGTGTAGTCCCCCCGCGTCCAAAACTTCCCAGGAACAAAAACAGCCCCGAGAAACGTTAGGTTTGCTATTGTACCCCATCTCTAAGTGCTTTGTTTTATGATATTAGAGATTGTGTTAGAGATTTTATCACTTCCAAGTGTTCCTTTTAGTCACTATTACAGAAAGACATTATAAAATCTCTGATTTCTATGTTTACTCCTTTCAAATGCTAGCATTTAAAAACGATCCTTGTTAGAAGAACACAGGAATCCGATGACAATCGAGGCGAGGAGTTTTTACTGCTCCCCTGACCCTATATTGTCGCTTTGGAAGGATTTAAACCTCATGAGAAAGCGCTCTGCCTTTACCAGCTGGTGTGCTAGGAGGAGCGGAGCCCACAGAAATAAACATAGAACAGCGGGGACAGACTCAAAATGCCCGGCACATTTTGCAGGAGAAGGGAATTAACCTAAAACGGAAAGCATACGCTTTGGTTTGCTAATAATATAATCTTGTGAGTACTTGGTTAAATGAAAGGTTATTTCACGTAGAAGGTTGAAATCTTTCTTTTCCCGGCGTGCAAAGCTCTCTTTAAAGACAAACGTGTCAGGGGTATTTTTAATTACCTTCTTATATTCACGAACTTCCAAAGGGATCTGGGACATGGAAGTGTTTCGTAGCTGTTTAGAGAAATGAGAACGGAGGCCTTTCTAGTTCCAAAGGTTACTTCCCAGCTCTAAGTTCAGGCAATCGTCTCTGTAGTATTGAACCTTCCAAGTTGTGTTACATCAGTAGGATGTAGATCTGTGTGTGCTGAATGTCAAAACGTCGGTGAGTCACTAGGACACATCGAGGCAAGATTGTTTCAGCTAGTTTTGTTCTGAGTTACTGTTTTCTACGTGCTTAGTGAGCTACCAAAGCATATGATTTAGGAAATAAAATTTTATAAATTTCTCCTTCTTCCCAAGTAATTGTAGTTCAAACACACTGTAATGATCTTGAAGTCCGGCTCTCTGCGGACTGGTTACCTGAAACAGGTTTTGGCACGTTAACGAGAGGCTTCACACAACCAGAAAATGCTCATTTTGGGGTAATCATGATGGAGTCCTACTCATCCATCAGAATCTTAAGCCATATCCATGTATGTTATGTAGTGTTTATTTAAGGCTAGTATTTCTAAGTGTTGTCACATAGAATTTTTTAAAATAGTGCTAATTTATAAAGTATAGGTGGCCCATATTTCTGATTAAGGCTGGACTATTTCCCTCTCTTTTGTCAACAAGTAGTGATGGCTAATATGTATATGCTACCAATTACATGCCAGACACAAGTCTCGGTGCTTTACAGATAGTAGCTCACTGAATGTTCACAACAACTCCATTCCCATTTCACAGATGAAGGAAACGAGGTTCAGAGAAATTAAGTAAACTGCTCCAGACCACAGAGGTCAGAATTTGCACTCAGCCACCCTGGCTGCGGTACCTGTGCTCTGAGTTCCCATAATATACTTCCTCCTACACCTTAGCTCCCCTCCCTTTGAGGCCTGGAACCCAAACCTGTTTTCCCTCAATCACTCAACAATAAGTGAGTGAGGTGGGGAGAAGTCACATAACTAGCTTCAGGCCTGCGTTGGTCACATAACTTGCAGAGCTCAGTCCAAAATGAAGATGTGGGGCTTCTTGTTAAAAAAAAAAATATATATATAGGAAAAAATATGAAAGGTACTGAACCATAAAGCTGATTCCTTTTCTTCATAGGCTCTTTTGTCATGGTGTTTTTAACTTGTCGTTTAATGCTCTAAGTAAAGAAACATTAAAAGTTTAAATTATTGGCATGAGTTTTACCATTCATCTTTGTTTTGTGCAATGTATTTTAAAATGCAAATATTAGGGCATTTAACCTGTATGTGTAATCACTCAAATTGCATGATACTTTTTTTGTAGCTTGTACCTAAACAGAAATATTCTTCCAGAGCAATGGAAACGCTGCACAAAATGAACTCAACTGTATTTATTTCACTCCTTGACACACACGTATTCTACCAACACCTCTAGCTCCGGCTTGCTACCGAGTAAGGAAGGACTGAAATGAAAAGGGAAGGTGGCTTGTCCTGTTTCTTTCTTCTATGTCATCATTTTCAATGTAGAGTAGTTCACTTATGTGAGTTCAGGCAGAAAGCACAGCTCTTAGGGCTCTGGGTGTCTTTGTTTACTCCGTTGTAGACGCGACACCCTGACCATGTCTTGGAGGTTCTCTAAATTTTCACGCATTGTGGGTCCCCTGCGCTTGTGGACATCACAGATACTGAATGTGAACTGAGGGGTAGAGAACAGAGCAGGGTGACATGCATTTCGCTTGTATCTCCTCTGACCCTTGCGATTTCACTTACAAGTTCAATTTTGAAGTTACAGAGGATTTTATCATGGCCATAGCAGAGCCCTTTTGAATGCAAGGCCCTGCACAGGTTACGTGTCGGTGAAGCAGGCCCTGCTTTGGGCCATTAGATGAGATGGAAACTGGACTGGATGGAAATTGTTTTTTTCAGTCAACCCCAAACATCTAAAGCAGTGGTTCTCAACCTTCCTAATGCCACGACCCTTTAATACAGTTCCTCATGTTGTGGTGACCCCCAACCATAAAATTATTTTCGTTGCTACTTCATAACTGTAATGTTGCTACTGTTATGTAATATAAATATCTGATATGCAGGATGTATTTTCATTGTTACAAATTGAACATATTAAAGCATAGTGATTAATCACAAAAACAATATGTAATTATATATGTGTTTTCCGATGGTCTTAGGCGACCCCCGTGAAAGGGTCGTTCGACCCCCAAAGGGGTTGTGACCCACAGGTTGAGAACCGCTGATCTAAAGCATTGCACTGAAGATACAAGGGATTGGCCTGCGAGGCTGGTGTGGTCACAGGGGATGACCGCAGGACACACCTACAAGACTGCAGCTGACTGGCTGCTGCGGCGTTGAGAGGAAGCCCTGCGAAGGGTGGTGAACCATTGCCTGCCACTCACAAGTGGTCAATGCCAAGCGTGGAGCGAGAGAGCTGGGGTGGCTGTGGCGCATTCAAAGGGCAGGCGGAGTCAAATGGCAGAGAGAAGCGCTCTCTGTGAGAGCTGCTGCCGAGGCAGATGCTACGAGAAGGTTGGAGTCCTAGTTGGGACAACCAGGGACCTGGAGAACTGGGACAGGGCTCCCTGGATGTCCCTGAGGATGTGGACCCTACAGCCCCTCTGGATCCTCCAGACGTGCAGAGGGGGCCACCCTCCCTTCCGGAGAAGGGGCCAGCCCTTCGGCTGCGCTGGAAGATGCTGCAGAAGCAGCAGGGACCCCTGTTCAGATTCCGCCCTCATCGCCTCTCCTGGCTGCCAGGCCAGGATCTAGGGACTGGCTTCATACTTATATATATACAATATACATATTATTGGTTTTAGAGAGGAAGGGAGAGGGAGAGAGAGATAGAAACATCAATGTTGAGAGAGAATCATTGATTGGCTGCCTCCTGTATGCCCCCTACTGGGGACGGAGCCCTCAACCCGGGCATGTGCCCGAATCGAACTCAGGACCCTTCAGTTCGCAGGTCAACACTCTATCCACTGAGCCAAACCAGCTAGGGCTCGGGACTGGCTTTTTAAGAGCGGTGGGTCAGGCGCCAGGATGTCAGTCTGAATGAGCAAGAATTGATGAACTTGGGGGCACTTTCTTTGGAAATGAAGATCACCACCCTGGTCAAGACCCGAGACGTAGGGCACGGTGCCACCGTGGTGGCTCCTAGGTAGCCCAGAAGAACAGCGGCCGCCCCGCAGAAGTGAGAAAGCCCGAGTGGGCCTGGCAGGTGGTAGTGAAGGAAAAAAACGCTTGAGACAAGTGGGCATGTTGGAGTGGCTGTATTATGTACGGGCAGGAAACCCACCGTGAGATTGTGTCCTGCCAGAGGCTGAGAGGATGGGCCAGTGCTGGTTGATGAGAGAGAGAACAGTTGCCAGCCATAGAGTCAGGCGGCCCTTGTCTGAATCACGGCTCTGTAACTTACCAGCTGTGTGACCGAGGACGGTGAGGCAGGTCCGGAGACTCAGTTATTTTAATTGCATGAGGAGGCTAAGGCCGATATTTGAGTTCGGTCTTGTTGGGGACATGACCTGTGAAAACTCAGGTAAGATGGGTAGCATTCCTCAGCCTGTAGTACAGTGGCTCTCAACCTTGGCTGCACATCAGAATCACCTGGGAATCTTTTTAAAATCCTGATTTCTGGGCCTCATCCTCCGGAAATTCTGTCTCTTTGTTACTAATGTTGTGGCCCCACCCCATCACAAAGAAACAGAATTTCCGGAGGATGAGGCCCAGAAATCAGGATTTTAAAAAGATTCCCAGGTGATTCTAATGTGCAGCGAAGGTTGAGAACCGCCGATGTAGTATGTATTCAATAAGTTTTAATTCAGGATAAAATGCATGTGTTTTCATTAGCTTTCGGATAGGGCTTGCCAGTTGCATCGAAGCATATACCGATTGCCTTTCAGACCCCACTTTTATTTTAGAATTCTAGTTACCGGAAGATATGACAGACTATAACTATTGTTTAAGGAACAAATTAGTATAAAAGTAAGAGGAATCGTATCATTTTCTATGAATTTCCAATATCAAAATTGACAAATCAAGGCCACGCCAATTTGAAAATGTGCACCGAGGAAGAGCACCACTGAGTCACCTCATTTATCTTCTCTTTCAAACACATATTTTCTAAAACAGCAGGATAAAAAAAGGAAAATTGTGTTAGAAAAAGGGTTGTTCCCCTACTGCCTTTCCGCAGTGATTGATTGTATTTTCTCCCAGGAATTGAAGAAAGGAGAAGAGAACACGAGGGTTGATTGCATCAAAAGTGTGACACGAATAAAAGAATCAAGAAATCACATATGTCTGCACAGAAGTCAACTAATAAATCAAAAGCATGTTCTTAGCTAAGTCAGATGTTTCTTTGAAACAGCATATGGTGCAATTCTAGCGTATTCTCTATTCAGCCACCTAACAGGCTGTCTTACTGCTTTCAACTAGGGGAAAATCAAGCAGCACCAATTGTTTATAAGGCTGGTAAAACATTTTGACTTTATTTTATGCCCTGATTAGCTACGACTGGCTTAATGATTACACTGTAAAAGCCAAAATCATAAATGGAGAGAACAACCTGTTGGCCGGATGAAACACTAATTGCTACAGTGTCCTACATTAAATGTGTTCATCGTTTCTTTTTAGCAGTGATTTTGATGTAAAATTTAACAAGTTTTCTTTCATCCCATATTAAGTCTGTATTTTTTTGAATTGTGGATTTAAGATATCTGCATCATTTTTAGAGTTAAGTCATAAAATTAATATATGTCATAATAATTTTAACCAAACCAAGTCCTTGCGACAATGTCATATCCTAATCAGCCAAGAATGAAGATTATAACCCTTAGAATTGTTATGATGACTGTATCTTGCTCTAAAGAATAAGTCAACCCCAGTATAATTGAAGAAAATTAGTTCACATGGATTTTTTATCTTTCCAATAGAAGTTCGTGACTACGTGAAGGTTGCTGTGGGTGAATATAACTTTGTACCAAAGGAGAAACTTGTGAGACTATACTTAATTGACCAGGGTAGGAGGAATTTGTTTCAGTAAATCATTATTCTCGCTGTTTCTTTTTTGGAAATATACTTAAATGCCACTATATTGTAATGCCCTTGTTAGTTAGCGTCAAATCGGAAATCTATATCCCACCCCCATCCATCCCTTGACCAGAATGTGCCACCACTCATATTCCTTGGTGCCTGATTCCAGGTAAGGACAATCCTCTGGAGGAAATGATTGAGGCCTGCATCTTATCAGATCCCCAAAGGAAGAAGGTGAGGAGGATATTAGTGAGAGAGTAATTTTGGAATAAAGTGATAAAAGAAACATTGCCATAAATTTCCGCCCAGCTCTTTTACTTTCTTTGCGTCTTGGACATCAGGTTATTCAGAATGAAGACCAAAGCTCCTCATCTCCAGTGAACGCACCCAGCACCCTCGCTCGGCTCATGAGAAGGATCAGTGGACTTCGTCCAATCCGTGGCGCTTCGTCAGGGTTCCGAGAGGCCCCAGAGCCGCTTTGCCAGGATTTGGAAATCCAGGTTCTCTTGCTTCTTTCTCTCTTTCATTAACTCTCCTCTTTATTTCCCAATGCCACTATTCTGTATTTATTATCTACTCACAGCACATCGTATTTCATAAGAGCACAGTGCTATTGGTAACAGCAAAACAAGTAATAGAAATGCTCTCTAAAAGTCCAAGCGGTCAGATGTTGATGGGACTGGCCATGTATTGCAGAAGGTATAGTGGGTGCTTCAGGCGTGTGTGTGCGCGTGTTTCTCTTCTTCCCCTCTTGGCCCCAATAAAAGAACTGAAGAACGTAAAGAGGGAATGGCGCTGGTGAATGTTCCTCTCTCTTACATTATGTCTGGCATTTTCCTACAGGTCCAGGCCCAAGCCCAGTTGTGTTCAGACTTGAGAAATATGGACGTCAGGTGCTGAATCAGCACCACGCCATTCATGTGTGAGGACTCCCCTTGCTGGTGCCCCAGTTGCAGTAAGTGGTGCCATCAAGCCTTTGATACAAACTGTGACCTTTCCCTTTCTTCTGCTTAAATTTTCCATTTCTTCTTTCCCCTGAATCTTACCCAATTTTACCTAATTCCAGGCTCCTGGATGCGTTTGCCTCCTTTCCTGTTGGCTTACTCGGACTTCTTATTGCCTGTAGCTGCTTCCCAATTAGAATTATATTCCACCTGCAGCAGACACTGTCCAGGCTGGCATCTTACTTTAATATATATGTATTATTTATTTCAGAGAGGAAGGAGAGGGAGAGAGAGATAGAAACATCAATGATGAGAGAGAATCATTGATTAACTGCCTCCTGCACGACCCCTACTGGGGATCAAGCCTGCAACCCGGGCTTGTGCCCTGACTGAGAATTGAACCACAACCTCCTTGTTCATAGGTCAAAGCTCAACCGCTGAGCCACGCCGGCTGGGCAGGCTGGGGTCTTCCTGCCATCCACCCTCTGACTGCTTCAACTTCTCTCTTGGCCACAATTCCCTCACATGCCACATGTGGATTCAGAATTACCCTTTTCCCTACTTTGGGACCCAATCCTAGTGGCCTCCTCTTTCCATTCAGGTCAGCCTAGTTCAGTGAATGGCGAACCTTTTGAGCTCGGCGTGTCAGCATTTTGAAAAACCCTAACTTAACTCTGGTGTTGTGTCACATATAGAAATTTTTTGATATTTGCAACCATAGTCAAACAAAGACTTTCTATTTTTGATGATATTTATTTTATATATTTAAATGCCATTTAACAAAGAAAAATCAACCAAAAAAATGAGTTTGTGTGTCACCCCTGACACGCGTGGTCATAGGTTCGCATCACTGGCCTAGTTTGACTGTCAAGCCTTCCCTGTGAGTTCCAGTGTTTTGATTATGGGAAAGGAGAAAAATATGGGCAGAGGGTGAGAAACAGGCAGAGTGAACCCTGAAGTTTGGGGTTGTCTCTGCTCTGGACCTGCCCCGGGCAGATGCCATTCCTCGGTTCCTTCCTAGTGTGTGGAGAAGGGACCAGCGAAGTCTTGATTAGTGCAAAGCTCGGGTGTCTCCCGGCTCCCAGGTAGTGACTGTGGCCATTGTTCTGACTTTATCCACATGGTAGAAGCTCGATTGCAAGCTTCTCGCTTGCTAACCCCTGAATTGGCCTTTCTTCTTCCCCTGCTGTAACCTTCTGTTCCTCTTTAAAATAGAGCAATACATTTTTTTTCCTGATGAGCAAAGCACACTCAGTAATTTCTCACTTAGTGATGATTCATTAATCATGGAAGGGCATGTGAGCAGCAGTAAAAGCAACTCCTTTAATTTAGTTTAATTTAACAAACATTTATGGAGTGTTTAATGTGCAGAGCAAAGTGCTAAGCAGGAGACCCAAAGAGACCCGGTTTTTGATGATATGCAAATTATTTTTTTCATTTGGATAAGTGTTTAATAAACTTTTCTGAATCAAATATAATTGGTGTAGACTTTGTTATGGTTTAAAGTCTAGATTATAAATTCTATCATAAACTATTTAGTAATTAACATAAAGACGCATACTTGGGTTGTTTCCATAGGGAATGAATGACTTCTATTTAGGTAACGTATCTACAGTTCATCTTCTCATAAGAAGAGTGCCAGATCAAGAACTAGCCTCTGCAAAATGCCCTGGTTATGTCTTCCTTCTGTACTCTGTGTCTTTGTTCTAACACAAGGTTAGAATCAGGGAAATGCTTACAGAAGGGGTAATATTTGAGCAAAACTAGAATATGGTGTGACATAGTCATTTTAATTTAATTATATCATAGGTCATAGAGTCATGGAACATTAGAACAGACAATGACCTACGGATCAAGTTCATTTCAAATCATTTTATACGTAAGGAGGCTCTGATTCAGAGAGACATGATTTTTCAAAGGTTGCCCAACTAGCTGGAATTAAGAAACTAGTCTTTGATTTAAACTGGATAAGAAAGAGAAAATTTGTTGTCACGCCATTGAGAAGCAAGGCTTGATATGAGGATACCAATGGTTTTAGTTTTCTCTCTCAAAACTGATATAGATATAGCCTGATTTTACACTTTTGGAATGGGGTAAAGGGTTGGAGATATTAACCAGAATATTGTTTGCTATATTAGATCTATTACAAACATTGAATAGTTTTTAATCAGCAGAGCATACTCCCTTGTCTATAAACCTCCCCCCACATGATGCAGACATACCCACTAAAAATAAGCAAATCCAACTTTTTACATTGTCTCTTCATCCCTGTTGTCACTGTACAACTCCAGGCAAACAGCAGAAAAATTCTAATAAGAAATGTTCAGGAGCCCCTTTTGTTCATAGTCATTCAATTATTTGATAAAGTTAATGCTTATTATATTAAACAAATATTAATGATTAGTGAAGTAATGGGTAACTTGCTTAGACCATTGCTACACACGTAGAAAGTGCTACATTCTCTTGAGTAAACAAAACTAAAAGTTTTTGAATGGTTATCCTTTTGCATGTAATTATTTTTGTGCCTATGCATTATCAAAAATAGTCCTTGTAGTTCAATGCACTGCACTACATACTCATGAAGTTCTTTTTAGAATGAGTTAGCAAATAAATGACTACAGATATACGTAAGTGCATACACACACCATAAACAAACAGACCTCTGACCCGAGTTAACACTCAGCCACTTCTAATCTTTACTGTTCATATTTCATTCTACTTCCCTGAGGTAGATATTATTATTTAAATAATTAAGTAATTAGCCCAATCCTATATAATAAAAGGCTAATATGCAAATAGACCGAACCAAACGGCAGAACAAGCAAACCAAACAACCGGTCGTTATGCATGCAGACCACCAGGGGGCATGCATGGAACATGGTGGGCGTGGGCAGCAGGCGGCAGAGCACAGAACATGGCGGGCATCGGCCATGGCAGGATGGTGGAGCAGGTGAGCGGGGGCGCCAGACTAAGGCGGGGCATCGGTCGCTGTCATCAGACAAGCCTCTGGTGGTTACTGACAATTCTTTGCTCCCGTGCGCCACAGTCCTGCCTGGTGGTCGCACCTGCTCCCAGCGCCGGCCCCACTCACACCTGCTGTCCATGCCCAGCACCAGTCCCGATCGCTCGGTGCCATCAGCGGACAGCGCTGACAGTGCTGGCCCTGCTCGCACCTGCTGCTGGTGCTGACCCCAATCACTCCACGCTGTCAGCAGGTGCAAGCGGGGCTGGCACCATCAGCGTGTGGGAGTGGTGGTGGTGGGCCGGGCCGGGCGGGTCCGCAGAGGATGGCCTGAGACCCACCTCTGTGCCCAATGCAGCCTCGCAGCCCAGTTTCTTTCAAGGTGCACAAATTCGTGCACTGGGCCCCTAGTCCTATATAATAAAGAGGTAATATGCAAATTTACTGTCACACCCTCATACAAGATGGCTGCCCCCATGTGGGCACAAGATGGCCAACAGGGGAGGGCAGTTAGGGGGGACCAGGCCTGCAGGGGTGGGCAGTTGGGGGGAACCAGGCCTGCAGGGGAGGGAAGTTGGGGGTGATCGGGCCGACAGGGGAGCAGTTAGGCGTCGATCAGGCTGGCAGGGGAGTGGTTAGGGGGTGATCAGGTTGTCAGGCAGAAGCGGTTAGGGGCAATCAGGCAGGCAGGCAGGCAAGCAGCTGGGAGCCAGCAATCCCGGATTGTGAGAGGGATGTCCGACTGCCTGTTGAGGCCCGATCCTAGGGATCAGGCAGTCGGACATCCCCTGAGGGGTCCCAGATTGGAGAAGGTGCAGGCTGGGTTGAGGGACACCACCGAAGTGTACGAATTTCATTCACCGGGCCTCTAGTATAATATAAAAGTGGAGGCTTTGTCAGATAGTATGGGTTTTAGTCCCAGCTCTGCTTCTTACTGATTTATTAAACCTAGGATCTAAACCAGAGGTCCTCAAACTTTTTAAACAGGGGGCCAGTTCACTGTCCCTCAGACATTCCACACATGCGCACTGTGGGCCCGGGACGAGTCGGCTGCTAAGCAGGACAGGCAATGGCGGCAAAAACACCCGGCAGGCTGGATAAATGTTTTCGGAGGGCCACATGTGGCCCGCGGGCCGTAGTTTGAGGACCCCTGATCTAAACACATGCCTGGTGAGTAACAAACTCTTGCAGTTGTCTGATTGCTGCTTCCTTCCATTCATACCTCATATATTTCAGGCTTGAGCACGCTGAGACTTGCTAATACACACACATACACACACACTCACACTCACACACACTCACATACACAAATACACACACACATACTCTCACACTCACACACACTCTCACAGTCACACACACACACTCACATTTTCACACACATACACACACTCGCACACACACATTCTCACACATACACACACACACACACACTCACACACACTCACACACACTCTCACACACTCACACACACACAGCCCCAAAGATAAGTAAGGCACACTGTCCTCTAGCACCAATTTCACTCAAAAGCTTCTGAGAAAAAGTTAAAGAATTTTACTAGTAAAAAAATTTGCAGTATTTTAAAAATTAAAAGAAGCATCAGTAAGTTATGGCTTTTACCCATTGGGGGTTCCCTACCAGATCATAGACTGTCAATTCCTTGAGCTCCTCATTTCCGGCTACCTTCCTTTCTCTTTTATCATGGTCATCACCACACCATAGGAATTCTTTATGTTGGGAAGCATTTTGAATTCTTCTACCTCTGAGAGACTATGTTATGATATCTCATTTTCACTGCTGTCTCTTAGTTCTCTAACTCACTCATTGAGAACTCCAGGTCTGGAAATCTCTTCTTTTACCTATTAGCCTCCTTTCTCTGCTGCCTATGATTTCGGTGTGTTTTCTTTCCCAGGAGACACTGTCAATAAACCAATTCTGTTCTATTATCTGTGACTCTCTGGGGGCCGTGACCTTCACTATCTATCCATCTCCCCAAACTCGACACTCCACCAGCACGGAAAGTACTGGATGTTCCCTGAACGTGCCCTGCTGTTACGGGTTTTCGTTCCTTTGCTGGAGTCTCTTTCTACTTGAAGTACCTGTCGTACAAAGATATATTGACTTTTAAAGTTTTTCTGGGAAAGTCTCTATAAAAACGTTCACGATCACCCCCTGGATTACATGTTATTCACCCACTGGGTGTCCCACCGTGTTCCGTGTCCGTTACAGCCGGGCACACACCATACTGTTTCTCCTTATTTGGGTTTTATATCAGCCTTCCTTCCATGGCTGCTTAGTGTGCTTAGCATTGGTGTAGTGCCTAACGTGTCAATAAATATTTATTGGATGAAATTGACATTTTTATTTTCCCAAAAGTAAGGCATATGCAACTATCATCTGCTTTCCCTGCCTCTTCATCTGGCTGCTCAGAAGTACCGTCAAGTGTGAGAACAAAGTTATTAGCGGTCTTAACCCTCACTGTTGGTGTATTTGAATTCATTTTCCTCTATCTAGAGTTTTACATTATTAACTTTAGATTTTGTGATTTTAAAAAATGTTTGTTTGTGTGTGTGTATGAATAGAAAGAGATGGGTAAATAGGTATTTTCAACAAATACTATTTAAGAAAATAATAGTATCTCTATTGGCACTTTTTGGTGCTTATAAATGCTCCAGATGATCAAATTTTTCAGCTTGCTGTAAAAAACGAGATTATCATTTTATATGAAAGAAAATTGTCACATGAAGAATATTCCAGCACCAAGAGAACAAATTTTCCACTTTCTGAAATTTATGTTTAAAATCAGTGCACAGAAATGTGAATATCTTGAATAAATTTAACATGTAATTTTATAAACTTTACTTTTTAAAAATATATTTCTTTATTGATTTCAGTGAGGAAGGGAGAAAGAGAGAGAGAGATAGAAACATCAATAATGAGAGAGAATCATTGATTGGCTGCCTCCTGCACACCCCCCACAGGGATAGAGCCCGCAACCCAGGCATGTGCCCTTAGCCGGAATCGAACCGGGGACCGTCAGTCCACAGGCTGATGCTCTATCCACTGAGCCAAGCCAGCTAGGGCTAATTTTATAAACTTTAAATAATATTTTTGACACAAACATTACCTATGACCCCTCTCCTGAAAATATATAGTCAAGCATTTAACCCAAATACATAAATAGAACTTAGCTAAACACTAAAACTTAAGGTCTGTGAAAATTGTAGAGAAAAACATGGAGATATACAAATTCATGATCATATAGAAAAAGAATAACTAGGAAAACACATACCACACCACTCACAGAAGTCCTACAGTTTGGTAAATGTTTATGTTATCCTTTTCACATCCACAACGCATACTTTTGGGAATATCCCCTTTAAGACTTGCTTGAAAAAAATCCACCCTGAATTTCTACTTTTTCAGACCAATATTATTCACTACATAGGAAACTTAAAAATTCAATGTAAATATTCTAAGAAACAGAAAGTAACCAAAATTGACTCAAAAGGTATAGCTATACTAAATAAAACAATGATCATGGAAGGAATTTATTATGTTAAGTGAGAGCCTTGCCAGTAAAAGCACCAAATAATTTCATGGATAAATGTTTTTAAACCTTCAAAGAACAGGTAATTCCAACTCAATTTAATTGTCTCACGCACAGGAAATAAAGAAAGCATTTCAATTCTTTATAAAAACCCATCCTGACAAAGACACCACAAAAAAGAAAATAATAAGTCATCTCACTGATGAATATTAATGCAAAACAGTAAATAAAATCCAGAAAATAAAATCCAGCATGACATTCAAAGAATGTCACGACCAAGTGGGTTTATTTCAGGAATGTGAGAATGTTTAACAATATGATGTTTCCTGGTTCAATTGACTACAGGTCAAGCAAGAGAAGTTCTTTATAAAATAGGAAGAGAATACTTCTTTCAATGAAATTACATACATTTCTCAAACCAGTTGTTAGCATTATTCTTTTAAAAAATATATTTTATTGATTTTTACAGAGAAGAAGGGAGAGGGATAAAGAGTTAGAAACATCAATGAGAGAGAAACATCAATCAGTGGCCTCCTGCACGCCCCCTACTGGGGATCAAGCCTGTAACCAAGGTACATGCCCTTGACCAGAATCCAACCCAGGACCCTTTAGTCCGCAAGCTGATGCTCTATCCACTGAGCCAAACCAGGTAGGGCTGTTAGCACTATTCTTGATAATGAAATACTCCAGGCATCCCCACTGAAATCAGGAATAAGGCAGGTATGCCTTGTTGTCCCATTACCATTTAATAGTTTTCTGGAAATGTTATATGTAATTAAATTACACAAAGGATTGAATAATAATGATAAATATTGGGGAAAAAGCGGCAATTCTATTACTATTTACAGATGATATGATTATATATTTTAAATCCAAGACAATCAATAGGAAAAAGTACTTTTAGAAAGAATAGAAATATCTAATAATATGACTGGTCACAAAATATGTAAAATGGCTTTGATAAAACTATAAGCAAGAAAATGGTTTGCTAAAACTATTCCAAATATAATTGCAAATAATAAAACAAACTAATAATAAACGAAATATCTCAGAATAAAGGTAGCAAGAAATATATAGTTCCTAAATTAAAAAATGAGATTGGAATAAATGGGTACATATACCTTATTCTGGATAACACATACAGTATTATAACTATGATAAATTATTCTAATTAACTTATATATTCATTGTAATTCCAATTTCAGTCCAACAAAATAATTCTGAAGTTCACCTAGAATAATAAATGTGGGAATAGGCAATATAGTTTTGTATTCTTCAAATTTCCACCTTTAATAATATGATGGAAAATAATGTTAACTGACTAACAGAATATGCCTAAGATTTCACTGGCTTAATATGATAGAAATTTATATGTTATTTACATTGCAGTCAGGGGGAGGGCTTGTTGGATCTGCCGCTTTGTGGCCATTCATGGATCAGGCTCCTGACTTTTATTTGCCCATAAACATGCATCACCCCAGGGCAGATCTCAAAGATATAGTCTCACCTGTTTGTGGAGCTAAAAAAATAAAATCTAGCTGTGCACACTGGAAGAAAAAGAAATATACTTTGATAAAAGAGAGCAATCTGGTAACACTTATAGACAAAAACAAAACAAAACAAAAAAGCAGCAAATTCAAAAGTATAGGGTGTCCCCCCAAAATGTATACACACACTTTGAATAATTATACAAGCAGTGTTTATTAAAATACATTTCATTTTCAAAATTGAGCTATCAGCTGTTAAAGTGTGTGCACAGTTTTGGGCACACCCTGTATATAATGTGTATCACTGTATCTGTCTTAAATAAAAAATAATAATACAAATTAACTAAGGGGTTAAAAAATCAATGCTTTTTCAAGTATAGATTTTCCCCTTGTAGACTGACTAATACTATCTTGCAGAGAGAAATGGATTGCTTTTAGCTTGAGGGTGTATAGAAACAAGCCTGAGCTCCGATCCCAGCTGGGCTAACCAGAGGAGCTCAGAGGGTGGATTTCTAGTAGTTCGCAGTGCTTCCTGCTGTTTAGGAAACAAAACTTCACTGAGAGCTATCTGGGCTCGGTGCTTGCTCCTACATCTGGAACGTCGAGTGAACACAGCAGATGGAGCTCAATCTGGTGAGTGTCTGGCACTGAAGACATCTTGAGAACACGGGTGGGTGTCTTTCAACAATTGTTCCAGTCTGTGAACACTGATGTTATGTTGTCTAAACTTGCAGCATGGGGGTATAGGAGGATGTTTCCTAAACATATATTCTAAGCACAGTCACTTCATACCATTTTTTCTGAGAATCAGTTGCAATGACATATGCAAAATTACTCTTTTGTACAACATCTTATGCAAAGGTTGGGAGATCTTTCTTCTTTCCTCAAATATAAATTGAGCCCTTACTGCACCCAGATACTGTTCAAGGCACTGGGGATGGTGGCATTGATAAAAATGGACACACTCCCTGCTTTCCAAGAGCTTCTGGTTGGGATGGATGACAAGAAAGGCATAGAAAATCCTATATAATAAAAGCCCAGCGACTGAACAGTGGAATGACCAGAACGACCAGTCAACCAGTCGCTACGACACACACTGACCACCAGGGGGCAGACACTCAACACAGGAGCTGCCCCCTGTTGGTCAGTGTGCTCCCACAGTGGGAGCATCTCTCAGCTGACCAGGATGAGGGGCACTCCCACAGTGGGGAGCAGCAGCTCAGAGGGCAGGTCCATAGCTGTTTGGCTGACTGGGATGAGCAGCACTCCCACAGTGGGCAGATCCCCACAGGCCACACCCCCACCAGTGCATGAACTCCATGCACCAGGCCTCTAGTAAACATATAAGCAAGTAGATAAGATGATTTCAGATAGCTGTGAATGACATTAAACAGGCTGATGAGCTAGAGATGGAAGGGGGCAGGTGTGACTCTAGCTCAGCCGTGGGCAAACTACGGCCCGCGGGCCAGATCCGGCTCATTTGAAATGAATAAAACTAAAAAAAAAAAAAAGACCGTACCCTTTTATGTAATGATGTTTACTTTGAATTTATATTAGTTCACACAAACACTCCATCCATGCTTTTGTTCCGGCCCTCGGGTCCAGTTTAAGAACCCATTGTGGCCCTCGAGTCAAAAAGTTTGCCCACCCCTGCTAGTCATCAGGGTATCCTTGAGAAGGCAACACCTGGGATGACTCCAGTATGATGACAGGAAGTTAAAGAAACCCAATAAATGCTTGTCTGATGAGCGTGTTTACTTATTTTTTTGGTTCATCTTGAAATGCATTTTGCACCATGAAGTGAAAAGCAAAATGTTTTCAACAGCTGAAATAAGTCCAAATTCATATACAAAGGATTTTTGTGCTCTAAATCAAGTTATATGTTTGGCCATCAGACCGAATGACAGCTCAGTCTGTCAGCTTTTTAACAGAAATAGAAATTTTAACACGAAGTAGACCTTTAGTATAAATGTAGTTCTCAAAATTAGCCACAGATCTTAATGTGTGGCCTCTCATTCTGGCCACTGTCCCCAAGTCACTGATGGCTTCAGTACCTGCCCTGCTTTCTTCCTTTCCAACACTGTCATTGTCATCATTCTTGGTGACTTCATCCACGTAGCTCACCCCTCCATAACAACATTTAAACAACGCTTCCTATTTCCTTCTCTATAAATTTGGACTAACAATTCCTTCCTAGTCACTCAGAACTGATGTAAGAATAATTGTCGTGATTTTTGTGAAAATATGATGCCATCAGAAAGCACTATTTTATTATTTTTCTAGGTTTGTAGAAACTTTTCATGCACTTGTGCTGTAATTTATTAAACGGGTGTGCTGTTGACATTCCTCACTGTGTCCTTCATTGAAAAAAAATGGCACTTTGGGTTAATGACATGCATATCAAAGCATTAAGTGAAAATCCATTTCTTAGTATTCCTTAAGATGTAGTGTGTGAGTGAATAGGAATGGTAATTCTCAGAAGAGTTTTGTCTCCTCAGTTGATGTCATCACTTTGGCTCACTGTGTCTTCCATGGAAGTGTTTTAGAAAATTTTGATGATTATCATCCTCTTCAGAAATATGAATTCCTGGGGGTTGAAAGATCACAGAACAAAAAATTTAAAAAGAGCCTGTCTTTGTGTTAAGATTTCTCTGCTAGGGCTCTGGCCAGGTAGCTCAGCTTGTTAGAGCATTGTCCCCATATGTCAAGGTTGTGGGTTTGATCCCAGGTCAGGGCACAGACAATCAACCAGTGATGACAGACAGAGACTTGACTTGGCTTGGTGAACACACAACACGGTGTGCAGATGATGTTTGTCTAATGATGCACCTGAAACCTGTATAATTTTGTTAACCAATGTCACCTCAATAAATTTAATAAAAAGAGAATCAACCAATGAATGCATAAATAAGTTGGATAACAAATCAATGTGTTTTTTTCTCTCTCCTTATTTTCTCTCTCTAAAATCAATCAATAAAAAAGAATTCTCTGATAGGAGGAATTAAGCTGATCAAAGAGTGCCCCAAAATTTTGTCTCATAAATAGCATACATAATTTGATTTTAGAGATAGGACGCTCCACTAGTTTAGTGGTAAGGATTTTGGCTACCCTCAGTTGGTTTTGTAAAGATGTTACGGGTTTAGTGTTTAATTTCCTGTACAGTGTACTTTGGTCAGGTTATTTTTGGTAAAAGTCTTTGTCTGAGTTAATGACAACTTCGTTAGGCAAAACTAGTGCATTTCTCCATTCTACTCTCAATTCTACCAGAAATCGATGTGATTTTCTATCCAAAGCTACTTTAAGCACCATTGGTGAAAGATTCTAGCACAGATAGGGTACACTTATGCCAAAATAAGCCCTGTATCAAACATTGTTATGGATTTCTTTTAAAAACTAAGACTCTTTATTTGCTAGGAGATGGGGCTGTGCTCATTTTCATTCTTTCCAAGTGGGTGTCAGTTTGGGGCCTGTAAGCATAAATGCAGTCCAGTTCCTGGATGTGCTGTCGGTAAAGTATCTATGTGTCAACAGCCTTCTAGAATAGTGGTTCAGTTTCCCCAGAAGAAGCATTCTTTTTAGGGAGAAATTTATGTTGATGATTTTCAAATTATTGGAACTCCTCAGGCAGTTTTCCAGCTGGCCAATCCCTAAACACTGACTTAAGAAGAAGTGCCAATTTTGGAATTTTGGCAGACGTGAGCATGACCTGGTCAACTTCAAGAGGCAGCTCGGGGAGAGATTTCAGCATGCACATTTTAACACAATTACCAGTTTGCTTCTGGATGAAATCCAGCACTTTCTTTTTAATACACGAGGCCCAATATCTTTTTAAAATCACTTTCCCTTTATGCTGTTTTCGTGAGAACCCAGAGCCTTCTAAGTTAGGAAAAATCCGAAGCAAAGTGTTCTTTGATTTATAAATCCTAAAAGTAATTTCTTTGATAGTCTGACATGCTTGTTTACTCTTAGATGTTTGAATATATTTATTCAGGCTATTCATTGCACATGGATTTAGAATGTTAATAGTCAATGTTTAGAATATTGAAGATGGGGATTATTCTTGCAATATTTATAGAAAATGCGGAGTAAAGGTTAAACATCTATTAATTGTAAAAAATGAAAATTCATATTAAATGTTTCTATTTGTTAGGTGATCGTTTTGTGTTCTTAGTGGAATTAATTTATAGGCTCAGAGTAATGGTAGTGGTTCTCTTGAAACTCTTGAGCAATGTATAAATGCTGTTACAAAGTAATGAGGCATAGTGCGCACCCACACACGTGCTCACACACATGCATGACTGAATTTTCACAATGCACATCCAACCTCTGGGGATAGCACGCGTTTATTACTAACAATGACAGAATGCAGGTGAGCTTGAAAAATTAAAAATTGCTGGGGAATAGCTTCTTGGTGTCAAAGAAAAGGGAGACATAAATAACTTTAGAAAGTGTGACCATGCATAGGTTATCTAACTTATTTAAGTCTTAGTTTCCACATCTGCAAAAGGAGGATAATAATATTCAACTTACAGGATAATTGTGAGTATTAATTAAGCACAGTGCCCCATACCTAGTAGCCATTTAACAAATGGAAACACTGGTGAAAATCAGTATGGACTTTGGCATCCAATTGTCCTGGTTGAATTCTGGCTCTATCGTTTACTAATTGTATGGCCACTGGGCAAATTAATGAACTTGACCTCATTTTCCATCAAGCGTTGGATGAAGAAATGAAATAAGGAATATAAAGTGTGCAGCCCAAATGTCAATAAATGTTGCTATTATGATTAATAAAAAATTACCAGTGTAAGGATTCCCCGACGGTAGGATGAGGTGGCACCAGCTGGTTCAGTGCCTTTCAATTTGCCTCCTATGGTGTTTGATTATTGGATGGACACTCTCTCTGTTTTATTTGTTTATGGGCATGTAAAATATATTGCTTTCCCACATGAATTTTCATTTGAAGAATGAGTTGTGTTGCTAAGAGAGACTTGAAAAACATCCACTTGGTCCAACTCATTAATTTACAGAAGCAGGAATCGAAGCTCAGGAAGTTAATAATGAAGCAGTCAGGACTGGAATTCAGGTCAGCAGAATTTTGACTCCAAGTTATATGATATTAGCACGATGTCATTCTCAGTTGCACATTAGTTTCCATCTTAATGAAATGACTTCAGGAATTGAGACAACATCTGCAATATTTTCTTCAACTATATGCTAATCAAAAAGATTTCCCCCTAAAATTTCTTTTAAAGAATTACTTTAAAAATATGAAGGAAAAATAGTATTACTTCGTTTCCTAGTTTGGGCTCTCCAGAGAAACAGAACCAATAGGAAATGCATATCTAGTTCTATCTATCTATCTATCTATCTATCTATCTATCTATCTATCTATCTATCTATCATCTATCTATCTATCATCTATCTATCTATCTATCTATCTATCTATCTATCTATCTATCATCTATCTAGATTTTTATAAGGAGTTGGCTCACCTGCTTATGAAAGCCAAGAAGTCCCAGGATCTACCATCAGCAGGCTGAAAACCCAGGGGAGCTGATAGCATAATTCTAGTTTGAGTGTGAGGGCCCTGAGAACCAGGAGGAGTAGTGAGTGGTGTAAGTTTCAGCCCAAGCCCAAGTCTAAAGGCAGAAGACCAACCTGGAAGACTCTTAGACAGAAGAACAACTTCTCTCTTTCTCAGCCTTTTGTTCTATTCAGGCCTTTGATGGATTGGATGGGGCCCACCCATATTGGGGAGAGCAATCTGTTTAACGCAGTCCACTGTTTCTAATGTTAATCTAATCTAGGAACACCCCACAAACACACTCACAATAATGTTTAACCTAATACCTGGGCTCCTCATAACTCTGGGCACTAAGTGAAATACATTTTATTACTGATTTCAATATCTGTTTTTAAGATGTGAATATATTCTCCAACATTATTCACTCATTCTCAATAAATATACATTTTCCTGTATACATGAACATTTAGTTTGTCATATATCTAAAATTAATTCTCTACATGGTTAATCTCCCCTCACATATAACACAGAGAGCATTGTCTAAATTTTCCTCTTTTATGATAATTAATTGTTTAAGTAACTGGTCTATTAACTTGGTCAGGGGTGGTTATTATTTTCTTATATTTAGAATTCTCCTTATGATGATATTATTTAATGGTATTTGATAAAAGTTCTCCTAATTTTAACTAGCTTTCTCTTAAGTCTTGGGCTATATTACTACTTAAAGCCATATTCTTCTAAACATTATAAAGTAGTTATTCTTAGATAACAACCATGCATAAAGAATCACCTTTTTATATACAAATATTCTAAAGTAAAGAGGTCAAGTAACTCAAATGAATTTATATTGAATACAGAAAAAATAATATCATGAAAATTGTAAGAAATAATATAATAGCAAGGATTTTCTGTGGCCATTCATACATATCACAACTGTGAATTAATCAGATCATCTGTCCACACTGTCCTACTCCTTAATATTATTATACTGTCCCTGGGCAGAGAGAAGTGAAAAGCAATATTTTCCTTCATCTATTCTGTAATATTTGACAGTTTATGGAATTATAAAAACAATTAGGAAACATGTCATTCAATTTTATGTTGATGGTACTTGATAGCAGATTTAATCCCATAGTTGATATATTCTGACAACTATTTATTAAGATATATATTAAAATTTCCAAAAAATTGAAAGTTATTATGTTAACAGATGCATTTCTACCTTTAAAATACCAGTTTTAGTAACTGTCTAAATATTGAAATTGTTCATTAAGACTCCATGAAGTTATGCTATGCTTCTACTTGAGCCAGTTATCATTAATTTCCACTTCACTAATCCAACATTTTTGATTGTTTGAACAGAACTTGGATGAGGATCACAAAGTTTTGTGAATAGCAAAAATTGCACCATGATATAAACATTAAGGTAATTAATGGAACCAACTTGAAAAAATTTGGAAGCATCTTTCTATCTGTAATGATTTTGCTTAGAAATAACATCAATAGGCTATTCCTTAATTGCCTTACATCTTTAGCATTGTTAAACACCCTCTCTTTCTTGGACATTCATCTCTTCTGGAGTCTATGGCACCACATTGCTGCCTGGCAACATTAAAAATCCACTCTCCCTTCTCAGTGGAAATGCCTACAACCAAGCCTCAAGACCATCTGATTGCATCTCACCTCCACAGTCGGCCTCCTCGATGATGGCTTTTGCACTTTGACCACATAGTATGGCAGGTCCTCGAACAACATCATTTCCTTATAACGTTGATGAAATGCCATATATCATAGCCTGTATCCAGTGAATAGAGTTCAGTGTTTACTTGCATCTCTGAGGTTTAGGGAACTAGTGTCTGGTCCCTGACAGGAGAATTCTAAAGGCAGGAGACTGTAGGTAGAACACCTACTTTGCAGCAAAGACAAAGGGAAGAAACATAGCCTTGTAAGCAAACTGTACTTTCATAGTTGGAGAAACTATGTGTATGTTTTTCCCTTGAGTCAAGTAGACCCAAGTTTCCATATGATATATTCTGCACACAGATTACTATACTCAGAGGAAGGAGGATGGAAATTGGTGGAAGAAATATCAATAACTTAAGAGACGCAGATGACCCCATCTTATGGGCAGAAACTAGCAGTGATTCAGATCAACTTTTGATGCAAGTGAAAGAAGAAAGTGCCAAAGCAGGACTGCATTTGAACATCAAGAAGATAAAAATCATGACATCATGACTACACAAGAAATACAAAACCTTACCATAGACAGTGAAGACATTGAAATTGTTAAAGATTGTGTTTAGCTTGGTTCTCTCAGCATTCAAATGGAGACTGCAACCAAGAACTCATGAGAAGTCTGAGGCTCAGAAGGGCAGCTATGGAAGAATTAGGAAAGATCACCAAGAGCAAAGATGTGTCAGTAGAGACCAAGTCTAAGACCATCCACACCCTATCTTCCCAATTACTATGCACTGATGTGGAAGTTGGACAGTGAAGATAGAAAAACATTTATTTTAATGCAGTGTTGGAGGAGAGCTCTACAGATACCCTGAACCTTCAAGGAGATGAATGGGCGAGTCCTAGAGCAAATTAAGCCTGAAATCATCCTGAAGGGAAAAACAACAAAACTGAAGCTGTCCTACTTAAGGCATATCATGAGAAGGTTGGATTCTTTGGAAAAGACAACGATGTTGAGAAAAGAGAAGGCAGCAGGAAAAGAGGAAGTCTAAATCTGAGATGGACTGAACCCATAAAGAAGCCATAGGCTGAGTCTACAGGAGCTGAGCAGGGCCATTGGGGACAGGACATTGTGGCTGTCACTCATTCATAGAGGCGCCAGGAGTCTGGGCTGATTCAATAGCACATAACACACACACACAAGTAGACCTATGGGAGAGAGATATTCAAGGGAGGCCTTGAAAAGGATTTTGTGTACAAAGGCCATCCGTGGGGGTGAAGTCAGCAGGTGGAGAAGAGACCACCAGAAGTCCCAGGGACTAAGATTTAAAGTTTAAGTTGCTGGAAAGAGGAGAGTCATTGTTTGCATCATGGAAATTGCACTGGAGCTATGTAATGGGGTAATAATCTCTGAGAAACCCACTAAACATTACAAAAGAGAGAGAGAGAGAGAGAGAGAGAGAGAGAGAGAGAGAGAGAGAGAATATGAAAAGTCTATGAATCTCAAAGTACATTGATGACAGTTCCAAGGAGCCACATAAGCCTGGGCTAGGAAGTCATTTCCCCTTGTCCCTGTCTCCCTGGGCCTTATCTTAGAGGGACTGGATGGTGGGGGACAAGTCTGCTTTTTGGTTTGTTACAATGTGGACAATCTACACAAAATTTTTTCAACTTTTTTTTCATATCTCAAAAAGATCTTGCGAGAATCGTAATTGCAGGGTACTTTTTTTTAGGATAGTTTGCAGAACACAAAAAATCGCTGTGCAGTAATTGGGAATAATTCCAAAGGCAATATAAAAACGCATTACTTTCCCCTATATTTACAAGCACTAATATAGAAAAATATATTAAACCAAATCTTGGGGGACTTAAGTAATATTATGTGTCGTATACTCGATGTTTCAGTAAGTGTTTACAGATTTTTCTGTAGTCGACTTTGATTTTTTCCCTTGCACATTCTGAAGCTTGCTTGATTGTAAATGTGTATGTTAAATTGGGAATTTGATTCATGCTTAACAGGGAGGTTTTATTTTTGATGGCCTTCTTTTTACCTTTCAGGGCACTAAATATTCCTCTACCCTTAGACTACGTCACTTTACAAAGCCCGCTAACCTCAGGGTTGACAAGAGCTTTTATTTCTTCTTTACCGAGCACATATACCTTACATATTGGCATTTTAATGAGGTAACATACTGCTGTATTTTCAAGGGAGGGAAGGCAATTTCCTTTTTGGTGGGCGGTTTTCTTTTAAAGATCTGATTTACTTTTTTTAAACTTGATTCAGTTTTGAAAAGAAATATGACTCAACCCTTCTCATTTTATACATATGGAATGGTTACTGGAAAATTCAGAAGCAAATACAATTATTTCTAGCTTTCAACAAGAAAGACCTTTACTTCTTGGACTATCTTCTTTGAACAAGAGTTGTAGTTGAGTTTTACTTTTTAATTTGCCTCTTTTAATTAAGAAGACATATCGTCCCAGTTGATACCAATTTTACTCCAAAATGTGAACTGTGTAAGAATCATTAGACTTAAGTGGAGCGGTATGCTCGGTTTTCTATTGTTAAAAATACGAATGCTCTCAGGCTGTGAGCAGGATTGTTTCTGGCAAAATATTTTCACAGGGCAGTTAGCTGTATTGATGGCAATTTTAAAACTTGAAGCCCTGTAAGACGTCACTTCTGGAAAACCATCTAACAGAATGCTTGCTTAAGTATACGGCATTGCATGTAAAAGAAGTGCATTGCAACACTATCTAGACTATTTGAAAGATGTCAACCACCTGCGCAGAAACTCCCCGAGGGCAGGGACTACCGGGTCTGCCTTGTGCATCTGTGCTGTTATGAATGGAATTGATTTCTGTATGTTGGTCTTGTGTGCTGAGCTTTTACTGCCTCAATGAAAGCTTTTCCCTTTATTCTTTATCTTCCTAGATCTTCTTCCCATAAGACAAACTGTCGTGTAATTTTAAAATAGTTCATAAAGTTAATTTAATAATTATTTATTCAAAATAACATGCCCTTTTAACACAATTACCAATGTGTAAGGAAAAGCATAAACATCAGCACCCATATTTAACTGTGAGTCCAAACGTGTGTCTTTGGTTTATGCCTATTGATGTGCATTTGATCATGGAAAGCTTTTGTTGTACATGGGCATTCTCATCATTTGGTGTAAATAAGAATAGTTTTACATCATTAATTTTAATGGCTGCCGGCTTTACTATATAGTATAATTTATTTAATTCAGTATAATTTATTTAATTATCAGTTAACATTAAGTTGTTTAAAATTTATAGCCATCATAAATTAGACTAACATGAGCATGGTCCCGTGCGTAACTTCGAGATAACATTGCGTGGTCTCTGGTTAGATGAGAATTACTGAGAATGTGATTGTTGGGCTCAGGAAATAGTCACACAATCCCAGGATCCTGTAATTTACTACCCCATCAATATTACAGGAAAATTTCAATTTCTCATACCTTGGCCAATACTGTTTTTCCCTTTGATTTTTAACTATTTCAGATATATCTTAATCACTTATAATCTCTTCTGAGTTCTCCAAGACGCCTACCCTCTTCATTTTCCTTAATTCAGAGGAGGGAGAAAAGGAAAAATCAGACAGACAACACTTTTTATGTGGGTGTTATTTTTAGACCCTAGGAATCAGAATTTCAAAGGACAACACTTTGGTCTTCTCCACCGCCCTATGAATGAGGAACCTGTTTCTAAAGCAGCCCTGACCCACAGCTGTGGTAGTGATATCTCAATCAAAAGAGAACATGGCTGACCTCGGGCAAATAAATAATTAGGTATTTAAAATCATTAAAACATTTTTCTTGTCTTAGGTGAAAATCTACCCTTTGGAGATTTCTACCAATGGCTCAGACATTTCTGAGGCAATGCAACTTTCCCCTTATAGCTAAAGGAGAGTCTTTATCTATAAGAGGCCATTCGTTGTGTTTCCTGTTAGTTACTCATTTGTGGAAATTGTCTGGCATAATTTTAAAATGATGAGATTCAGCTTCTGTGGACTGAAGTTTGGTAAATCATCCCAGATGCTCTATCATTCCTTTCGCTAGGTGTTAACTTAGAAGTTTTAGAAGTGGGGCAATATTTACATGTAATCTGGGTGCATTTAAATAAAATAAGGTAGGATTTCCAAGAAGCAAAACATTAAAAGTTTAACTCTGAAACTTTTGGGGATAACTTCGCTATCTGCTATTTAGGACAAAAGCCATTTTCCCCATCTGCTCAGCACTGTGAGTAGCAAATGCACAAAGTGAAGGTGGCCTCTGTCCTTTAGAAGTCCTTCCTTCAAACTTGGGTGCCTTGCAAATTACAGATTAAGATCTTACATTTTTCATCTGTTTCTATTTGAAAATACATATGCAGAGACCAGAATAGACAGTAATTCTCCAAATGTATATTCTTTTTTTTTTCTTGAAAACATTTCACATAACCTTAGGGATACAGATGAGCTCACTTGAAGTATTCATTGGTTTTGCTCATTGTGATTTTATTGGCTTTGGTATGTAGTTGGTTAATAATTAATAGCATTAAATTTATATTCCACTGTGACTAGATGAATAAACAGTAAATATATGTTTGCATTTCTGCGAAAGCATTTTTAAGATTTTATGTTTTCGTCTTCAAAAAAAAAAAAAGGTCTGAGCTGTCAATACAAAATACATAAATATTTATAAATGCTTAGATTCTTCTCCCTCGTTGTAATACTAGATTTAACCAGGGTTGAATGAAGAGTAATTTGAACTATAATAGCCTGTGGCTTTTTGACCTATTCTGTATTATAATTATTGCTTTTTGGCCAAGACTTCTCTACACCTAGTGGCCTCATTGAAACCTTTTTTCCAGGTTTCAATGATTAAAGCTAAAAAATAGCACAAGGTAAATGTGAATGTTGTCATCCAAACTGGAGCCACTGACTCCCTTCTTCTCATTGTTCATTTACCTTTAAGTGTCTGCAATGGGCAGGTGATAGTCTTTCTTTTTCATATGTGAATGATGAATATATTTCATACTATTTCACATTCTGACACTGCTTCTCATTACCATTTTTCTTCTCATATTATGTAGTTGATGGGAAGTCAATTTTTCTGTATATGATAGATTCCATCATTTGCTCAGTAATGTATCTCTTGGCAGTGAATATATTACAATAGCACATCCCAGTGGTTTGAACAGAAAGAACGCAAGTTCTAATCTAGACCCAGACCCTGGGTTTATCTATTTATTTTTCAAATGGACATTTTACTCATGAAAATAAATATTCATAAATAGTTCTTATTTCATTTGTTCTCTATGTCAGACCCTAACAAAACTGGAGGAAAATTGCCTTCCTTACAGGTGTCTAAATGTGTATTATTTGTGAGAAATTTTCAAGTTAGTAGCAGGTGTATAATATTAATGTTTCATTATTCATTAATCCTATCAGACCATGATTTGCATGGGAACCATCGGAATACTTTTTAAATATCATGAGGTATTTTGGCACAATGCCTTATTAGTGGCCCTTTCATCTACGGCATGGAAAAGACCATGAAACAATGACCTTTCAATAAAAGTGAAGAGGATAGGAATGAGAATATGGAGTTTATGTTCTATTATTAAAGTATATTGGACCAGAAACAATCAATTGCTCTGAGAGTCTGAGCATGGAGGACTGAGTAAGACATGCTATTTCAGAATCGCATGAACATCTCAAATGTTCATACAGTTGTGCTCAGTAACATTTACTGTAAAGTGTCTTAGTGCATTTTTGTCTATCAACTTCTTATTAGTCTAACATAGAGTAAGAAATGTTTTAACTACTAAAAAGTTTTACGTCAATTTATGGAAAAAACTAATCAGCTATATTTGAGCATTTTATAAATGTTATTTTAAGATAAAAATCTTTATTTTCTCATTAACATTTTTCTTGTTGGTTTTACATTATTTTCTTAGATAAATGCAGTTATTTTGGCTTTCTTTTTTCCCCTTCTTCCCTCTTCTTTCTACATGCCCATGAGTGGGACATCTATTAAAAGCATTCTTTTTCAACTGCCATTCTTGAAAGATACCAAAACAACAAAAGAAATGACATGCAAATTTTAAAAAATTGACTTCAATGACACTAAAAACAGCTTCCACTCTCACTCTGCTCAAACTCTTCTCTGAGTTGACATGGTAACCTTCTCCCCAGGTGTCTGTCCCTCCACATTAACGTCCAATCCTACCTTCCACCCTCTTTGGTAAAAAACACTTCCCCCAGAGTGCTTTCCATCCCACCAGTCTTATCTACTTGCTTTATCTTTGGGCAGATGGAATTGTTTCCAAGGAAGGGAAAGTTTTCAGTTGCTTTACTATTGACCAATAGAAATTTCAGCTAATGACCAAGAAGTTCAAACTTCCATATCACTGAATTTTAGCTGTATTTTTTCTTCTTGTCTATAAATTTTGTCAAGATATCATGGGTGCACTGTTCCATTGCATCTATTGAAATGTGTATGGTTTGTGAGGCTGCACTGCTATCTCTCTTTTTATTCTTTCTTATATAAGATCTCTCCAATCTGCTTCTGCTACCAAGATTGTTAATAAAATTTCAAATTAAGACCATCTTCAAAATATTACGGTACTTTGTTTCCTTACATCACCACTTATTTTGGTTATTTTCTTGCTTCTTTTGCTTATTTTATTTTTTCAGGGCATATCATTTCATTAGTAACTTTGAATTTTAAATCTTATATCTCTACGTATTAGGAACATCTATGAGAAGTATCTATTTACCTTTTCTGTATGAAATATTTTAATACCAGGTAATTTAAACTCAGTATGTTTAGTTAGAGTAAGACATTATAAGTATTATTTTTGAACCCCTTATCCTTTTCTTGTGCATGTATCACATCATACTTTCTAACACGCTCATTCCTTTTCCACTTTTGTTAATCTTCCATCATGGCCTCTCTTTTCATAATTATTTAAAGGCTGTTTTTATCATATCAGCTAACCTCTGAAGAAATGTGCTTTTGATATGACTCTGGCCTGAGAAAATCCCTTTGTTTTTATGTCATTGTTTTTATACGTGCTTGGCCTGTATAACTCTAGCATTCCAGACTCCTGACAAAACCATTTGACTTTTTCATTCTATTTCATGTAGATTTTAATTCTGTCTTTCCATTCTACTCCATTGTTTTTTACAGTCACAAAACAGAGATTTCTTTCATTTTGCCAGTAATTTTTGTTTGAATTCTCTGCCCAAACTTAGTATAACCTAAAGTGTATTGCTACTTAAAAGCATTTTTCATTTCTTCTACAATCCTAATGTAATATGGACTAATAGCTCTTGAGTAAGTTATATCATCGCCCCTTCCTTTCTTCACGTATAAATGAGGATTTGGGGGGGGGGGAATGGTTCCTGCAACTAAAGGTACTTACTTTTGGATAAAATACCAAGGAGCCTTATGCTAGATTTTTATGGTTTATATACAATTCCATCATGTTTTAATAAGGCTTTGCTGAAATATGACATTCTAGTCTCAGACCTTGGTAAAACACTATAAAAAATAAGCATCTCTCTCCTTTTATGGAGAATTAATTATTATAAATTTTAATTATTTTCTAGTTATTGTTTTTAAGTTATGATGAATTACTTGAACATTTTTACTTAAACTTGATGTTTGTACTTGACACATTAGATGTACACTAGACACATTAACTAGATAAGCTGTTGAGAAACTTGGCCTGGAGATTAAGGAGAAGATATAACAAATATTTAAAACAAACTTTCCAGGAGAAACCCTGTGTCTCAGAAAACCACATGATATTTTACAATTACTTGAAAACTATTTTCTGCAATTCATGGAGATGAAATGACCAAGGCAATGACATAAATATTCCAGAATAGCTCATAGGTGGATATATTTTGCCTTTGTATCTGGTGTTGTGATTGCTATTTTTAACAACACAGAATTGATTTTCTAAATGAAATGCATCACAGAAAAAGTGTCTAGTGAATAATTTTAATAACAATTTATGGCGCTACTGTGGGACAAGCAGTTCTTTAACACTTATTTGCCCTTGAGATTTAGAAGAAATCACATTTCTTGTATCTATAATAAGAAGCTGATTTAACTGAGTTCAACTTAGCTGTGAACAAGTGGATTAACAAGTACCTTATTAAAATTTTAATTTACATTTCATTTATCACATTTAATAGAATCAACTTTGTTGTTTCAGAGTGAGGAAATGCATTAATTTCCAAGGATAACTGTAGGTACCATTACTTTCAAATGTTTTTATTGTTGGTTGTCATAGTTACCATAATTATGTACCCTAGGTAGACAAGAAATATAAGATGAATAACATAAAATTTTGCTATTAAAAACTATGTAATTTTTTAACAATTAAAACTACCTCTGTTTGTATAGCTTACACATTTTCCTTCCACTAGAAAAATATTTAGTTAAGGCAATTGAAGATCTTTGGTCCTTTCAGGATGTAACTTAGGTAGTTACATATTTTTGTGTCTGAGAAATATCTGGATTTCCATTGGTAATGTTTTGACTTGAGTCTTTATTATTCACACTACTTATTTTTTCCTTTGTCTCTTAAGTATTTCTGCTATTTGCAAATTACAACTTTCTGATCATTTCTGTTAAGAGTAATGCATTTATTGATAATATAAGAAAATGCTATGTAATGAGAAAAAATTTACTCTCTATATGATAGTATTTACTTTAACACCAATAAACAAGAGGCTGATGAAAAAAGGGTACACTACACCAGTGTCAACTTTAACAGGGAAAACGATCCACTTGAGATCTTTGTGCATATTAAACCCTTTGATTCAGTTTTGCCCTGAAAGCGAATCAGCTGATTACTTGATTAGGATAGAAAGGATATTCTTTTTTTTTTTTTTATTGATTTTTTACAGAGAGGGAGAGAGATAGAGAGTTAGAAACATCGATGAGAGAGAAACATCGATCAGCCGCCTCCTGCACATCTCCTACTGGGGATGTGCCCGCAACCCAGGTACATGCCCTTGACCGGAATTGAACCCGGGACCTTTCAGTCCACAGGCCGACGCTCTATCCACTGAGCCAAACCGGTTTCGGCAGAAAGGATATTCTTAATTTTACTTCTTGATCTGTCTTTAAAATGGACTCATAATTATAATCCTTGAACTCTGCTGGTTCTTGTGAAATAATTGATGGCTTTGATCCATTTTTATAATGCCAATCCTAAGAACTTGATATACTTACATACTTGAAGACACAACTGGAATCGATCACCTTATAGATTTCTGAATAAGGAAAAAATGAGTAATACTGAGAGGCCTGTATTCTGTTTCAGAACTGGTATCCTGTCAAGACATTTTTCAGGTTATATCAGTTATAGTAAAAAATAACATTTCCTTGATGTAAGACAAGTGATCTAATTTTAATGACAGCTACTGTTAATGTCAGGCACCCAGATATAGTTTATAATGCTTAGTAATTACAGTGAGCTTTTTTTTTTTTTACTAATTATTTCAAGAAAAAGAAGTAAAAGCTTTAAGAATGGGCACAAAAGGCAGCTATATTGGATCTTTTCTGTAAAGCAAATAGCTTTCAAATCATTCCATTAACTGTCAGCACAGTACAAAAAGAATTAATCAAAAATGACATCAATTTTAGGGGCCTGCCAAAATCTCATGAGAAAAACAATCCCATCATAAAAAGAGAGAAATTCAGGGCAGTGTCCCTGATTCCATAAAGGAATTTCAGTTCCCCCACCCCTGGTTTCACCCACATTTGTGTTATAGAAGATTATAAGATACATAATTTTAAATTCTTCTGGTGCATTTATTGCAAGAAACACATTTGTCTAATGTACTAGTTCAGTGGTCGGCAAACTGCGGCTCGGCAAACTGCGGCTCGCGAACCACATGCGGCTCTTTGGCCCCCTGAGTGTGACTCTTCCACAAAATACTGGCTCTTCCACAAAATACCGACTTTTGCACATGGGCCACAAAGTTTTAATCGCACTGTACGTGCGTGCCTGCACGTGGTATTTTGTGGAAGAGGCACACTCAAGGGGCCAAAGAGTCGCATGTGGCTCGCGAGCCGCAGTTTGCCAACCACGGGGCTAGTTAAAGTAAATCAATAGATTTCTGTATGTCTTGTTTTTACCTGAGTTTTCCAGTTAATGTCTTTGTTAGCTTATTTTTTATTTTGACTATTCTTTAGCATATTTGAAATTATTAGAGTCTTGTGTAGAATTGTGTAGAATCCCAATAGACAACCAAAGCTAACAGATTACTTGAAAACAAAATGTAAGACAAAGTAAGAAAGAACACATGAAAACAGATATTGAGCCTAATCCAAAATATCCAAGAATTTCTTACTTAGTATCATTTATCGTACAGTTGTTTTTCAGGACCTGCTAAAATAATAATTTACTTGGAGTGTTTATTTGGAGTACTCTAAGTCTGCATGGCCCTGGTAGTAAATATCTGGTAATTGGTAACTCTGTGATGTGCACGGAGATGAATATTACTTCTATTCTTTACTAGACTTAACCAAGGTTCAGAGTGATGGGATTGCCAACTTAACTTATTAAAGTGGAACAGTGCCCAGCTGGCATGGCTCAGTGGTTGAGCATCCACCTATGAACCAGGAGATCATGATTTGATTCCCGGTCAGGGTACATGCCCGGGTTGTGGGCTTGATCCCCAGTGTGGGCCATGCAGGAGGCAGCTGATCAACAATTCTTTTTCATCATTGATGTTTCTATCTCTCCCTTCCTCTCTGAAATCAATAAAAACATATTTTAAAGTAGAACAGTGAGTCCAGGAGTCTAACTAGTTTTCCAGTGCTCTTGCTACTACTTTATCCTATCGCACCATGTTCTGTGCAAAGCACCATAGACCCCAAACTGTAGTAGAAGGTGAGTGGAAAAACATGAAGCAAATTTCCTCCTTTATAATTGTTTGCTTGGGATACATTGGTGAAGAAATCAAAGGCCCCTGTCTTTGTGAAATTTGTAGCATAGCAGAGGAAGACAGAAACTGAATATAAACACAACAAAAAAAATGAATGGGTGGACAAGTGAGTTAATAAATAGAGTTTGTTTAAAAGATAATGAGCCGAAACCGGTTTGGCTCAGTGGATAGAGCGTCGGCCTGCGGACTCAGGGGTCCCGGGTTCGATTCCGGTCAAGGGCATGTACCTGGCTTGCGGGCACATCCCCAGTGGGGGGTGTGCGGGAGGCAGCTGATCGATGTTTCTCTCTCATCGATGTTTCTAACTCTCTATCTCTCTCCCTTTCTCTCTGTAAAAAATCAATAAAATATATTTAAAAAAAATAAATAAAAGATAATGAGTTCTATAGAAACAAAGAAAATCAAACTCTAGGAGATTGGGGGTGCTGGAGTGGAGGTGTGAGAGAGGTTGCCCTTATTAGAGTTTCTTTTTTTGTTTAGGAAAATGTGTCAATCTCTACCTGCCTCATTATAAAATATATAATAAATACAAATGATAACAATTGAAATAGAAATTATATAAATATAAACTATATGTGTGTGTATACATACATGTATATGTATACTCACACACATGTTTGAAGCACATTATTCACAGATTCTGTATTGGGGAATTCAAATATTTGCAGCAAAGAGAGAGAAAATGAATCCTGGACCAAGGTCCTTGAGGCCGAGAAAGGGACCTGGATGAAGAGCAAGGTTGAGATATGCTATCTTGGAATTGAAGGAGGGGTTATCATAACTATTTCTCATAATCATATGTGCTTTGGGGGGCAGTGAAGAGATAGCCCTTACCACATATACAATGACATTCTGAGTAGTTCAACAAGACTCTGAACCTACTCTATGAGTAGAAAGAGTCAGTCCTTTCTCTGTGCTTCAAGAACAGTATGTGTCCGCCTGTATTATATCATTTCATCATGTTGATCCTTATAATTATTATTTAATTATTCATTTACTCACTTCCTACTCACTCACTCCTTCCTTCCTTTTTTTTTAAAATATATTTTATTGATTTTTTACAGAGAGGAAGGGAGAGAGATAGAGAGTTAGAAACATCGATGAGAGAGAAACATCGATCAGCTGCCTCCTGCACATCTCCCACTGGGGATGTGCCCACAACCCTGGTACGTGCCCTTGACCGGAATCGAACCCGGGACCCCTCAGTCCGCAGGCCGACGCTCTATCCACTGAGCCAAACCGGTTTCGGCACTTCCTTCCTTCCTTATTTATATCCTGGCCTAATGCAACCAGAGAGGCAGAGGGATTAAAATCGCCATGTTTTATTGCAATTACTTGCTTCTTTCTGGCACATAGTTGACAGCAGCGATCTGTGTCCTATTTTTTTCTCAGTTGCTGACTGTGTACTGAATAAATGAATTATTTTTTAACTTGCAATGTAGTGAACACAATGAGAAATCTGTCAATGTATAAGTGATTTTAGAAAACTTAGTAGAACAGACTCTGAGTAACCACCATCAGTAGAAACTTCAGGCTGACTCTTGAGTATTACTCATGTGAAAATGTAAACAAGATTATAGACTGATTTGTCCCCTGGATCTGAATTCAAACTTTTGTAGGTATGATTTGTATTAATTAACAAAAGTGGTAATAATAATAATAGCTATCATTTTAAGTGGCACCCTGTGTTAAGTGACACCTACAGTCCTCTTAGCATAATTAGGCTTGACCTTATAACACTCCCTAGATCTTATCTGGGAAGCTAATGGGCTGAGGGAAGTGCAGGAAGTGTAACTATGGTCAAAACAAGTGAAACTCACAAGAACTGTGTAACTATGGCGACCACTGCCTTGTTTACCTCTGACTATAAAAGGTTGATGCAGCCTGAGCACCGGTGGAAGTCCTTCCTCCTGAGTTGGACTTACCCGCCTGGCCCCCAATATTCCCAAATTATCTCATGTCTTTTCTCTTTCATTTGTGTGCGGCTCTTCTTCCAGATCCTGAACCCTGAACCATGCGGGACGTGGAGGGAAACATTTACAACATATATGTAATATACATAAATCTTTATACATACCCTCTACGTATATATCGTATCTCTATATATTCTTGATATAACCATGCAAGACAGGCGCTATTTTCATTATTTCAGAGACTAGAAAACTGAGGTTACAAGAGAATAAGTAGCTTGTTTAAAGCCACAGAGCTTGAAATTGGCAGAGCACTGATGGACCTCACTCCTGCCCTTCCTTGCAGATTCTATTTCCTTTATCCCCATGAAACGTGCTAAAGGGGCAAAATGTTTTCTCTCATTGGCACCGGAATCAGAGAAAACCATTGTAATTTTGGAGAAATATCTCTCATATCAATTTTTTTAGTATAATCTCATAGAATTTGGAGAGCTTGAGTCAGAGTGCCTTTCTCCTTGAATTCTACAGACATACTTATCTTAGGCCATATGATATAGGATACATTTGGATATGATTATTGTAATGTTAAGAGACCTACCCCAATTAAAATGTTATTCAAAAATAGTCCATAGATTCTCTTGATCATTTGACTCTACCCAAAGTGTGAAGGGTCTGAGATTTTATTCTACTTGGAAGCTAGCAATTTAGCCTGTAGGAGTTTCATGGAGGCTGGCAGAAGACATGAGACTCCTAGGTCAGAGAAAAAAGAACTTTATTACCCACGGCACAGTAAGTAGCATCAGTTTTGGCATATTTGCATCAATTTTCCTTGCCCCAAAGTTGCATGGGTCCAGTGTGAATGGGCCCAGATCGATGCCTGTCCATGTGGTATGTGTTACAGGAGACTCAGAGGAACCCTGAGTTAAGGGAACCCGAATTTTTATAATGAGAAGTCTAATGAGCTATTTGCTCTGGAGGGAGACATATCTATCTCTCAAAGTGGTAAGCAAACCGGTCTTTTGCTCTGAAGGAGACACTCTAGCTTCTAAGGCTGCTTGTTATTCAAACATCCTTGAATAGATAGCCTGGAACAAAGGGTAGTTAGTAACTCAAAGCAAAGGGCAGTCATTGTTTCACTTCACAAGATGTGCAGAAATGTGAGAAATCTGTGGAGAATTCTCTCCCAACTAAAAATTTATTTTTCTTTGCAGGCATTGGATATTTTGTTGGGAACTTTTTCTATTTTAGTTGCTCAGTATTAGTCAGCATCCTTGCTTCGAAACATGCATTTTGATCTTATTATGCCGTGGGTATGATTATCGTATGAATCATAGATGATGGTATGATATATCACCACCTTAAAGTAGAAGCAACTCGTATTTCTCTTAAATTACATATAATTACTCTTGGGAAATTGTATTGAAAGACTAATTTTACACTGGCATGTCACTTAATTACACATCAGTAGTGACACAAAAAATTCAAAATATTCTAATAAAGCTCCTCCAAAAAAAAAATAATACAGTTAAGATATTTTTTACTCCAGTATTACCAAAATCAAGAGTTTATGGATCATCGGGTTTCTTCTATATAAACTCAGGTTGCTGTTATTCCAAATGAGTATCCAAGTCTTGCTAAAGCTTTTAATTTCTCACGTGGGAAAATAGTGGGAACCCCAAGGGACTATTGGTCACTCTGCCCCAGGCCCTACTCAGATGCAGTTCCTGAAGCTCATTTCTTCCGTGCAGAGAGCCCCCAGGACTCAGCCTGCTTTCTTCCTACCTTGGTCACATAGGAGCCATTAAACTGAACACTCCAGTTTATAACAGTGAGGAACTATAAACCACTCCACCATTCTTCTGATTGTTTCTGTAAATGCTGACTCTAACTGATATGTAGCTTGTAGATAAACAGCATCCTATATAATAAGAGGGTAATACGCAAATCGACCAAATGGTGGAACGACTGGTTGCTATGACACACACTGACCACCAGGGGGCAGACGCTCAATGGTGGTCAGTGCGCTTTCACAGGGGATGCGCTGCTCAGCCAAAAGCTGGGCTGACAGCTGGCGAGCACAGCAGTGGTAGCTGGAGCCTCTCCTGCCTCCGTGGCAGCGCTAAGCGCTAAGGATGTCCCACTGACGGCTTAGGCCCCCTCTCTGCAGTTGGACATCCCCTGAGGGCTCCTGGACTGCGAAAGGGCACAGGCTGGGCTGAGGGACCCCCTCCCCTCAAGTGCACAAATGTCGTGCACTGGGCCTCTAGTGTTTGTATAAGAATCCTAGGAACTAACTTTAGAGGATACAGACCGTGACCTTCAGTATCCCAGTTCCCAGGGATTTGCTGACCTTCAACTGTAGAACCAGGATGACTTCGAACCAGAATGAGGAAGACAAGGATGACACACACCAGACCATCACTTGACCACTTTTGAGGTCCTTGTCAGAATGGACTGTGCTGGTCTGCACGTGGAAACTTTGCAACCACCTGATCTTTGTTCTTCTTTCCCCTTCACTCCTTATAAAAACCTCTGCCTGCTCTGAGGTGGGGAGATGAGCTTTGCAACAAGAGTCCCCCATCTTCTCAAGATGCCAGCACTCAAATAAACCTCTTTCCTTTTTTCCATCAGCATTTGTCTCCTGAGTTTGGCTTTTGTGGTAGCAGGCAGCTGAACTTTGGTTCCTGTTACAATTTTTTTCTTAATGACCTCGGGGAGGTTTCCACAGGATGATTTCTGAGCACCACGTCTGCCTCCATGCCTCTTGTCTGCCCTCCATCTTCTCTGCTCTCCCCTGCCTCTCAAGAACATACCAAAGCTCTCACCTTCGAACCTACGTTTACTCCTTATCTTGAATACAGTGACATCGTGTCCCATGCTTTCAGCTCTCACCCTCTGCCTAATTGGCTCATTAAATTATCTTCCCCCAAACATTTTCTGCCTGGGAAGAACTATGGTGCCAAGCGTTAAGATATATACATAATATTTTGATAGAGTACATGTGTGTTTTTATAAAAAATGAAAAATAGTGAAAAGCACAAAGAATAAAGATCATCTCTGATCGAATAAAGACCATCTCTGATCTCATGATTCCCAGATAGATTATAACATGTTAACCCTTCAGGATGTTTCATTCTTTTTTTCTATGATTCCTGTTATACATTTACATATGCAGCTATCACAAAATGAAATAATACTTAGCAAATTAACTGATCATTTGTTTTATCCTTTTAAATTTAACAAGTGCTTTTGAACACCCATTACATGTTTTTCTGCATCACTATTTATACTGAGTATTTAGTATTTAACGGTAAGAATATGGCATAGTGCATCAGCCTGCACTGAATATGTGATTCTAAATTTTTGCTAATGTAAACAACACTCTGAAGTGCATTCTCAAATGTATACCTTTGCTCCACATATATCCACAATGATTTTTAAAGATAAATTCCTAGAAGTGAGATAGCTACAGGAAGAGATATTTGTCGCTAAAGACTTTTCCAGCAGCCCAGCTAGAGATAGGCTACCTTTTGTTTAATGGGGCCATGTCCTCGAGCAGAAGGGCGCTCCGCAGGCCCTGGCAGAGGGAATCTGACCAAGCGTTATTTATTGTGGTCAGAAAGAGGTTAGAACCTCAAAGTGAATCCTGTTTTTTGATGACCTAGGGACAGGGACAAGGCATTTTTTCATGCACGTCTACTGCTCACCATGTATATAAATTCTCTTAGACACAGATGGCTTCTCCCATCCCATCTGAAAATACACACCCACAGTGGTTCGCATTGGACACTGCAGTGCCCACAGAAGATGTGGCTGTTGATTTCAAGCAGTTTGAAGAACTCTTTTAGCTTAATGTTTAATGTAATTTTAAAATACTTTTGCTTCCTGAACATTTTTGAAGTTTTGAAAAAAATCACCCTTTCTTCCAGTGACAAACTTAAAAGTGAGTTTATACATAGGAATGTAGAGAGGTGTTTGTGTGAAGTGTTGCTAGATGATTGTATCTGTAAAGATTCTCTCAAGGAGTAAAATATTTCCTGTTGTGCCAAGTGCCTTGTGGTATCTTACTTCCTCCCTCCCATTAAACTACATCTTAGTACAATGGGGTGCAATTAAACCAATAGAGCCTTCATTTACTCCTCTGGGTTAATAATGTTATATTATCCTGGGTTACTCAGTAGTAAAAAAAGTCTTTCAGGACTAGACTAAATGGGACAAAAATTATTATATTACATTAACATATTTTCAGTTCAACTTTCAACAAACATAGCTTTCATTGCTCATAATCTTTTCTAAGGGCTAGTAATATAATATCACCCTTATGTAGTATGGTCTAATATTTTGTAGGGAAAATGATTTCTGGATCTTCCCCTGAATGTATTTTATTCTTCTCTTGTGTTTTGTCTTTCAGCTTGAATCATAAATTCATACAGAAGCGGTTATTTCTACCTTAAGTACAGCCCTAATATATTGTTGATGCTAAGACATATTAAATAATGATTATAACAATAAAAATTTAGTCCCATGGAAACATTATTAAATTTTCCTCTATCTAAGATTACATGTCATCCTCCTGGTAATATGTGATAGCTGGGTGATTTATGTGTTCTCAGAATTTTAAAATATTTCTGAGGTTATAGCCTTTTTTTGTGCTAGTTTTTCAGTACTTTCTAACTCTATGCATTTAGTTTTTTAATTTTTTCTACCTAAAGACTGATATGAAATGCTTTTCAATATCTTAGCCATTTTCTAGTTATAATAAATTTGATGTAGGTCTATTTTTTCTCAATTATCTTTCCCTCAATAGAGAGTGTTTGTTAAATTCCACCTTGTTGCTTCATTCTTATGGCTAGTACTTCATCCTGCTTTATCCTTTTCCCTTTAAATTTAAATTAAGGTTATGTGTTCTTGTTTTTCTCTTTGCTTATATTTATTTCTAGAAAACCCATTCACAGTTTTTGGTTTACTTTTCTTGATTTTCCTAACAACTGTTTCTTTTTGCTTTGTAATAGAAATGGTATAGTGTTTTTTTAAGGGCTTACACTTAAAAGATATTATAGTCATTACTCAAACTTTTGTCTTGATTATAACCTGTCTGTGGATTGCCCAACTCCCTGATGCTTCGCCTTTATAGTTACAGAGTAGAACATTCTTAAGTTGTGCAAGAGGTAACCTGTATTAAAAAAGACACACACAAGACAATAGGCCCAAAAATGGAGTTGCTTATGTTAAGCCCGACGTCACCGAACTGAGACTTAATTATAGTTTCTTTCCCCCTAGAAATGGCATGTAAACCAGGCAATCAGGAATCGCCTGATCAGCACCAGTCAGGTTATCTTCCAGATAGAACCTGCCGTCCCTAAAGGAAAGGAATTTGCAATAACCGGCCCACTGTTTTTGTACAGCACTAACTTCTGCCTGTCAAAGTCTTTCATTTCATACAGCTCCTCAGAGCTCCTGTCTAGCTGCTAGATGGAATCTGCCCAATTTTTGCTCAAAAAAACTCTTAAAATGTTTGCTATGCCTTGCTCTGTCTTTTAACATCTGCTCCCCTCTGTTTCTCCTTTTCTAGCCTCAGCATCCAACACAAACGTTGGTGGAGTGGACAGAGTTCGTTCCCAGGATTTCTGGCTCAGAACATGTAGGCCTTCAGCCCCCTGCTTCTACAGCAATTCGCAAGAATCCTCTAAGAACGTGCCCCTCCACGTGTGGGTCCTGAAGAGCAGCCAGGGCATCGCCTGGAAACTTGTTGAAAATTAAGACTCTCAGCCTCCCACCCAGATCTGCTGACTCAGCACCTCCATTTCCCAAGGTCCCCGGGAGAGGCCCAGCACAGTCAAGTTTGGGAAGCCCTCTCAGGCTGTACGTCAGGTGCGTGTGAGGAGAGCTCACTGGGAAGGTAGAGGGGTTTTTTCCTCGCCTGGGGGCTGAATACAGAGCACGTGTCAACTGGCTCTATATTGAAATCAATATTTGGCTAAAATCAAGGTTGAGGCCATATACCACCATTGTAGACTGTCTGGGATACATGAGTAGGTTTGACATGTTACCAAAATTAAAATATATATATTACTATTAATTATTTATATTTCAAGGTTCGCATTTTTATAATTTGACATGATACTTCAGAAACAGCAGATTTTCAGTGCTGCAGACTCTACGTGGCTCCTGCAGGCCCTTTGCTACATGTTTGCAGAGTAAATAGATACTTTACTGATGCATCTGGGGATACAAGACAGGAATCCTGAAAAACTTATGAACTACAAAAAATTAAATACCTAAAAATAACAATACATTTTTCTAAGGTTATTTGCTTTCATGCTATGAATGCTAATACAGGAATAGTTCTACAGAGATGAGGCTCATATCTTATCTATGCTTTGTTATTCTGCTTTATATTATTTAAATGTTCATAAACACTTTTGACTTAAAAGTACATAATATTCTCCCCAGGGTTATCAAACTCATTCTCTCAATATCTTTAGTGTCTTCTTAACTACTCTTTTAACTTTTCAAAATAATAAAGACATGGTTTCACTTAAAATGAAGAGCTTTCAAAGTACTTATCAATTATCTTGCCACTTTATTCTGGCAATGAAATCTGCAGTTCTATCTCAACTGATTGATAGAATTTCAACATACAAAAACTATATATTCAGCACAAAGGATATCTTGAAGATGTGCCTGTACACGGTGGGGTAAAAGGAGGTTAATAGTTGTTCATATGGAAAATAATACAAGAAACTATATTTATAATTTCTAGTACTATCAGGATTACATTGATGGTCAGTGGCACCACCAGAAGAAGATAAGGAGCAATGATAGACTTCCAGTTCAATATTTAATAATCATCGCCATGCTAGCTAATTAACTGAATCTCTGAGGGAAAATGTTATATAGATTTCTGTGACAAATAAATAAAGTGAGATTCTGTGACTAAGCATTGATTTGACAGAGAGTCAAGACAAGATCATCTATCTATACAAATTGACAAGTATCTAAAGCAATCTAATCAATTCAGTGCTGATAGAAAAGAATGTGGAAATGCCAGATGGCTCTCAACTGCAATGTCAATAGTATTGGCTGTCTAATGACCAACAAGGAAAAGAATTGCATTTATTTTACTATAAATAGAGATATTTGCTTTGGAGGTTGAGAATGAATAGACAGGTTAAGACATTGTTATAGGAGGCATTGCCAAAGTGAAATGGAAAGCAGAAAATAGTGGATGTTAAGCAATAGGAACATAAGATGTCCCAGCATAGCTCAGGATCAGCTACAGTCATAGTTTCTTATATCAAAGAGAAGTAGACAAAAAGGTATCAGTTTTATTCCAAGCTTGTGGGTGCTGTGTATTGGGATAGAATAACAAATTCATTTTATATTAGTATATGAACTATATTTTATACTAGAGCCTGGTGCATGGATTTATGCACCAGTGGGGTCCCTCAGCCTGGCCTGTGGGGAGCTGGTCAAAATTGGCTCTCCGACATCCCCAGAGGGGTCCCAGATTGCGAGAGGGCACAGGCTAGACCAAGGGACCCCACTGGTGCATGAGAGGGACTGCAGGAGGGCTCCAGGGTGTGTCTGGCCTGTCTTGCCCAGTACTGATCGGTCATACCCCAGCAGCAAGCTAACCTACTGGTGGGAGTGTCTGCTCCCTGGTGGTCAGTGCATGTCATAGCGACCGGTAAAATGGTCGAATGAACAGTTGGACACAGCATATTAGGCTTTTATGATATAGGATTAGTATATGACAGCATAGGGATGATTATAATATAAATCTATCAGTTGGAGTTTACTCAAAGAAGTAAATTGTGGAAGTCAATATATGTACCAAAAAGTGATTGCCAAGGTGGGGTAAAATAGAACAAAAGAAGGTACCATCTTATCTGAGATATTATCAATAGCTTTCACAACTTATCTACAATAATTCTTTAAATATACATAAGGTGACCAAATTGATATTGATATTTTTTTATCACAGTGACATAAACTATATTCTGATTTATACACAGTTGGTTTTGAATGGATGCATTTTTGTTTAGAAAAATATGCTTCATATATTTAATAAGGACATGTTAAAATTTCCCTAATACATTACTATCATTCTCTAATTCTATGTAGCAGAGCATACCATTTCCTTACTGTCTTTTTAATAAACGTATTTTTTAACTTGGGTCATCGTCATAGATACCACCTTCGGTGCTTTCATTCAGGACAATTAAAAGGGGCCCATAGCTGGCCCAAGTGTCCTTACAAATCTTTGTATAGAAAAATACCAGAGACCCCTATACTCTTACGCGATGGGCTGTATCGCTACATGGTGGGGTTACTATACAATTTATTGTCCAAACGGAGACACTCTTGAAAGTGGAAGGGAGCACCATTAATAATTTCCCCTGGACAACAGGCATAAACCACCACTGTCCTGGGGAACCAGGATGTATGGTCATCCTCTTCCCTGGAGACGGTACAGTGATGAATGGACAGGATCTTTCATGCCTAGAATGTAACTTGGCTTGGACTTTTTTGTGAGCTAAAGTATCTTGTGTTGTCTATATGGAAGTTCTGTTTCCTCATAGCTCGGCTGTTACAGAGCTTTATAGAGAAACAAATTCATTTTTCTTCCATTTTGAAAGAAATATGAGCCGTCATCTATCTTAGGTGCTGTTTGGATGCTGAGGATAATTTGAAGACGGGCTGTGTTGCGAGGCTGATGGCTGTCTTCACTCCATGGCTAATGCTCTCTTGATATTCATGATGAGATGAAAGCCTTGGAAGCGCTACGATGTGTCTGTTTCTCCAGATTTATTGAAACAAATTCTTAATATGATTTCGGTTACATATTTGTTCATTTCTAATCTTAATGAATTATTAAAAGAGAAAGTGATCTTTTAAAATATGTTAAGCTTATATTGTGCCCAAATTAAACATATAAAGGAAATGTATGGTCTCTGTCAAGGGGTATGTCTATTAAATCAATGATGATGCAGTTCTTCTATGACTTACCTTACATTTTACCTCTTAGATCTGTCAAATTCTGAGATATACTAAATCTAATACCCTACTGTATTTAACACTTTAATTTTTGTTCTATATAATTTTTGTTCTGAATAATTTTTGTTCTATACCTTTAATCTACCATCTTGTTGAGATGTGATATCAACATATTGTTGGTGTGTGTGTGTGTGTGGTATTTGTTTAAGGCTGCTTATGTCTTCTTCATGAATTGTGATTTTTATCATCATACAATGCCATTCTTTTTCCTTTCAGGTGCTTTTAACCTTATAATCCACCTCATCATCTATCCATTCTTGCTTTCTTTTATTTGCATTTTCCCAGTATCTCTTTGACTATTCTTTTATTTTCAATCATTTTTAAATTAGTGAATTTTATTTGGGTGTATCAGTCAAGATAAGAAAAACTATGTTTCAGTAACAAATTAATCCTGACGTTTTGGGAACTTAAAAAAAAACAAACAAGTGCATTTTTGGCTCTAAGTCCAATGAATTTTGTTGTGTTTTTTTTTTTTTACTTTCCAACTCAGTTGCCCTCCTGTGATCCCAATAATCCAGGTGTTTCCATCTTGTGGTTCTGCCATCTCAATTTGAGGTGTCAAGTTCACTGTGGCAGAAGAGAAAGGTGGATCCATGCTCCCTTAGTAAATTGTTTGACTCACAGCCCATTGGCTAGAACCAATCATGTGACTCACTGACAGCAAGAGACCTGGGAATGTTGTCTTTCATGAACCCAATTAAAAGATAACCTAATAATGCTGAATATTTTTAATGTGTATGAAAATGTGTTTTTTGCAAATAAAGCACATCAGTTTTTTAAGAAATTAAATAGACTTCTCATCTTTTATGAAAGAAGTTCACTTCCCATCTTTTATGAAAGAAGTTCGTTCTGTTCACACAGTAAAGTGAATGATATGCTTGACCTTATTAAGCATTTTTGTTTTATTTTCCTTATTATTTCTTGTTGATCAAGTTGCCATTTTTTTCCTTCCTGTTTCTTTTGTTCCTTTCCATTCCACTATTTTTTTTTTAAATTGATTTCAGAGAGGAAGGGAGAGGGAGAGAAAGAGAGAAATATCTATGAGAGAGAATCATTGATTACCTGCCTCCTGCAACCTGGGCATCGAACCATGACCTCCTGGTTCATAGGTTGATGCTCAACCACGTAGCCATGCTGGCTGAGACATTTCATTAATTTTTACTCTGTCCTTCCTCGCTCTCTCTCTTTCTAGAATATATACAGCATTCAGAAACATGTAGTTCTGCTAATAGTTGAAAACATGATACCCACTTGTTTCTCCATGAAGTGTCACTGGGTGTATTAGTTTGCTAGGCTTGCTGTCCCAGAGTCTCACACACTGGGTGGCTCCAACCACAGAGACGTATTGTCTCAGAGTTCAGGGGGCCAGTCCTCGGAAAGGAAGGTGTGGGCAGAGCAGGTTCCTTCTGAGGCTGTGAGCAGCCCCTCCTCCGTTCCCCAGGCTCAGCTTCTGGTGGTGGCTGGGACCCCTGGCGTTCCTTGCTTCGCTCTCTGCCTCGCTCTTCACGTGCCCCTCCCCTGTTTACATGTCCGTGTCAACATTCCCATTTTATAAGGACATCGGTTATTTTGGATTAGGGGCCCACCCTATAAGTATGACCTCATCTTAACTAGTTACATCTGCAACAACACTATTTCTGAAAAAAAGTCACATTGTGGAGGTTAGCACTTCAACATAGGAAATCGGGGAAAACACACTTCAACTTGTAACACTTGGCTTCCACATGTTTTATTTCCTCGTTTTTCCCAACCACACAAATAAGCTCTATGGAAAACTTTTACTTTCTCTCTTCCCCACCCGCCTGTAATTGCTGTCTTTGCCTGAGATAGATTAGTGCTTCTTATTGCATATCCTTTATCATTCAGAGTGCTTAATTAATTAGTATTTGTATTGTACATTTTCAGTCTACCCGTATCCATTTAGATTTAATATTTGATGTAAAGTAGTATAGACATATCATGTATAGAATATACATTTAATTATATTTGTCAAAGTCCTTTGCTCACTGCTGTTCCTTTATGTTTCATTGTCCCTAACACTGGTGTGTCTCTAACTGGGTTCATTTGTAAATTGGTTAGATTTTTTTGCCTGCATTTTCTTTATAAGGAGTTTGTAGATATGTACTCTGAATTCTTGTATCTCCTCAAACATTTTACTTTTACCCCCCAAATGAATGATGCATTGATCAGTGTTATCTGTAGTGTTTTCTTCTGGAAGTTTCTGTAGTTGCTAATCTTTTGTCTGATATCCTCCAAATGCCAGATAAAAAAAGATGGAATCATTCAGATATATTGTTTTCAATTTATGCATCTTGTGTTTCTTCTTGGCAGCTTGTAAGATTTTTCTCTTTTCCCTTAGAGTTTCGGAATGTTGCTACTACATGCCTAGGATGTTACCTATTCTCCTTCACACAGCCTATGAGTTAGTGAGCCGGTCAGTCTGAAGACCCAGGACATTCTTCGTCCCAGCAAAATATTCTTCAAAGGCTATTTTGGGCTATTGCATTTCTCTTGTTTCTTTTTTTCCTCCCTCAGAATTTCTGTTGTTCTAAGGTATGGACATGTTCTGTGTAGATCTTACTTAGCCTACAGAGAGTGATGCTCTCAACTAGGATGCCCGGGACACTCACCTGGGCCACTAGGACTTGTGGGAGCCCAGAGACAAAGTTGTGACTAGAGCAGTTCTTGCTATGTTTGCAAGACTCACGTCCACAACTTTGAAAACGAAAGATTATTACTCACAAATTCTGGGTTGGAGAGCACATGCAAGGGTCACACAGGAAAGTTTGCAGGGAAAGATAGATAGATGATAGATAGATAGATAGATAGTTAGATAGATAGATAGATAGATAACATGTGAATTTCTGTCTTTATTGAGTTAGGATGACACCATGAGCTATTTCATACCTTTAAATATTATTTGAAAATGTATTTTAAAATATATTTTTTCTTTGTAAGCATTTAACAAAACATATTTAGACATTTTCCTATTGTTTCCAAATTTTCTTTAGTTAAAATAACACTGAGATTGATGTCTTTACATTTTTTAACTTTCTTTTCAAATGTTGTTTGCGTATAGGAAATCAACTTGAGCTTGCCTAAGGCCAAAGCGGGAGAGAGAGGTGTAGAAGAATTTATTGGAAGATTGTGGGGCATCTAACATTCATAAATTTAAAGTTAAGATAATGGCTATCATTTTTTAACCTGTCAAATTGAAATTGCTTCTTTCCCTAAATTATAATATTTATTGTTGGCCAGGGTGTGATGAAAGAGACAACCTCAGTCAGTGTTGGGGTGTGGGAGTGGGGGTGGGGGAGAGGTGCTCATATAACAGATTTTCTGCAAAGGAAATTGGCAATACTTTGAAGGGGATTAAACTTATTGTTTGACCAAGTAATTTTATGCTACTGTACTGTTCTACAAAAGTAAGCAGATGGACCCAAATATTTCTGCGCAATACATTATAGTGACTTTTTAGTGAGAGTTGTCTATTTAGCACTCTCCATTCATGTGGAACTGCCCATCATGTTTATAGGGGGGTTTTCAGCTTCCTGAAAAATGCCCGCATCACCTTGCCTCTCTGAAGTAGCTTAGCTGCCCAAGGTGCATATCTAATGGAGCCTGGATCAGAGATTTCCCAAGGATTTGCAATATTGAAATGAGAGACATGGTGATGGCACTGTTGGCAGCAGAATCATAGTAAAAGCCACATTCTAAGTGCAAAGTTGCATGGGATCCTTCCTCCAAGATCAGCCTGGGTTCTGTGGTCCCCAAAACTTAGTTGAGGCTCAACATTATTTCATTAGCTGTTTATATTCTTTTCTTTTTATTCTGCACGATGTTTGTTCATGTCCTTTGCTCATGTCAAATTATATGTTTGGTTTTAAAAATGTATTTAAGTTGTAAGAACAGAAGCAAACAAAAATTGGAGATTTCGGTTTATATCTCCAAGTCATCCATTGCCAGGTACTTTCAAATCGTTCTAAATACGTTGGGTATGATGATAGAAATTTGTTACTCTGATCCTTTCATTTCTTTAGTAGATATTTACAGTCCTGTTAGAGTCATCAATTGCCACAAGGCCAATAGTGCTCTCTTTGTAAATTTCTTTTGTTTCATTATGAATAAATATGAATAAATGAAGGAAAGAAGAAAGTGATGTATTGTGAGTGACAAAAAGACCATCAGATGGTGGGTAAATATATTTGTAACATATGATATACTCCCACCCTGCAAAGGAAATATTAATGCATTTGCCCAATTTCTTTCTTTTCCTTTTTTATTTGAGAGAATCACATTTTTTTCTTTGTGTGAAAATTTTTATTAAAATGTCAGCACTCAAAGAAAAATATAAAATATATGTATCAATACATTGAGATTAATGTATATTTTGGGCATAGTTTGCAGTAAACATTCTTAATTAATTCATCATATACTTAAATACCCAGTATACTGATGGAAACCATACAGAAGATACACTATGTGAGGCATTGTTTTAAATGATCCAGGATGTGTTTTATTTATTTGTTAAAGGTTTGCTTTTTGCTTAAAACTTTAATCAGGCAGATGATCTATATTTTTTGTTGAAAGAAAAAAAATCCAAATTTCTCTTGTCTGTGCTCTGTATAGGCTACAATGAACTCTTGGTCATGATCTAAATGTCCCGATGACATGCTAATTGCATTCTAAAAATAGTTTTCACAATTGAGAACTTTAGTTCTAAAGATCCAACAACATCCTTTAGGGTGGTTTATTATTTTTTCAAGTATTGTGGAAAGTGATTCCTTTATTTTTCTGAATTAGTCCCGTTTCATTCTTATTGACTATTTGTCAGCAAGATTCTCCCTGGTCTTTTAATTTGCGCTGCACACAGATGTCACCTTCAGTCACCCTTGCTCTCCCACTCTAGCACAGGAGTTCAACAAATGCAAAATCTAAGATTTGACAGGCAGCTGATAGATAATTATTTGCAGTTATGGAAGTTACTTAATTACAAATCTATTTCTAGGCAGTCACGGTGTTGAATAATGAGAATTTGACATCAAATGAACTAGGCTGAAGAATCAACCTGCCACATACTAGCACTCATTTCACCTCTCTGAACCTCGGTATCTTCCTCTGTCAAATAGACATTTCACAGACTTTATTTAACTATAATCATACTTTTATATCAAAGCACTATGTACTTTAATCTTTTTTAAAAATGTATTGTTACCCGTACAGTAGTATTCCCGAGTTGTAGATTGTCATCCCTGACAAGGTCACACGTACACGTTGATGGTTCTAATGTATATTTCAAAAGAAAGAAATATGGGATATATAGACTGGAAGACATATGGTCCATAACTTACAGTATGTGCCATTAAAAAGTGATCCACTGCAGAAACCAGTATGGAGGAAATGATCTTATGTAATATTTTACCAACTTTAATACATAGTCAACAAACATTTACTTAATACTTATCTTTGTGTGTAAAATATTCTGTACTGAGTGATGCACAGAATACAAGATTTTCTGACACAGGTGGATTCTCATCTGCTGGATTTGTACAATTCCATAAATGACTCCTCACCTATTGATTATTTGAATCATTAATTCAACAGTAACATTTTCTCATCCAGCATTTATTTGACATGTACTTGATTGAGTGCTCAAGTTCAGTCAAATGACCAGTATTTTTAATATATCTAAAATATGCTTTTTACTACAGTTAAGCAATTGTAAAACCATAGTTATAGAAATGTAAATATTAATATAAAATGCAATAGATGGCTTTCTGGTAATTTGCAGTAGAGATGTTCTTTGAGGCACTTAGACAACTGATAACAATTGTTTCTGAACGCTCATCTATTTTTATAACTTTAAGGGATTTTGTTTGAACATTTAACACCCCCAATTTCTTAGGATCTAGGGTTGCACTATATGATCTATGATGAGACACAGTGATGAGAAAGCCATAGTCCATGCCCTCAAGTCCATGCCCTTAAAACATGTGCACACACATGTACACTATAACACAGTGGTACAAGTGCCCTTCTGAGGCATTCACAAGAACTTGAAAAGTCTGAGCTTGATGTCAGAAATGCATAAATGGCTATAGAGCAGGAGGTAAGAGCAGAGGCTGAACTGAGTTTAAATCCAAGTCCTACCAGTTACCACCTTGCATGTAGTATTGACTCTCCTGATTTGCCAGGTTCTTCATTGGTATAATTTATATTTGTACCTACTTCATAGGGTAATTGGAAGGATTAAATGACTCATTATGGAAAAGAGCCTAGAACAGTTTCTAAAATATACTATCAGTTCAAAAAAGATGTGAGCTTTATAAAATTGACCTATGTTTTATCTTTGTGACTTTAAAAAAAAGGTACTCAATTTCCTTTCTGAGTCCCATTTTCTTGTAAAACGGGAGTAAGAATATCTCATTGGTTGAGTGTGAGTCATACATTAAAAATGTAATGAATGTGCTTAATAAAGACAAAAATGGTAGCTGCTATTATAAATAAGGGGCCATATACTACATATAATTTAAGGAGTGGATTTGGCTTTCTTCTTTCCACATTTTAAATCTCTTCCCCTTACTCACAGCTTGTAGAATATTGTAACAGGAGTGGAGAGGAGGGGAAGCCACACTATACCTGAAGTTGAGAACTGGTTCTATTCTTCATGATTTATGTACAAAATAGAATGACTGACCTATGCTTGGAAAGAGATAAACATGGCAAATTCCCTTGCCTTTAAGAAACTCATAGTAATGGCTCAAGCCAGTTACATTCTTCTATGCTACCCAGAGGAAGCAAATGTGGTCAGGAGGTCATATTTGACTTGAGTCAAGGAAGATGGGTTGGGACAAAGTGAACAAAAATACAGAGACAAAATCCCACAGGCAGTGTGTTTTGAGAGAACACTAAAGCATTCCGTTTAGTTCCCTTAAGGTTGGGGGACAGGTTGGGTTGGTCAGCGGGAGCCATGTGATGGAGGATGTAAATGCATTTAAGGCGAGAACCTTGATTCCACAGGCACGTGAAGCTAGTAATGACCTTGCTGCTGGTGCTGCTGAGCAAAGCTGGAGCTAGACAGACACTTAGAGAAGAGTCACCTTCTCAGCTTATGGATCCTGGAGACAAACTGACCCAGCCCTTTTGCATTATATTCCATCAGTAGTAAACAGAAGTTCTCTGAACTTCATAGCCATAGGAGAAGTCATCCCACCACACTAAGTCCCTTAATCATCCTTAGTTCTTGTGAGGGCTAGAAATACCCAAATAAGGCCCTAAAATATAAATGTTGACCATTGAGTCAGGGAGAAGTGATTTGGGGTTAAACCCATACTCTGTGCTTCAGCAACTCAGTAGTGAGCATGGTGTGGCCAAGGACTGGAAGAGAAATGCCTGGACATTTATGAACTATTTCACCCACCCACCCCCAGGCCATGAGGACCTGCGGTGATTCTACTTTGCCGTTTAATTAAAAATCCTGCTCTGTGGGAGCTTATTTCTTAACACATAACTTTCCAAATGTTTACACGAATTTACAGTGTTTAGCAGTGTTAGGTGTTCAGTTGGCAAATACATGCATTTTATCGTAATGTTGTGATGCCAGTCCCCAAACTCTAGCAAAACATATTCTCATTAGCTGCCACTACCTTCATCAAACATCTAACCTCCCAGCAGGGCTCCAGCTCCCTAGGCAAGCCCATCATCAGCCCCACACTTCAAGCAAGTGCATAAGCACCAGCTGTCAACGGTGCTTTCAATCCAGCTGTCAAGCCAGGTGTGGTAGGCGCAGCGCGGCTCTGATGTTAATGATGGATTAATTAAGGCGCTGTGTGTGTGGGTGCGATGGAATCTGCATGTGCTGGGCTGGGGCTGCAGGCTTCTTCAGTGTACTCCTCAGGGACTTCCTCTCCGCTTGCCAACAGGTCTCTACACTCCACTTCAAAAGCAAACAATCAGCTTATCTGAATTAAAAACAAAGAACCCCCTGACTAATACAGCTAAGCTGTGATCTTTACAGAGGAAGCAGAGGGCTTGCTTGACAGATCATGAAAGGAGGTGGAGGTGCTCTTTCTCTCCTGACTTTTGCTGAGTAGACTAATCTGTAGGTACATTGCTTGTGCATCATGAACCAGTGACCTGGCAGGGGTGGGGAACGTCCGGCCTGCGGGCCATATAAGGCCCGTGAAATCATTTGGTCTGGCCTTGCCAAGGCATTAGGGGTGAGTTAATTAAATGTTTGACCAAATATACTAGGCTAATTTTTAAGTTGATAATTTTGTATGGCCTTTGAATGATGTTATAAGTATCCAAATAGCCCTTAGCAGAAAAAAGGTTCCCCACCCCTGTTAGGGTATTTATAGCTCTGAAAAGAATAGGATTTTGCTATATTTAAATGTTTCCAATAACTTTACTTCCTTTTTGTTTTTGCAGGATGACCTTGTTGACAACCTTGTTGGCCATTGGAATTGTTTCCCCCTCTACATGGGTTGCCTCTTTGCTGTCAGTTAAGGCCTTCTTTCAAGGCAACCAGTATATCTTTTGGCTACAGAATTTTAAGGCACAGATTCCATTTGCCTATGGTCCTGTCCTACCTGTTAACTCATTGCTCAGGACTTGGCGAACTATTATTACCCAACAACTCCAATGCTTTGAACCCTGAGTATACGCCATTGTATCTTGGATGAAAAATGCAGGCTCCCATTTTTAAACATAATAATAGCAGTGTTAACAACAATAATACCTACAATTAACTGAGCACCTATTCTGTGCTGGAATATTCATAATCTATTTACTAATCCATTTCATAGAAGAAGTTAAAGTTTAGAGAGAGCAAGTAACTTGCCCAGCGTTGTATTGCTCATAACCAAGAAAGGAATGCACTTGACCTAGGTGGATAGTGAAGAATCAGGAGGGATTGATGAGGGAGGAACAGGGGAAGCCAGAAGGAAGCAAACTTGGGATGGCTCACCCAGGAGCTTATGGTAAAATGCCTGTTAGGAACTACCCCTGAAGGACAGTTATCTGAGTAGAAAGGTGGGATGGAGGAGGACTCAGAAAAGCCATGAGGAGTTTGAACTTGACCTTATTCTCCTCACAAAGAAGAACTGGAGGAAAGGCAAATCATTTTATTTTGTAGAAAATAATGGCAATCAGAAGGATGCATTGAGGTGAGTGTCTGGTAAGAGAATAGCGTAAAAGTTATACCACAGCCTTGCTGGTGTGTCTCGGTTGGTTGAGCATCTCCCTGTGCCCCAGATGGTTCAATTCTCGGTCAGGGCACATACCTGTGGGTTGTGGGCTCAACCCCATAGTAGGGGGCGTGCAGGAGGAAGCTGGTGGATATTTCTCTCTCTCTCTCTCTCTCTCTCTCTCTCTCTCAAAAGTTGTCAATAAAAATAGTTTAAAAGAGAGTTGTACCACGGAGGTATATGCCTCAACCCATGCAGACAGCAAAGCACAAGGACAACAATGCGCACTCACTGACCTGCCGCCTGCTCTGGGAAGCTGCTGGACAGGAGAATGTCAGAGGACTCAGCACATGAGTACCCGCCTCTCCCTGATAATAATAGACAACAGCTGAGTGCCTGCAAAACCCCGTTTTAAGTTCTTGATTCCTCACATCAAGCCTATGAGGTACACACCGTGAAGTGGAGGAGCCGGTGACGAATCCACATTTTTGCTATCTTGACAGCAGAATGAGGTGGTATTTTAGGTAACCATCTTATTTTATTTTTTATTTGTTAGTGGCTCTAGTTTTCCACCCAGTAACATTTATAATGCAAATTGAGATTTTTATATCCCTCATTGTTCAATAACAAGTTGTCATTTTTGTCTGAGAATTCTCTGAAAAGAATTCTGGAGGCTGTATTTTTTTTCTTTTATGGAGAAGTTTAACATTTGAGGAATGCCAATTAGATCATATTATATCCTGATACCAGGGAAATATTTTATACACTACCTTACAAGTTCTCACCAGAAAAATAAATCCTGAATGGCTTGAATGTGCACTATTGTCAAATGGATTTAAAACAGAGGGAAGGGACCCTAGGCAAAGGGTAATGATAGCAATAATGATGATAGATCACAATGCACTGGGTTAGGATCGGGGTGCACAGTTGGCTGCTTTTATTTAAAGCGTCTTGGTAATGTTAAAGCTGCAAAAGGCATTAATAAATGAGTATGTAGTCTGGTAATCTGAAATCTTTCTGCAGATATCTTGGTCCTTGCTCAATGTAATTCTATGTTGCCATTATTATTTAACTAAAGATTTAAAATACCACATCGATTAGCCTGCATGATATCGCCAATATCACAGATATTTCAAGAACTGTCATTGGTTGTTTGTTTATTGTTATACAAGCCGGGACCACTCACTTGCCAAAGAGAACAAATTCTTAGTTTTCAAGGTAAAGAAAAGAGAGGAATCTAAACAGAATTCAGGTTCAGCCAATAATATTAATTTTTTGCAACATTAGTGCCATTGGAATTCCCCTGATAGTGTCATAAGTATTTAAACCTCCAATCCCATGTTAACCAGCTCCTACATAGCTTAAAATAGTCATAAAAGACACATGAAAAGAAATTTAAAACAAAAGTATATTCATTTTAAAAAAGATTGACTATAAAATAATATTAGTGTGCATATGCAAATTGTCTCAGCTATGACTTCATAATTTGTAATGGTATTCAGCTTGACAATGTTTACACTTGTTAATGGCTTCCCTTATGAGTGATAATTGATCTACTTAATTATCATATTAAATCCTTGATCATATGCCATTAGGTTGGATGTAATAAGTGATCTGCGTGATTTTTAGTGTAATGAACTAATTAGACTAATTAAAATCAATATGTGTGCCGATATTGTACTTTGAATCCAAATGCTCCCTCTTACTGTGCTGGCTTAAAATCAGCGGCTCAGTAGAAGGGATCTAATGCTGATTTATGAGCACTTGAGGACCATGAGGCAGAATAAATTGCTTGTGGTAGTAGGGACAGCATTAGTGAAGGATAAGATACTAAGTGCATTTGTAAGGTCAGCAGTACGGGTGTACTTACACATGTAGTTATAAGGCACCTTAAACCTCCTCTTAATATATCAGAACATCCCAGCAAAATTATTTGGTTTAAATGCCAGTGTGACTACTCTGCACTTGTTCATAAATAACACCATGAAATTACAAGCATTCCAATTAGGTAATCGGTCTACAATGTAATGAAAATATGCATATTTAGTTTAATATATGTTTTTCAACAATTGATTTATTTTCTGTTAGAAGAAAGTACATTCTAAAGTAGAGGCTAGATAAAAATCAATGCAGAACTCTTCAACTTTAAATCATTCATTATTCATTCAGAAATCTATAGAAATTAGAATGATAATTTTAGAGAACCTGTGGATAAATTCTTCAAAACTAAGCTCCTATCTCACGTCCTGGAGAAAGCCTTCCCTGACTCTATAGGCTATAACATTGCCTTTCCTTCAGTGCTCACCCATATGTTTCTTCTCTTTTCCCATTATTTACCAAAATTTTAATTATATGGTTGATTGATTGATGGTGATTGACTGTAAACTGCATAAGGTCAGAGACCACACCTGTTGCTTCCCTCTAACACAGTGCAAGGTTCTGTGAAAGCAATATCTGTCTCTTTAATTTTATTTTAAATGCATGCAAGTTTTTTGCTATTTCTAAAGTTTAAGTAAATTTTAGATTATTTCCATGTAGCTAAATATTATGATAGGTTACCGTTTGACTTTGGGAATAATCTTTAGTGATTTGACTGTGAGGCAATATAAAGGAGACTGAGTCAGGAGGCATTTTCTCCAGCTCGTTCAGAACCTATTTTCTGTTTTTTTCCCTTCACGTTCCCCACGGTTTCCACTCATCATACATTCATATATTCCAAAATAAACACATATTCATTGAGAATTTATGTGAGGTACTATCCTTGGCTCTTTGATAAAGACTATAGGGTTCTGGTCCAAAGCTCTTCTCATCTGGGAAGAAAGATAAGACATGGACATAAAAAGCTCAATCTAAAATGATCTGAGATAAATCTTAGAGAATCTCAAATGACAATTAAAATTTAAAGAGGGACCAATGACTTCTAGAAGGGTAATTTGGGAAGGCTTTCTAAAGGAGGTGGCATTCAACTGAATTTTGGTGGCTGGAAGGAGATCTTTGTCTCGCTGGGATGGGAAGTGAGCATGCTCGAGGGAATGAGAAGCAGAATAAACCTCCTTATTTTAAAATAAAGTGAACTACCATAGCTAGACTAACTGGATGGATGGGGGCAGCAGTTTAAATATAGATGAACCCTTCCTATTGCTTTCAAACATTTGAAATAATTGTGAATTTTATAAAGTGATAACTAATAAAGATTATAAGTAATTTTTAAAAATGAAATATATGTGTAAGTAATATTACAGGTTGTTGAGAACTTCTAACATATAATGAGAATCTTATGGAACAATGATTTCAAGCCATTGATTCTAATAATATTTTATCACATAGAAAACATGCACTGGATTTCCTTGGTGGTGGAGGGGAGGGATACAAGGTATCGATAGACACATGAAAAGAGTCTTATAAAGAACTAGAGGCCTGGTGCACAAATTCATGCATGGGCCCCTGCCAGCCAGGGGGAGGGGCCGAGGGCAGTTGGCTGGCCAGCCCCACCCCCTGGTCCAACTCCCAGTTGAACCCCAGGTCGAATTCCTGGTCAAGGGGACAATTTGCATATTAGCCTTTTATTATATAGGATGCTCTTAAATCTTAGGTGAAACCCTAATATCTAGCATGGAGCTCCTCTCATTGGAACTAGGATCAATCCATGCTCTTGTCTTTGTTCTCATTTCCTGAAACAGAGTTTAAAGGCTACTTACTCCTGCTCAACACAGAATGAAAACACTAATGGAGGTCATACTATTACTATTATCAGACGAGGAATTAGCTCAGAGCACTGGCAATTCCAGGTGAGCACTCACAAAGGTATTATTTATTATTATTATTATTATCCTCACATGGAGCTTCAGGAGAAGACTTTGATTGAATATGCAATCGTGACCTTGTTTGGCTTTGTGATTTTAGGCAAATAGCTTCAAGTTTTGAGCTAAGCCAAAGCTAATCTGCCCCCACCTCCCCATTATATTGCTCTATTTTTCCACTAGCTATAATATTTTAATCCTCATGGAAATGTTCACATAAAAAAACATTTTTAATAGCATAATCCTCTAGTGGAATTAAACAATGTGACAAAAAGAAATTATGTTTTTCATGAAACAAAGTGTAAATTAAATTTTTAGGTATTCTGGGGGGATGATGTTTTGGGTAGGGAGGCTGTCCCATAGAGAAGAGATGCCAAGAATCTTCTTAGAGTCAGAACTAATGTCCTTATTGCAGTCGGGCATAGCAGAGTGAAGACCAGCTCAAGGTCACAACCAAAAGTCAATGCCCTTTCTAATTTAACACCATCTCCAACAGGTAGCCCACCTCTGGTCAGCAACAGGACAAGGAAAGGAGACAGAACTCCGTTGGTGTGGTAAAACAGCATTACTCCAAAACACTATAAAATTAAGATGTATTATTAATTCCTAGAACTAATGAATTTCACTTGTATATTTAAACCTTGGACAAAAGACAAATTTTATGCCGGTAGGATATGAAAGATGAAAGTTGAAAATTACAATTTGCCAAAGAGTGTAGATAATTAGAATAAACCTTTGATTGTAAAAGAGAGTTGAATAATGGAAAAGCAACCAAAACAGGAGTTTCAGAAAAAATATATGTTATCTTATTTCTGATTGGGGTTAAATGGTTTTACTTGAATTAGCTATGTGGTTATGAGTTTAAATGTGTCAAATACTCTAATATCTAATGTATTTATATCCAAAGTAATCTTTTGTGAATTATTTTAAATTGATGGCTTAAAACAGAGAATTACCACATTGTAGTTATACATTTTTCTAGGAAATCAAATATATATATGTACATAAACATAAAATGTTAACTTTATTCAACATTCTAATACAGAGAGTAAAATTACAATTTTCTATGCACCTACATATACTCTAACTTTGAATGGGCAAGTGTTATTTTCACTTTGTGTTCAACAAAATAATCAAAAGGATTTTAGCCATGCCCATAATCTAAATTTAATATACATCTCATTTTCAGTATTGCAACTTCTGCAGATGTTGAGGAACACGTTAATATTATATGTAGTGCATCCTTAATATGTCATTCGATACTCAACATGGAGTTGAAATAGAGACATTTTCCAATTGAACACCTATACTGAATTTAGTAGCATCCTAATTTTTACATGTTATTTTCAAAGAGAGGAGTTCAAACCACAGACATTTCATTGTTATCCTTAATGTATTGTGTGTGCATTTTTAGAGTAGATTTATTTTTCATGAGTTTTTGTATTTATTTTAATTTATAAATATCGTTCTTGTCCTCTTTTGTATGCCGTGATATTTTGTGAATTTTTGAAACACTGATTTTCAAATATATCGACAGTCATGTCACTCTCAGGAGCTTTTCTTTTTCTCTTAAATACTTTTATTGATTTCAGAGAGGAAGGGAGAGGGAGAGATAGACACATCAATGATGAGAGAGAATCACTGATGGGCTACCTCCTGCACGCTCCCTACTGGGGGTTGAGCCGCAACCCGGGCATGTGCCATTGACTGAAATCGAACCCGGGACCCTTCAGTCTGCAGGCTGACAACTCTATCCACTGAGCAAACCCGCTAGGGCTCAGGAGTTTTTCTTGATGGCCCCTGTGTAGGACATGACCACTACCTTCTTGAGTCCTATGACACTGGATTCCATCTCTGTTCTAATAGCTATGAAGGATTTTTACACATGTGTACATCACTGTCTCTCCATATTAGATTGTAGTTTGTTTTTTGCTAATCCTCACTCGAGGATATTTTCCCATTGATTTTTAGAGAGAGGGTGGAAGGGTGAGGAAAAGACAGAAACATCCATCTGAGAGAGACACATAATTGGTTGCCTCCTGCATGAGCTCTGATCAGAGCCAGTGATTGAGCCTGCAACCTAGGTACGTGCCCTTGATGGGAATTGAACCTGGAACCCTTCAGTCTGAGGGCCAACACTCTATCCACTGAGCCAAACCAGTTAGGGCAGATTATAGGTTTTTTTGGGAGGGTGCGGCTATATCTTGTTTTTCTCACTACTCCTGGTATCTAGATTTGGGCCTGGGATTTGCTAGTTTCTCAAAGAATGTTTTTGGAAAAAAAATAATAAAATAAGAAATAATATTTAAAAGATTTTCTTTATTTTGCTGTTTTAATAACAATACCAGCTAAGAAAGAATTTCAGCTTTCCAGGAACCCGCCTCTGAGAAATCCTGAATTCTTCATGTGTTAGTGGCAGTCTTTTCATTTATTGACTCTAATGTGTCTGTAACCTGCCACCTGCTTCTTTTTATATACACATCACTAAGTATGTGCAATAGAAGTTTCCAAGAACTATGAAAGACTCAAAGAAGACTCTAGCTGAGAAAGTATTTCATAACAGTAAAATGCTATAGAAACCTAGTACTCAGTAGAAGCAATTAGTAGAAGTTACAGCAATGGTAGTTGTCACTGTCATTATTAATGGTATTGGCTTGTTCTGGTGAGACATTCGATGCTCAAATCAGCCAGGCTTCCTATCACCAGGGGCAAGATATTATTTATTCTCAACTTCATCCCTGGAATGCCTACTCATCCCCTAGCTTATAGGCATCTCAGTAGTATTAAACAAGCCTGCATCAAATCCATTCATGGAGTCCTTTAGTACTGATGTCAAAGGGTATGGGTCACCTCTGTCACTATTGTATCTGACACAGCAGTGGTAATTGGAATCCACTTTGTCCTTCTTCTGATAATAACAGCCTAAGCATTTGTTTCAGTGTTGTTCAAATCCTTAAGTGGCCCTGCACAAACTTAGCTTGGGCATGTCAACCAAGTAGGATAATTGAATTCTAAATTCTTAGAAGTAGGAATAATTTGAGCTGATCAATCTTTGTGCTTTAGATTTGTTCCATTGTTTCTGTCATCCAGTTCCCTAAGCTGCCTCTGTAGTTTCCAAGTCAGTGCCTCAGCTTAAAGAAAATACTTGCCATGGACTGTGAACTATCCCATAGCTCTCTGATAAACCTCCTCTTGGCATAAGTTAATTTTGGTTATGCATGACAGAAAAAACCCTAATACTTGGTCCATATATCTGTTAGTATGATGATGATTATTATTATTTTAAAATTTATCTTTATTGTTGAAACTATTACAGATGTCCCCCCCCCCCCCATTGACAGTATTATGATTGTTATACCTAATTACAGGGAGTGGCAGGCATGAATGTGATTTTAACTCCTTTTGAATACTCAAAGCTTTTATATTGTTTTTTCTCCTGTATATGTGCATACTTATGTAATACTGAATGAATAATTTATCAACAAACGGTGTCTGATTGAAGTATAAATAGCAGAAACATGAATTTTAAATTTTGTGGCATATTTCCTGTGGTACTTAAGTTCTAATGGCCACCTGCGTTCATGCTGTTGAAGGGAATGACTCAAATAGTATAATTGAAAGGAGGTTGCTTTCCCACTGCCACACTTTCCATGTTTAATAACAAGCAGACACAAAATTGTTGTTTTCCAAAGTAAAAAAAAAATCAGTACTAGGGGTTTATGATCCAGTCCTCCTGTGTATAGACATAACTTAAATTTCCAACTAATTCCTAAGAAGATCACTAATCTTTTTTAGCCACAAATTACCAGAATTCTGAGGCTGCTTTCTAACCAAAATAGTATCTAATTGTGATTTTCTCATCTAATTAGACTTTATTGTAGTTCGGTATTTCTTACGGATAATGTTGTCATCTCTCTTTAGCCACTGCCTAGGTGTGTATGAGGATGTAGGAAAACACAAACTGTTATCTCATAAATTACATTTATACACACAAAACAAGAGAAGACACCAGGAAAAAAGTATTGCTTGTATCCCTGGGTGTGAATTCTAAAAAAAAAGGTGAACATCTGCCTGAAGATTAGCTAGACAATGTTTCCTGCCCTTTTCATTGACCTGATTTGAGAATGTTAGCATTTTTGTTTTTTCCTCTTTGAAAACACACGTTAAAAGATGTCACTCAACTCAGGGAGAACTTGGTGAAAAGTTCAGGGGTTCTGTTTGTTGCCCCGTGCCGGTTTTACGCTCGTACTGAATGATAGCCATATTGTGTTTATTTATGTTATGATTATTAGCATCATTATTTTCCATTCGCGTCTCGCTGCTGGCAGGCTCGCTCTTGATGGGTACAGGATGACAACAGGTAATGGAGACAATAGCAGTAAAACAGTCATCATCACCGCTGGGGTGCGGCGCCCCTCCTCCTGGCTCCCCCTAACCTCCCTCAGCTGGAAAGTTTTGACATCTGCTGGTGCGGGACATGGCTGAGCAGCTGTCAGCAGCGGGGTAGCTGCTTTCCGCAGCAGTTGGCTGGATGGCAGGGTGCCAGCTTGTACCATCTGTGCGCCTGACATTTCCTTCTAATTAACAGTAGGGTTAATTGTTCTGGCAGGCTCAAATGTAGTGTCTAACATCACCCAAGGGAAGCATGTACAAGTGGCGGAGTGGCAGGGAGCTGGGGACGGCATCGCTAACAAACCCATCGAGGGAGAGTGGTTAACAACTCGCGATGATTTCGCTCGCCGGCCACATGCAAGAAGGCGGAGGGATTTTTTATTCTGATGAATTATGCCAAGCCTGTAATGATGTAGAAGGAATCAAGCTTCGAGAGGCTGAGGCTGCTGCCTTAGGGCAATTGTGAGGGAACAATTTGCATGTTATTACTGCATATTCATACCTAATTGTGTTAGGCTTTGCTAATAGAGCAGAATGACAGTATGAAAAATCGGGCAACTGCTTCAGAGGCAACAAAGCCCGTGTTTTTTTCTTCCTACGCTCCGAGTGCTGAATGATCATTTAGACATTTAGTTGCTCAATATGACAAGCCTACCATTTGTTAGCTTGGCATATTATAATTTATAAAGCAGGATTCTAATTTTACTTTTAGTTTATTCTTCTCGTTTTATACAATATTCATGATAGCAATTTGAATGGGGGGATATTCATCGCTATTGTGAATAGTTGTGATTCAAATAAAACTATATTTTGTATGAAGCATGACCATTGTTTTATGATGTATTAATTTTAATGTTTAAATAGCTTTTTCATATGTTAATAGAACATAAACCAAGAGTTGATGAGAAATCCTTATTATAGCGGTGCTCATTCACGTTGCCTTAGTCAATGTCTCAACATTTCCATCATATAAAGACCTATTTTTAGCGTGGCTTGGACAAAGCAGTTGTCAGGTGGTACAGAGCCAAAAGTCTGCTGTTTTAGAAAAGTGATTATGTACAGATTCGTGGAACTTAATATCCAAGCCTATCTTCTAAGTAGATAATATTCTTAAGAAATCTCAAGCACAGTGGTGCCCTGTCAACGTTAGCCCTCAGTGCCTTTTGGAATCTTTTTATGGAAGCTCAGAGAAGACAATGAATTGGAAAATATAGTTTTAGAAATCTACCTTTAAAACTGGAAAGATCTAGCTTCACTCTAATTTTATGTCTTTTAGATTTGTAGGGCCATAGTCCTATCCTCAAATTGCCTCAATCTCACATTTAAATACCCATTCATTTCAAATTATGAGCGAGATTACACATTGTATTGCTTGCTCTAAGAGTCCAAAAAAGTTGTGGATAAACTTAATGAATTGGGAACAACTTTTCACTATCCTTATTTGGTTAAATGGTAGTACAATATATGTTTTAAATTTATTTCTTAAAATTTCTGCTTTATTTCAATATTTAGTTCATAATTTATTCTAAGCTTTTATTATAATGAAGTGGTCAGTGTAAGTCAAAACTTTGCCCCATGTGAGTTGGCTTTGTGTTTCTTTTTTGCTTAAAACACAACTGTTTTTCAAAATAAATGTGGTTAGTTAGGTAATATAGAGTGTAAAATCTTTCCTAACTTGTATTTAAATTTCAAACCATGGAATTTTAGAAATACTACAGATTTGCAGCTTAACTATGTAGGAAAATATTAGAGGACTTTAATTCAAACAGCATATGATATGGCTCAGTTAATTCATGAGACCCTAAAATGTTGGCTATCGCTTGGTAATTTCATGGCTTTGGACATAGAATTTAGTCCCCCACATAAGGTATGTTCTATATTTGTACATTTCTAAGTTAGAGGGTAAATAGAGACTTTTGTTAAGTATGTGAGTCATCTCTCAGCCAAGAATTTTCTTTGTTACCCTTAGTGTGTTTTGTCAAAGTCTTTAATACATTTTTTAAAGAGTGAAGGTTAATCCATCATTTTGGAAACTTATTCTAATATATCATCCAAATTTAAGCAATTATAGAACACCTTATTTGAAATTCAAGCCTAATAAGATTTCATAGAATATAAATCTAACTGTTCTTTCCAAATATATCATGTTGCATCAGACTGTTTTTTTCCCTAACTCTACCTTTAGAAGGGAAATAAAGCAAAATATTGCTGAACAAAAATACAAAAGAAAAACAAAACAAAGCAAAACCAACCAAACAAAAAACACCCAGGGGAGTAAACATGACCTGTATTAGTCAGGGTTCTATGCTCTCGCAGAGTATGTTTCAGGATCACAGAAAAAGAATTAACTTTATGGTAATGTTTATGCTGCTTTCTGCAGCGTTCTCATATTAGGGCCAGGGACCCATTACCCTCTAAGTCGGATCTGTCCATGTTTGGACATCCTTAACTGTAAGGGAGTGAGATATTTAATGTTTTCCTTTGAAAGCAAAAGGAAGGTAGTTGAGTCAGAATGTGTTTTTTTTTGTTCCATAAATGAGTAAACTTCAAAAATAACATATATAGTTAAATGTTTGAGCGAAATCATAATATAACATAGCTATAACTTTTCACGGGTAGTATTTGTTTTTTTTAAATATATTTTATTGATTTTTTACAGAGAGGAAGGGAGAGAGATAGAGAGTTAGAAACATCGATGAGAGAGAAACATCGATCAGCTGCCTCCTGCACATCTCCCACTTGAGGATGTGCCCGCAACCCAGGTACATGCCCTTGACCGGAATCGAACCTGGGACCTTTCAGTCCACAGGCCGTCGCTCTATCCACTGAGCCAAACCGGTTTCGGCCATGGGTAGTATTTGTAAAGCAAAGCTCTTTACTTATATATCTTATCTCTGTTTTATAAGTGAAAATTCATGGAGTCATTTAACTGAAGAGAGAAAATGCTACCTAAAACTAATAAATGTGCTCTTTTTTTTTTTTTAACCACCCTCTTGATTTGGTCTCTACAGATAACATCATCACCATCTTTATCATTATCTAAGTCCAGAAGCTTTTCTTACTTGTTTTCTTTCTTTTGGTGGCTACGGTACAACCAAGAGATCAATGAATGTTGAGATAAATTCATTCCAACTCACATCTATGGAGTTTACAGTACAACTGCTCTACCTGAGTCTGTATTTTATAAACACATGCCATGATTTCGCACTATTCCCAAAGACCACATTGACTGGCAGCTTTGCCCAGATTTGTGAGGCAAAGGCACGGTCCGCCAACTGGTGTTCTGGCAGCCTGGTGCATATTGTAGGCAAAAAAGAAAATTATGACAAAACTGGCTGGTATGTGAGTAATTTGAAAAAAGCACTCAGCATCAAATACTTCTCTCACCAACCCTGGAGCCTGGAAGGAGCCCTTAGCTACTCCTCGCAGAGCACCCTGGTCAGCAAATACCTTGCATGCTTTCCTAGAACGTGTTATGAGTCACATTGTATCTGGGAAGGATCAGGCAAAGCTAGCAACTTAGTTCCTTACACATGAATCTTACAGAACACTGGACAGACCATGGATGATTCTAGGAGGACAAGAGATATTATATTTTTACATAATTTAATGCAACCATTGGAAACCATTGAAAAAATAAACCGCGGCAGCAGGTATAAACTGGGATATCCATTCCCGCACAAACTGGCTCGTGTGGTCATCCTATCGCACATCCAGTTCCTCTCCACTCATGGCTCTGTTCTGAGTTTCTATTCTCGCCCGAGTGGTGGCCGGAGCAGACGCTGCCAGTGTGTCCGCTCCGGGCAGGAGCCGGCTGCCCTGGGCTTCGGTCCTGGCCCTGCTGGGACTGGTTTACAGAAATGCCTATCTCAGTTTTAGGCCTGGCAAATTTTTCCTTTTCTCTTTATATAGTTTATCAAATCATTACTATGTATTTGGGGCACAGTGTGTATATCAAAGTACATTTATTTGCCATCTTGAGTAGAACTCTCAAGGATGTTTATTTTCAGTAAAAAAAAATTTTCCCCCCATTCTGTAATAGGAAAATTCCAAAGAATAAAACACCGCTTTTATGTACTAATATAATTTCACCAAACAAAATTACTACCAAATTCTTATCTTTAATCAAAAAAGACTTCTTTAGAGTTTCTAACATCTTTAAAAACAAACTAATTAAAAATTGATTTAAAAGAATTCTACTAAAATGGAAATAAACTTGACTTGATTATTTCCATTTGTATATTTAGTTTTCATTGTACAAACTTTTTTTTTGGAATAGCAACAATTCTGGTTGTAGCAGAGCTAAACTAAATTTTCTTACCAACATGTAATGGAAATTTAATTTCTCCTTTTACTTCACACCAAGCAAGATTTCTGCTATGATCATATCAAAAATATTAAATGTGAAAATATTATGTGAACTAATGAACACAGAGTTACCTGAGCAAAATAATAATTGGAAATCTATTTGTTAACAAATTGTGCTTTACTGTTTCCTATACTTTCTTGAAGAATGTTGTTATAGAATACTTCAGAGTAGAGTGATTATGAATTTGAATAATTTATGTTATATAAAGAAGAACATATTAGTTTTTTAATAATAAAATCTACACTCATGTTTTTTTCCTATTAATAATAGAGAAAAATTTGATACCAGTCATTCAATTTGTGAATTTTTGATAATAACTTCCAGATATATATTGGAGATATTAAAGCAAGCTATAGATTTTGAGGGATTGGGAAGAATATACTTTGGTTGCAATAAGGCAGCTCAGTCTCTCACTTCATATAGTTAAATAAAAATAGTAATTATTATGATAGAATACAAGAATTTGGATCTGATGTAAAAGCATGCTCACTGAGGAATTAGTGTGAGTAATGGCATGAATTGTGAATGTTCAGGTTAACGGCAGTTATTTTAGTTGAAAAATAGTGTTCTGAATCTGATGAGCAATGGGAAGACAGGAAATGGAGGTAGGAGACCAATTATAGAAGACCTTACATGCTAGACAAAAGACTCTGATTTCTATTCCATGAGCCAATGGGAGGAGGAAAATGTTTTTATTTAAGAGGCTCTCATGATCAGATTGTGCTTCAATGAGGTAAACATGTTGGAAAAGTAAGTGGAGGGAACATTTAGAAAGCCAACATCTAAGAGAGATCCGAAAGTGGTGTTTGTGGACATAAAGAAGACAGAATAAAGAGAAAACTATTGTGTGGTTAAAATTAGAAAGTGAATGAGAGGCCTCATAAAGGGAATGTTAACAATATTAAGAAAAGGTCGTTTTTTGAGCCTGGGCGATGGATATGTGGTGGTGTCAACCAGAGATAGTCAGTAGCACACAAATAAGTCTAGCTAGAGAAAAGATGGGGGGTTTAGGGTGACCCTGTTTAACTTGTGGTATTGGCAAGACATGCAGGTGACTGCCACTGGACTGCTGGAAAGGTGACTGCATATTTGTTTCTTCAAATGAACACTTGCAAAGCAATCCAGAGCTTCCCTTGAAACCCAGAAGAAAATCGCATTAGCATCACTGTTGGGAAAATGTAATTTATAAAGTATGTATTTTGCAACATCTTTTGCATTCACCTGTAGTTCTACTACAAAGGGACTCACTGTATATTTAATAAGTATTTTGACAAGTGTGATAGTCGAAGTAGAAATGAGTTGAACGGTGTCCCCCAACTCCTACCACAATAGGATATGTTCAAGTCTTAACCCTCAGTACCACAGAATGTCACCTTATCCTATACAATAAAAGGCCAGTGACCATAAGTGTAATGACCGGAACAACCACTCGACCAGTCTCTGTGAGGTGGGGGGTAGGCAAGTGGAACTGGCTGGCAGTGGCGGGGCAGGATGAGGGGAACCAGCTGGCTGGCAGCGGCGGCGGGTTGGGACAAGGGCCAGCAAGGGGAGGGGAACTGGCTGGCTGGCGGGGGCGGTGGGTCAGGACTGGGAACTGGTGAGCGGGTGGAAGATGGTCCTGATCGCAGGCTAGGCCTAGGGACCCCACCCGCGCACAATTTCGCGCGCTGGGCCTCTAGTTTGGAAATAAGGTCATTAGGTGCAATGAGGATACCCTGGAGTAGGGAGGCTCCTAATCCAATATGACTGGAGTCCTTATAAGAAGAAGGCCATGTGGAGGCACAGACACACAGGGTGAATGCCGTGTGAAGATGAAGGTAGAGATTGGGTTATGCGGCTGCCAAGTGAAGGAATACCAAAGACTGCTGGCAAACCATCGAACATAGGAGGAGGCAAGGGGAGTTTCCCTCCAGGCTTCAGACAGAGCAGGGCCTTGCTGGCACCTTGATTGCAGACTTCTAGACTCCAGAACAGAGAGACCATACATTTCTATTGTTCTAAGCCACCTCTTTGGGGTGCTTTTTTTTTTTTTGTAAGTATATTTTTATTGATTTCAGAGGGGAAGAGAGAGGGGGAGAGAGATAGAAACATCAATGATGAGAAAGAATCATTCATTGGCTGCCTCTTTCATGCCCCCCACTGGAGATTGAGTCTGCAGCCCAGGCATGTGCCCTGACTGGGAATCGAACCGTGACCTCCCAGTTCATAGGTCGATGCTCAACCACTGAACCACACCAGCTGGGCTGTGATGCTTTGTTAAGGCAGCTCTGGGAAACTAGCACAGAGAGTAATATATGCTGAGCGGTACATCACATTACTGTTTTCAGTCCTTCGCGTGTCCCCATTACATTTTCATGGAAGTGACAGCTAGCTGCATAGGGGTGGCCACAAACTTGTACTTCGAGAATTTCCCGTATTTTGGGAAACTCTACCTCAAACACCAGGTTAGCATTCTAACAATGTCCCTGGACATTTATTTCCAGGTATTTCTTGTCAGCTCCATCTTCTACTTGTTTTTAAAAGGTGCAACTACTATTCAGAACTACATACCGAGTTACCATGTCTATGAATCATTTAATGCCTTTGGAGACTAGCCCCTTGGAGATGGCATATCAGATTCACTTTAGGTTCAAGCAGCGTGGTGATAGTTTTTGAAAGGAATGTCTGGGTGGAGTTTTCTGGGATAATGAGAAACTATCACATATTATGAAAAATGACATATTTATTACTTTTCATACTCATTACTTATTATGTAAAGTCTTTTGACATGAAAAATCTGGTCATTAATTCTTCCCTTGCTTGAATTCTGAAATATATTAATTAATTTTTATTTCCTTGGGCTATGCATATTTGAGTAATTTGGGGGGGGGGGACTTTCATTGGTAAAATATTCTTATAGACCATCACAAAATCCATTGAACATTTCCCTTACATCTAATTTTCTAAAAACATATAAATATGAACCTTAATTTCACAGACCTTTTATTAGAAATAGTGATATTAAAAATTCCTTGATAATCTACTAGTTAATAAACAATAAATATCATTTATCTTTTCAACATCATTTAACACCTGTACCAAATTGTTTTTACCCATATTTAAAAGATTTCTATTTTCCTGTCCAATGCTAGCTTTAAGAGAAAAATGACTGGGTCTATTTCACCATATTCCCCTACTAAACTGGAAATTTTTTCTACCCTTTCTCCACTGCAAACATGATCTTGCCTACAATTATTTCTAGCCAGATATGTGGGGCTATTTTACAGAATGATAAGTATTGAGTTAGTTCTTCAATTCGTCTATCTTTATAGATGAAGAATTTTAGAGAGCTTGGAAACCTATAAAGTTGCAGAGACCATGACATCATGTATTGTTAAGACCACTGATCACTCCTCTGGAAGTAAGTAAGAAAAATGCATTACAAAATGGGTCCTTTCCATATTTTGAGTGTGTGTGTGTGAATAATTGATGTATACAGCTTCTCACTCACACTAAAGTACTGAATGAAATATCCTTTTATTTTTAAAAGGAAACTACCAATGATTTTAATACATTTTGAAGGTCAGTAATGTTCAGCACAGAGCAATATGTGGAGAACAATAGCTCCTTAGAGAGTGGAAAACATGGTCCTCTCATTATCCATAATCTCAGCTGGTCACCATAGTAACAGCATTTTACTATTTTCCAAGATGTAAGCCTTTATATTCCATAGAATTCACTTCCGAGGCCTCCAGACCCATCGGCGGCATCTAGTGGCTGAGACCTCAGCTGAAATTTTTGCGTGTTACCGCCTGCTGTATTATGTTCAAAAACGGATGGTGTCTGCATGGAGCTAACTATGCCTATATCTTCTCCTCATCATGATGGGTGACTAAAATTTTTCAGAGAAGTATCTGTGGGTTGCCTACAAAAAAAGGTAAAAATGTAAGCAAACGAAAGTTGTTTTACTCATCCTTCTATTAGGAAGAATTTTGCAGTGGCACTGGAAGGCGTAGAGGCACTGCATGTTATATAAAAGGACACTGGGAAGGTGAACTTTCCAGAAAGGATGAGATGGTTGCTTGCAGAATGTGTAGAATTACTTTCTGTAATCTCTAGGGGACAGATTTGTTAAAGATGAAAAGATATTGCTAAAGAATTCTGAGAGTACTTAGTCATGTTTACCCACTTTTTTTCTTATCATGTATCTATCGGTCCTTTGCTATGCAATTTTTAGAAACTTATGTAATATGGTTATGCTATATTTCAGATACTTAGCAGAATCAACCCTATTTTGGATAATGAATGAAGCAATTCAGAAATTCTACTTAGTCCCCAGGGAGGTGGTATGAGGATTTGGAAAAGACATGGACACTGGATGGATACCAGCATAGATCTCTTCCTGCCACTTCTCAGATATGTATTCTTGAGTAAAAGCCAACACTCAAGGTAGCAAAGGGCATGAGTTTCAGTTCTGAAGGATGGAATCCAAGTAGTGAGTCACATTTGTCACAAAAAGCACTGGTCTGTTTAAATACACTCAGGGACTCCCTCAACCTGACTTCCAGGCCATCTCTTACATGGACTCAGTCTACATGTCAAGACTGATCTTTCGCCGTTCTCTGAAGACAATCCTTTGCCCTAGCTAAGCTGTCAGGCTCAAGTCTTCCTGGGACACATCTCAGGCCCCCTGATGCTATGCTTTTGTTCTCACTTGCCTAACATTTCCTGGTCTGATTTTCTTCACCTTTCTTGGTCAACTCATTAGTTTAATAACTGATTGAAGTACGATTTTTCTCATGAAAACATCTAAGATAAGGTTCTCAAACACGAATGTGCTTAGTCACCACAAGATCTGGGTAGCTGCTCAAATGCAGATTCCAACTCAGGAGGTCTGGAGTGGAGTCTGAGGGTCCGAGTTTCTAGCCCAGTGACCACGCTGGTGGTCGCTGAAGAGGGCCACCTGTGTGTACCTGAGCAGCTTTGCTCAGTAGCATCTCTTATCGCATGTACGCTCTCCTTTGGTAGAGTGTTATTATTTGTATCAATCGAAATTAATTCCTTAATGAAATCGCAGGCTTCTGTCTATTACAGTAATTGCATCTGATTTTGTTTTTATATCTCACAGCACTTAGCACAATGCTAGTGTGTATTAGGGACTCTGCATATGTCTGTTGATTGGTTTTGTAAGAAAGTGCCAACATGTAGTTAGTGATTTTCAGGCAGAGCATGTGAGCTTTTAGGGCTTTGCAGTGTTATGCCTGCTGAATGAGAACTACTGGCCGTGACCCTTTCTGAGAACCTTACAGTAAAGCTGTCCTACCCCGCCCTTAGAGAGGCATTTTGGAATACTTCTTTGCCTATCTGGTTGAGCTGACCATACACACACCACATCAGGTCCAGGAAAAGGTGCCATATCTTTATAACGCACAAGGCTCAGAAAATAAAAATAACTGTGACTAACGACGCAGATGTCCTTAATTTCCCAAAGTACAAACCCAGCTTCTCCCTTTCCTCTAGCTTCCCAGAAACCAGGGATACCTATCATTGGTCCTTTCCTATTTTAGAGAAGCAAGCATGTTCTTTCTACAGAGCATCAACCAAACAACAGTTTCAAGCCTATTTCTAGGTAACACTTCACACTAACCTTTGATTGACGGCTATCACACAAATGGCTATTTTAATTTTCTTACTCAGATTAACTCCATTTCCCCACTCAAGTCCTTATTGGCATTCACATACTGTTCTTATTTTATGGGTTTACTTTTTTGGTAAAAATGCAGACGAGGAACTGTAGTTCTTCCCTCAACCGATTTTTTAAAAATTAATCAGAATGGGTCCTGGCTTAATCTAGAAATCATATGTGTTGGGAATAGGCATGTTGAAGCTTCTCCTTAGATGACTGTATGTTGTGAATTTGTTACCGAGCCTGTGTCTGTTAATGACACAGTGCGTCACAACTGACTGCCTTGGGCAATTGTCCATGTGGATGTTTTACCTTTGTGATCATTATGATTTTATATGTATTGGTATAAAGTTATTGGTATTCAAACCATGACAGAATTCTAAAGATGTTGTTCAGTCTGCTTCCAATTCATTGGGAAGCCGAGAGAGTTAATACTAAATATTTGATGAGGTACAATCATTTGAACAAACTCTAAGAAGCCCTTTTAGTTAAAGACTACAGAATTGTGATGTGTATCCCTTGTAACTGGTTGACAGCATATGTATACTCATAAATTGGCTATTTTGTTGGAAACTTGGGCAGCAAGCATAGCTGTGCATATTGATGTTATTATACAGATCAAATAATGTTCAAAAAGACTGGGGTAGCAGAGTCTCAATATTAAAGGCCATGGTTGAGTCTTTCTCTTGGTCTTAATTTCTGTATATCTTTATAATTGATTAATGTTCATTGGCAAAATAAGTATGAATAATTTATGATTCACATAGCTGCTGGCTTATTAATTGTTTAATTTCAGAGAAAATAACTATCTATTAAGGAAATTCAAGTTGTCACTCTGAGCAGCCAAATGAATTTATACACTCTTACGGCATAGTCCAGAAATAGTCAGTGTATCTGCCACACACACGTATTTCCTATAGCGCTTAAAAAGGAGAAGATTAATAAAATGTTGAAGAGGTTTTAAAAAGTAAACTGGAGAAAATGACTTGCATGTCTGAGGAACGTGTGCTCTGTTTTTTTTGCGATCTTTAAACATGTTCTTCTGCTTCAGTCATTCTGTGTAATGTGCCAACCATAAAATGAAGTTAATTGAGGAATACTTATGCTTTAGAAGAACACATAATTAAATATAGAAAAGAAAGTTTTAATTAACCTTAGATGTATTATGATTTCTTTGGAGTTTGGGCAAGTGATTTTAATTCTGAGAAACTGAAATGAAAGACATATGATATGTGAACAATTTGTTGCCTTTAGCAACTGAATGGGGAAAGATTGCTGTCTTAGAAATATACATATTATTGTCATCATAATTGGTAATAATTTCATTGGTCTCTACAATTATTGCTAAAAACCAAAGGCTGATATATATTGTATTTAAAATAAATGTTGATTGTCTTTTGTTTGGTACAATATTTACCCAATATTTGAAATGGAGTTGAAAAATGTACATTTGAAACTTTTACCTTCCTGAAACATAACTTTCAATGTTTTATATTCAAGGGCAGGATTTGTGAAATGGCCAATGAGATTGATTTTGTCCGTCTCTAAAATATTTGGGTTGTGTGACAAAGTCAGTTTCATATTAGGGAGTGTGTGGGGGAGGGTGATGCTTCCCTAAAGGTGTAGTGTGTTTGGAGATGGAAGGAGACGAAATGGAACGATTTTAACAATTTCTCCTCCTCCTCATCTCTTTCATGCATTGAGCACAAATCACTCCACAGCCCTTGACGAGCAGCTACAGAGACCACAGTGCTGAGCTGAGGAGGGAAGCCTGGGCTTCATGTTGGTAAATATTCCTGCTTTCATATATCCCTTTAGAGAATTGAAAAGACAGAGGATCAGAGAATGCCATGCGATCTTGTAAAATGAAAGCAGAAAAGAACAAAATAGTGTGTGTATATTGAGAAAGGAGGAATGAATGGCATTTTCACTGGTGATGTGTGAACAGGTCTCACTTTCCCCGTAGACTGTGAGCTCCTTACAGGCATGAAGGCGCATGTGTAGTTTAGCTTTGTATAATATATTTTTATCTGAATCAAATGTGGCTGTGGCCTGACATTTGCTTAGATCTCCACAATGTTACATCTAAATCACTTCTTCTTCAACTTATGTTAGACTTCCTGCCTCTTCTTTGCTTTCTTAAGTTTCTGACTAGCCCCGATGTCACACATGCCCAGTGTCCTCCTGTGCACATTAACTTAAAAATTAAGGCATTCTTGTTCCTCTTTTGCTCAAGGCTAAACTTTGCATTGGTGCAATTGACTGCTGTCTCCAGAGCATTGTTCTAGCATTTATTTTCTCTCTTACTTTAAGGACTTTTCCTTCTCTGGTGGCTACTTCTCAGCTTACTAACAAGCTCACAGTTCAGCCACACTAAAACAATCAAGTGAAACAAAATTAATAAATCAACCTACTTTGAGCAGGTATCCAGCTTCAGCTATTACTACATCTCTCCTCATCCTGGGTCATCTAAGCTTTGTAAGAAAGGCATTACTCTGCCTCCATTTCCTTTCTTCCCATTTCTTTCCCAGTGTATTACAAACTGACTTTATTCATTGATGCAGGATATTTAGACTATATTTCAGATTCTAAGCTATTGTTATTGGTATGAATTGCAAATACCTTTCCCCAGTAGATATGAGGGTATTTCTCAAAAACTGGCTGTAGATTATGTTTAACTTCTCTATTTCCCTTTCCCACCCATTTCATTAATTCGTGTTTATGTTTTTATATCTTTAACTTTCTTTGACTTAGCCTTTTTTGTTAACTTTCAAGCTGTGAACATTTAAATCATTAATTTTCAGTCTTTATCCCTTTATGCATTTATTTTCTAATATTATTGTTTAAAGATGCATATTTCCTTCTCACTGACACTTGAGCTTCTCCCCAGAATATTTACAAGTAATATCTTCACTATTATTCAATGTTATATATTTACTAGAGGCCCCATTGGTGGGGTCCCTCAGCCTGGCATGTGGGGATCGGGCCAAAACCAGTTCTCCAACATCCCCTGAGAGGTCCCCAATTGTGAAAGGGCAGTTCTCGGGTGATGCACCCTGGAATGGGGCTCCCTCCTCTCTGGTTTCGGGTGCTTCACCCGAGAACCGCAGCTGCCAAGTCACTGCACTTCAGCAGCTCCTACGTTGAGTGTCTGCCCCCTGGTGGTCAGTGCATGTCATAGCTACTGGTTGGATGGTCGCTTAGGCTTTTATATATATAGAAATACCTATTATGCTTTCTTGTTTATAACATGTGATATTTAGAAACATTTTTTAAAATTTACAAGTTTGCTTTTTTGATTTTTAAAATATTTGATTTCAATTTAATATTATATACAGAGACATGGTATCATATTGTTTGTATGGAATTCTATGGCTAACTGTTTGATATAGTACCTAATCAGTATTTATAAATTGTCATATGTATGTGCAATAAATGGTGTTGGTTCATTGTTAGGTGTTGACTACTATGTAAATCTATTAGAGTATACTTATTGATTGTCTTAACTCAAAATTTTCATATCTTTATTAAATTTTTGTTTTCCATTTTTTCAATTATTGAGAGAATTGTGTTAACATTTCCTACCATGATGTGGGTTTTTTCCTTTCTTTCTTTCAGTTTATTGTATTTTATTTTTGAATTTACAATATTGCTACTTTTTATTCTCCTTAATTTCCCTTTATTCTCATTATCTGTCTACTAACTTGAAATTTAAATATGCTATTCTCATTATTTTAGTGATTATGCATAAAATGTTAACATGAATACTTGTCTTAACAAGTCTGTTACTAATATAATTTATTATCTTTGTTTTTCTGAAAAACCATACATTTTATTATCATCTTTGAATGATAGTTTGACTGGGTATTGAAATTTGTGTTGACACTTATTTTGCCTCTGTACATTGAATATATTATTCTACTGATTCATGACTTTTATTGGTGCTTGCTGGGAGTCTTGTTGCAATTCTTTTATGAGTAATATGTATTATCTATATAGTTTCTTTTGAGATTTTCCCTTAGATTTCATTTTATAGGTTTATTGCCAAGGGTCTAACTGTGGATTTATTTTTATTTTCTTGAAGGAAACTCATTGTGCTTTCTTTCAACTACTCTAGGAATTTTTCAGTCTCTATTACCTTAACATGCCTCTTTCTATTTCCCCTATTCTTTTATTCTGAAACTCCTATTAAAGATATGTTGTAACTTATCATTTTAGTCTCCATGTCTCTTAACTTCACTATTCTTTCTTTTTATTTTTTCATATTTATTTAAAAATATTTTTATTGATTTCAGAGAGGAAGGGAGAGAGAGAGAGAGTGAGAGAGAGAGAGAGAGAGAGAGGGAGAGAGAGAGAGAGAGAGGGAAAGAGAGAAAGAGAGAGAGAGAAGCATCACAGATGAGTGATAATTATTGATCAGCTACCTCCTGCACACCCCCTACTGGGGATCGAGCCCATAATCAGGGCATGTGCCCTAACCTGGAATTAAATTGTAACCTCCTGGTTCATAGGTCAACTCTCAAACACTGAGCCACATCAGTCAGGCACTATTCTCTATTATTATTATTATTATTATTATTATTATTATTATTATTCATCACCCAAGGATATTTTTTCATTGATTTTTAGAGCAAGTGGAAGAGAGAGGGAATGACAGAGAGAAACACTGATCTGAGAGAAACACATCAATTGGTTGCCTCTTGCACGTGCCCTTGACCAGAACTGAACATGGAACCCTTCAGTCTGCAGGCCGATGCTCTATCCACTGAGCCAAACTGGCTAGGGCTAATCTCTCTTTTTAAAAACAACTTTTCTTTTGCTATCTTTCTGCATGCCAGGTAATTTTCTCAGATTTATTATCCAGTTAACTTACTTTTACTTTAGTTACTTGTAATAAGATGTTTAACCAATTGACCTACATTTTTATTAAAATAACTTTATATTCCAGTGTTAGAAAAACAGAACAATTTTATTTCATTTATTTTCAAATATGTTTGTTGTTTTATATGAAATCATGTAATGTTTCCTCTTTATGCTTTAATCACCTTAAATATTTTTTATTTTAAGTAATCTCTATCATAATTTTCTATTTCTTGCAGCTCTTAGAGTCTAATCGTACTATGTATTGCATCTGATAACCGTGTTTTCCTTATTGAGTGTTTCCTGTTGTGTTGTGTTATTTTTACCTGATGTATCTTTAGGGAGGCAGAGTGTGTGTGTGTGTGTGTGTGTGTGTGTGTGTGTGTGTGTGTGTGTTGCTATCCTGAGGACATGTTCTACGGTATGGGCTTGTTTTGCTGCTGACATGTGTCCCAGAGGTATCAGTAGCCTGGGTGGGCATTGACATGCCATGAAATTTATATGAATTTATATCCCAAGATTATTCAAGGTGCAAGCCTATGATTACAATTATTGGGATTAAGTTTCTTTGTTACATTCCTCTGTGACTGGGCATTTTTTTTCTAGATTATTTCTTCAATGAGGATGTGGTAAACTCTAAGGCTCAACATAATATACCCCCACTCCCTATCTGTCAGGAGCTTACATTTTTTCCCTTTCACTATGTGGTTACTGTAGACAAATACCAAAATTATTATACTAACAAGGCCACTGCCTCTGTTACCTGGAACAAACAGAGTAGGAAGTCATATATGAAATGACCTGTTTTTCTTTCTAAGTGTATTGATATGTCTCTTGTTCATTTTTAAGTGTCTTTTTTTTTGTAATTTAAAAAAACTGAGGTATAATTGACATTATATTAGTTTCAGCTGTACAATATAGTCATTTGATATTTGTATGTATTCTGAGGTCACCACAATGAGCTTAGTTAACATCTGTCATTTTACATTCTTACAAAATTTTTTTTTCTGTGATGAGAATTTTTAAGATCTACCCTCTCAACAACTTTTAAATATGTAGTACAGCATTGTTAACTATAGTCACCATGTTGTACATTATGTCCCCTGGACTTAATTTCAAAACTGGAAATTTGTACCTTTTGACTGTCTTTACCCATTTGCTCTGCCCTTCACTCACCTGCCTCTGGTAACCATCAATCTGTTCTCTATCTGTGAGTTTGCAGGTCCCCCACCCTCCCCTAGATTCCACATGTAATGAGATTATGTCATATTTGTCATTCTCTGTCTGACTTATCCAGTGGTCAGCAAACTCAGAGCCAAATATCAACAGTACAACGATTGAAATTTCTTTTGAGAGCCAAATTTTTTAAACTTAAACTATATAGGTAGGTACATTGTTATTAACTTAATTAGGGTACTCCTAAGGCTTAGGAAGAGCCACACTCAAGAGGCCAAAGAGCCGCATGTGCCTCGCGAGCCGCAGTTTGCCGACCACGGATAGCTAATGCCCTCAAGGCCCATTCATGTTGTCACTAACGGTAGTAAGTGACCTGGTTTTTATGTTACAATTTTATCTGGCACTAAATTTTCAATTTAATCTATTTATTTGTTTGAGAGAGATATATAGATAGAGGGATATATAGAGAGATTTGTTGATCCACTTATTGATGCATTCATTGGTTGCTTCTTGTATGTGCCTTGACTGGGGACCAAGCCCACAACCTTGGCATATTGGAATGACACTCTAACCAACTGAGCTACCTGGCCAAGCAAGGCTTCAATTTATTCTTCCTGCCCATTGCACACTATCTCTCTTTTATAACCAACTTGAATAAGTATATATGTCTATATAGTATACTTATATATATAATGCATGTATATATATTTTAGGTAACTTTTGAAAAACATGTCAATCAGCCTGGCTAACATTTAAACATATTGATACCCAAAGCTCACTAAAGCCCTTCACATTTTATCAAGCACTCATTTGATGCAATAAAAATATCATTTTCCCAGAAATTCTATCTCTAAAACTTTTCAATTGTCATCACTGTAAAGAGGGATTTGTTGGAGATGTAAAATAAACTTGAGTTTTCTCCTTTTCCCCTTCCTTCTCTTTCTCCCTCCCCTCCTACAATTTAGGAGTAAAGAATGACAACAGTGTTTGACCCCCCCAGGGGCTGGGCATCCACACGGTACCCAGAGAGAAGCGAGTCCTCAACACTGTTGTCCTTCCTGGGCAGCTCCCACCGCATCGCCCATCACAGTGGCTGTGTGTGGCAGCCTTCCTATTCTTTCCAGATTAGAATATTTTACTTGCTTTTGTTGTTCATTGCACATTATATCTGTGCTTCAAGGTCAAATTGGAATTATATACTTTTCCTTTCAGCTAAATTTAGAGAAAAATATGTAAATTAGTTTGGCTAACATTCAGAGACATTTATTCCCACATTTAGATATTTTTCTTAGGTGATTTTGCCCTTGTAGTTTCCTTCTTACAATCACTACAAATTAATTATATAATGAGATGGAAAGGTCAATATGTCTTTTTTCCTCTTTGCAAAGGTTTGCTATGCCTTTTTCACATGTTTAAAAAATTCAATAAATGCTATTTTACTATCCCACGTTATTTTTACATTATGGTTTTTAAAAAATAAGGAGAAAGTAAACAAATGGAAATACTTCAAAATAAAATGCTTCTGCACAGCAAAATAAACTACCAACAAAATGAAAAGAGAGCCCACTGAATTGGAGAATATAATTGCCAATGATAAATCGGATAAGGGTTAATTTCCAAAATATATAGGGAACTCATACATCTTAATTAAAGGAAGACAAACAATCCAATTAAAAAATGGACAAAGGACCTAAACAGACACTTCTCCAAAGTGGACATACACGTAGCCACGAGACATATGAAAAAATGCTCTAAGTCACAAATCATCTGAGAGATACAAAATAAAATGACAATGACAATTACTTCACACCTGTCAGAATGGCTACCGTCAACAAATTAACAAAGGACAAGTGCAGGCGAGGATGTGGAGAAAAAAGAACCCCAGTGCACTGCTAGTGGTGCAGCCACTGTGGAAAACAGTATGGAACTTCCTCAAAAAATAAAAAATGGATCTACCATTTGACCCAGAGAGCCCACTTCTAGGAATATATCCTAAGATTCCCAAAACATCAATCTGAAAGAATATATGTAACCTTATGTTCATAGCAGTGCAATTTACAATAACAGAGATCTGGAAACAGCCCAAGTTGCCCATCAGGAGATAGTACGCAGCGGAGTAGTATGCGGCTGTATAAA
>NW_005871075.1:5863729-5974098 GCF_000147115.1 Myotis lucifugus | reverse complement strand
TGGAGGGGTGGGTATGGGGTGGAAGGGTCAGTGGGAAAAAAATACAAATACCAAGGGAATCTCTGTAATACTTTCAACAATACAGATAAATAAAAAATAAAGGTAACAATACAAACACTCTTTTACTATATCATTTTTTCTTTTTTCTTATAATGTCTATGAGGAAAATGAATATCCAATGAGCCACTATTTCACCCATAACCCATCAGTTGGAAAGTGGACAGCCCAGTGGAGTTATCCTACAAGTCAGCGATTTTGCACGTGAGCTTTAGAGACCACTTCAGATTGTCAAGGGGAAAGAGGAGGAATCTAAAGGCATTGCAAAACAATTCTAAGGATTTAAAAAATACGTTTTGAAAGCCATTGATTTAGTAGACTGTACACCTAGGCAGTGATGGCGAACCTATGACACGCGTGTCAGAGGTGACACACGAACTCATTTTTTTGGTTGATTTTTCTTTGTTAAATGGCATTTAAATATATAAAATAAATATCAAAAATATGTCTTTGTTTGACTATGGTTGCAAATACCAAAAAATTTCTATATGTGACACGGCACCAGAGTTAAGTTAGGGTTTTTCAAAATACTGACACGCCGAGCTCAAAAGGTTCGCCATCACTGAGTCCTAGAGAGACACATATACTACAGCGCACACAGACTTTGTTTTACAATTTACAAGTGTGAATTTTTCAAATTAGTGAAGTCATAGTTTAAAATCTAATTATATTTTACTACCATGTTTTAAGAAAATAGTTGATAGCGTTTTAAAAATTAAAATTAGATTATTTCATAACTTTTTATGGATTTTTAAGAATCGAGTTTTATAAATCAGTAAACTTCTATTAACCAATATGGCACCATCTGCTGAGCTCCAAATTGATTTTTTCCTCATTGAGAGGCTACTTTTCCATCATCTTCAATATTTTTAAATCCTTATCTGGATGTACTGTTATCTTATTGGGTGATTATACTTTATCAAACTATTTTTAAAAAATCGTCCTATAATTGGCGAATAACATGTTATTAGGAGCAATTTTAATGTGAAAGCAACTGTTTGTAAAACTGAGTTTTATCATCTGGTGAGAATCTTCTAAGGATTATGAAATCTTCACCAAATGACAAAATGCATTAATGTTTTTAAAAATCATCATAGAATTTTCAGCATCTCAGCCTCAATTCTGTAGATGAGGAATTGATAGGCTCTCCTTGCATTATTTTCTGTTGCTACCTTGGGCATCTTCTGTCACAGCTCTCATCAATATTCTCCTTACATGAGGGGCAAGAGGGTGAGTGACCCGGAGGGAAAGTGGCGGCCTGGTGAGCTCTTCAGTCTTTGGAGCACCTGTTATCCATGGATTTCAAAGCACTTCATTCTGTTTGATGGTCCTGTGAGTTAAGAAGTGCTTTACTACTTGGCTGTAAGCTTGTCATAGGTCTCCAGTACATTATTGAAAAATACAACCCTGAGCCATTTTCCTGACTCCTGGGTCAATGTTCAGGTCAAGAGATGACACTGGAGCATTGGCTGACAGGGAACTGAGGAACTAATGGTTAACATGACTAGTAATCAATCTTACTTACTGTTTATCCATATGTACAAAACCTACAGAGTGAAATATTCCCACACTGAATGATCTTAGTAGATGGAGAATTATAATCTTCTCCCATGGAAATATAAATAATTTAAAGAGCACATGATTGTGCCATGAACAACTGAAGTCAAGGAAAAGAATAAGTAAAAAAAAAAGACCTGTGATAAAATATAATTTGGGGGAACTACATTAAGGCATAAACCTTTTATGAGATATTTATAGACTTTGACTTTGTAAAGCAACTTTGCATTTGACTGTGTTTATTAGTGAATGGGAATTTATTTCCCTATATTGAATGAGCATTTCTTGGCAGGCAAACTGTGCACAAGCTACAATGAGCTTCAATGGAGAGCTTTCACAGTCCCTTCCCACTGAGCTGAAAGCCTTCTTATATTCTCTCAAGTGTGTTTCTTTTCCCATGGAGGATGGCTTTGTTGAAAATTGCTTCCTCTTTTCTTGATTATTGAATCAGATATTATATTCAGTTCTTCAATACTTTATAGAATGTTGGTGAAAGTGAAATATGAGAGTGACTCTTTCCTATATTTTGAAGGCTATGTAGATTCAGCTCTAAAGAATTTAGTGGGGTGAAGCCAGGACTTGAAGAGGGATATTATCTAACTACTTTCCTCTTTCTCTTAACTGCTCCCTCCACCTCCCTGCCTCCAGGGAGAATTATAACATTCTTCCTTTCCAGCATTTTCTTTATATCTCAATAGCCAGCCCTCAGGACCCCTATGTCTCCCTTGAGTGCGCCCATTGACTTCATACTAAAGGACTCACATAGACCAAAGGTAATTTGCTATAATTCCCAAACAGACAAGAATTAATTCAATAATAAAAAAGAAAATCGATAGTCTAGATTTTTCTTTTCTTTGTATTCCTTCTTTTTCAGCATTAATAATATTAACTTGACCCTAGGCTGTTGTTCATTTACTAAGAAAACAATAGATGCAATTAAAGCATACAAGTACCATAAAATGTGTACCCACACTTCAATTCAAATGTTAAGGACCGCAGAAGTCCCCAAATTTTGATATACTTTAACTTGGCCACTTCAGAATTAAATTATGTATCATAACAATATGATTTAAATCTCATCTCATCACATTTTTGTCTTTTTGGGTAGGCATACTGTAATAATTGTACTTTATCTATTCATGACTAATTGAGTTTAATTGAGATCATAACGAGCTAAACTCTCCTGAACCTGTCTGTCAAGTCCTCCCCATGCCTGAGGTTTCTCATGTAAAAAGATGAAGATAGGATTGCTGCATTAAATGAGCTTATAAATACAGTGTTTGGCACAGGCACATCGTACATACCATCTATGTGTTCTCTTCTATTGTTATTTAATCTTTGTCAAAGATTTATTGAGCTCTTACTACATGCCATAATGATGACCATACTAACAGTATTGGAGGGCTGATATTAATTCAATAATCAAATACATGGAATTTCAAGTTGTGCTAAATATGTCAATTAAAATTCAGGCAAGTAAGAAATACAGTTGATGTAACATAAGACCACACAACAGGGGTAGCTGACTTAGAGAGAATGGTAAGTCTTCAGCAAAAAAGAAACATTTAAACTGAGATCCAAAGGATTATAAGAGTTCATAAGTTTAGGAATGGGAGGAATGTTCTAGAGAGAACTTGCCAAAGTAAGAGAAGAGGTGATTGATGTTAAAGTGTCTGAGAGAGTGGGAGGAAAATTAATCTAATGTCAGCAGAAGGAATTCACCCATGTAAGCAAGGAGATACTAGGAGACTGGGGCAGGTGCAGGTAAATTCATGGGCTTGATAGCAGGGAGGTTTCCTCTCCTTCTACCTGTTTACTCTGTGAAGTACAAGGTGAAGCTCTGTGCTGGTGTTTCCTGGAGCGTTCCGGGGATTTGAGGATTATGCAGATGGTCTGAAATCTTTGCATGGAGAACAAAAACATGGCTTGGCCAATGAATACAGTACAATTACCAGGAAGTATGGGGGGTTCCATTAAGATTGGTGATATTAATTTACTTAAAGGTGTCAATAATCACTGTTGTTTTTTCTCAAGCAGGGCTCCAATGCCTGAGGTTAGGGCTGACGAAAGTCTGTTTGGACCCTTCAAATTTGGGGTCTTTCAAATGGGTAAAATGCAAAGACAGAAGAAAAGGGGAGTTAGATATTATAAATGCAATGCTTAGAATCATGTTGTTCCATCAGACTTTAACTTGGTAGGGAGGAAGGTGAAGTTATAGAGAGACTAATTATAGAGAGACACTAGATGGATCCACAAATTTAAGTTTTCAGTTGCAATAAGTTTTAGCATTGTAGTTAATGTAGTTAAATAAAAATAATAATAATAAACTAGTAGTGATCCAGAATTCTTAAAATACAAATATTAATGTTGGGAGATCAGAGATGGGAAGGTCCGGTGTTCATCTGGGAAAATGGATGACCAAAGAGAAGGTCATGGGTGTCGAGGACTTAAAGAAATTGATGGGGGGAGTAATGTGGGGATAAGGACACATATGTAATAACTTAATCAATAACAAAATTTAAAAAAAAAAGACATTGAGAGGCCAGGATTGGGGATGAGCTGTCCATGTGGCTTTTAAAATCTCCCAGGGTGATTGCAGAAATTGTTATGAATAGAGAAATTGTGAGCCAAGTGCAAAGATTTCAACAAATGTGAGGGCTGGGATCTTGACAGATGTGATTGTGAGAATAATATAGTAGAATGGAATGAGCCTCAAAAAAGCAGAGTTTTATTATAAAAGCATAAGGGAATGATTGTCTGGTGATATCGACATGAACAGTTCATAAAGGAAAAAGCAATTTTGTAACTTGCTTTTGAAAGAAAGTATGGTTTTCATGATTTTCTCATAATTTGTCATTAAAATAAATTCTTTTGGTTTTCACATAATTAAAGGTGGAATGTCAGTTTTGGCTTAGGGCCTAAAATGTCCTTTTAAAACTTGCCTGCCTTTGGAAAATTTCAGTATTATTTAAAGAGTTTTGTTTTATATGTCAACATAAACACACACACATTCTTTCTGTAGGTAGAAATCCCATTATATCAGATATTTGATAGTATACTGATACACTGTAAGTATTCAAAGGTTATGAAAATATGTTAGGGTAAAATATGCTTTACAAAATATTTTAAAAATACAAGAGACAAAATTATGATGACTTAAGTATGTGTTAAAATAGTCACATACAACTTTATCCAGGCTCCTACATTAGAAAGGTGGTTTAATCACCCATAAGAAATTACCTTCTTCTCTGTTCGTGAAGCATGACATTTCAATTGCACAGCCAATAAAAGAATTACACGAAAAGACTGAAATGATTTACTGTATGGGAAGCATCAAGACTGAGGTTACCATGGTGAATCACCCAAGGTCAAGTGAGAGTGACCATCGATGGGCAATCTTCAGTTGTCACCTAGGATGGAATTGCTGTGTTAGTTGGTTTCATTTGTAAATAATAAAAATGACTGTACTGGGTCTGTTACCATTATTTACTCATGTTAAATTCAAATTTGTAATTTTAAAACCCACATTGTTGTTAAGAAATTATTAGAAGGGTGTTGATGTTTCTCAGAACCTCATAAATTGCAGCTGTGCTCTATAATCCTTTCCTGAAAATGTGTGTAGGTTAGGAAATGTTTACACTTTTTAAAATGTAACTTGAAAGAGATTCCAGTTGCATTGTAGTTTTTAATATTTAACCAGAATAATCTTTATTATAGATTCTATCTTTATTCTATTGGGAGGGAGAGAGAAAGAGTATAGTGTATATATACTATAAAATATTGTGATGCATAATTAATACCTTAAAATATGTCCAAAATTCTGGGAAGTTCACATCTTGCTGTTTTCCAGATATGGTTTGTTGATGCATAGAAAGAAGACTGTACTAATAAATGTCTCTTGAATTACACAGGGTATAAGAAAATGAAAGCCTTTGGGTTATGAATCTTGGATTTAAAGAGGCAGTCATCAAATATTTAAGATGAAAATGCAGTAACACATGCTTGCTGTCATATGTAAGTTTGGCGAATGTTATGACAAGGTTTTTAAAACATTCATAGTTGGAGTGTTTTTATGGAAATATTCATTAATTCAAACAGACATTCATATCTGGCAACCTGCATTTTAATCGTGATTTCTGGCTACATGAGAAAATCAGTAAAGCCGTGAAAGGAAGGGTGAAATATATAGCAATCATGTTTAAATTATACATTATAAGGCATACATATCTGTATGTTGTCATATTATGCATTAAATTTAATGCATAAATCAGATTGTTATAATTCTGATGTCGCCAAAAGGCACAAAATATGACAAACAGGAATAGGCATGTAGATATTATCATATTCAATAATTCAATGAGCATTTGTTTTATGTAAATTAACTTTCTGTTAATAAAAATTATACTCATTTATTACACCACTTCCATATGATAATTAAAAAAGTCTTTTTTCCCCCCTCTAGAAAATCATTACAAAATGTGAATAATGCATTTGTTTCATATCTATATAAACAAGATTTTACCATCAGATTAGTTCTGGAAATAAAAGCATTATTGATTTCTGTAATAATTTTTATAATATTGCTACATTGCAAGTCCTGAAGCTGCTAATCTCATTTTTGTGGAGAGCCCTATGCATTTAAAGCAGTGTTTAAACTTTCTGAAAGTAAACAAGCTTAAGTTTTGCAGAAAATATACTTTTGTGAACAAGCAGAATTTCGCCTCTCAGTACTGGATCCTTCTAGCAACGAAAATAACATTGAAAGCTGATCTAATCAAGTCTTGATTTCTCCACATAACTTCCTTAAAATCAGTAAGAGTCACAATGAGGAGAAAAGATTTAATAAACTCCCAAATGGCTGACTTAAAACCATAAAAAAGTTATAAAATATCCCTTTCAGTGATAACAAATGGTAATATTGCAAAAAGTCACTGCCTACATTTCTTTAGGAAACATTTGAGCAGCTTTCTCTAATGGGGCTATACTTCTCCTCACTTTTGTTACATCATCACATTTTAATGGTTTATTCGGGTCATATTATTATACGCCTGGAACTTGATCATCTGAAGCGCACTATGGTTTCTGATGGAGCTCTGCAAGTATTCACTTAAAATAATGAGCCTGTGATTGTCTACCACTGTGCTGTACACCTGAAACTAGTACAGAAAAAATACTGAATGCAAATTATAATTGAAAAATAAAATTAAGTGAGTGTATCTTTTAGATGCCTCAAGTTTTACATTATTGTTATGGATGTAATGCTTATAAAATTTTACCCTATTTTAAATAGACTAAGATTTTCCCTTGAAAGAAGACCAATAAAATGAAAGAAGTTCCATTTTAAAGTTTAGGTAGCAAACTTCAGCATCAAAATAAAGAGCATTTCATATACACTAATTAGATATATCTGCCCTGCGTTAGCAATAGGACTTCTATAATATTGCTAGGTGGAGCCTCATGACATTTCCAACATTTAAATTTTTTGACCTCCAAGTATAGTGGTTTCATATGATTCAACGTAAGATAGCATGCATAAGTGCTCACTATTGCAGAGGTATTTTACTGTACCTGCTGTAACTTTGTACAAAGCATGGTCAACCAAAGAGTAGTGCATTGTGAATTCTCTTCCCTTGAAAGGGGACTGAACTAGGAACTTATATTCTAGCCAGGCCTCTCTGCCACTCCCTCACCGAACCCCATAAGGCCAGCCATGGAACTTCTCTGAGTCTTGGTTTTGGACTTGTGTTCTGGGGGTGTCACAGTTAAACGGCTTCAGATCATAGCAACAGAAGCATAGCCAAGGTGGCTCCAGCCAGACAAGCTGCTTAGCTCAGAGAACAAGTCAGGAGAAGTCCCACGGCTGCTTCAGAGGTCCAACGATGTCACTGAGAGCCCAGATCCTTTTGCCTTTCTTCTCTACTGATGCGCTGAGAGTCTGGGACCCAAGATATCCTGCTCCTGGTGGCACAATGGTTATAGCAGCATGATTTTCTCCCACAGCAATGTCCAAAGGGCACACACCTGTATTGTGGACCGTTATGAGACCAAAGAAAATCTTTCCTAGAAATTCTACTAACATCACCTGAAATCTTATTGTCCAAGATTGTATTACATGCCCATACCTCTATCAATCACTGGCAAAGAGGAAAATATCATTTTTTTTGTCTTGAGTTAGTTCAGTGGTTCTCATCCTTCCTAATGCCGCAACCCTTTAATACAGTTCCTCATGTTGTGGTGACCCCCAATTTCATTGTTACAAATTGAACATAATTAAAGCATAGTGATTAATCACAAAAAGAATATGTAATTATATATGTGTTTTCCGATGGTCTTAGGCGACCCCTGTGAAAGGGTCATTCGACCCCCAAAGGGGTCGTGACCCACAGGTTGAGAACCGCTGAGTGAGTTAGTTAAAGGGCCCCTTCCTTGAGCTCATGGATGCAAAGAGGGTCAGAAATCCAACAAAATTAGGTCCTGCCAACCAAGAGAAAGAGGATGCTTATGTGGGTACCAGCAATAGTCTGTGCTACACAAATTCAGGCAATGGTACAATGGTAAAAACATACATGAAAAATTGGATATGAAAGAAGTTGAGTTTAAAAGTTGTTCAACAATATGTAACAGAGTTCTGAAAAGTGGGTATAAGAAGGTGAAATCATATAGAAATAATGTGTAAGCACTTGCAATAAAAGCAGTTACTTTAAAATAGTTATTGGTCATAGTAAATAAAGAGCTATAAAATTTGCATGGGGTGACATGGGAATGTGGGGACACATTAAATTCATGGGTAAGATATTTAGTAGAATAGCAAGACTTCAAGAACATTTGGCTAATTTGCTCAATTTTCTGTAATTTCAAGAATTTTTAAAAATATTCTTTGATAAAACTTGAGTAGACTAAGTGCCTAATAGTAAACTTAAGATTCATTGGCTTTACTGATTTTTGCCGTAAGAGACTAACCTATATATAAGTCCAAACATCTAGGTAGGAAAGTCACCACTACCCTGAAGACTGTGTGTGTGCATGTGTGTGTACACTACTATTTTATTCATTCATCCCACAAACACATATTGGCTGCATACTATGAGTGAACCATTTAATAAGGTGTTGTGGGTAGTACAAAGCAGAATAAGATAGATAAATTAGATTAAGGAAAAATACCCATAGAAGGCAGTAAATGTTGTGTGGATACGATGGGTAGATTTCACCTGTGATTTAACTTTCAAGAATCTGAAATGGAATGAGTAAATTTAAATATCATGTTGTATATATGTTGTAAAATTATAAACCATTCCTAATTGTAACCTGAAATTATGTCCTTCCTACATTTTTGGAGTTGAAATGCCCTATCTTTAATGAAATGATGGTTTTAAAACTCTTCTTACCTGACATAACTACATATTGGATATGGCAGGCTCTGAATTTATTTTATTTTATTAACCCATTGCTCCATGAAATTTCAGTCTTGAAATACAACTGACAGAGACTGAGAACTACAGGGACTGAGTTTAGGGACTTTAGTTTGAATGAAATAATGCAGAGGAATCAGGAAATTTCTCATTTTCTGTCACCTGCCCTTCTTTTTCACATATTTAATCCTGGGAATAGATTATTCTCCCATCAGAAGCAGGCAAGGGATGGCATGTGCATGCTTGTAGGTATGTTTTGGTGACAGAAAGGTGTGGGTGTAAGGAGGGAGGTGGCAACTAAGTGTTTGGATTGTAAAACACTCTTCTTCATGCAAAATAAATAGGAAGAACTGTACTGCAACAATTGAGTCTGTAATCTCAATTTATTCATAGAAAAAATATAATCTGCTGTCATTCTGTTATGTTGAGTATATGCTGAAAATTAAGATATTTGATTTTTTTAAAAGGGAAACATAATAAGTTATAACCAAAGTATGAAGTAACATTGTATATGTGGTTGGAAGAACAAAGCTCTACTTTAATTTTGTTGTAGAAAGAAGAAAAACAAATGCTTAGCAAGAATGTTGGTTATGCCATACACCAAAGGGGCCACAAGCCCATTCTTTAAAAAATGTTTCACTTTATTTATTAGGTTGAGACAACAAACATAAGATGATCCATGAAATTGCCACATAGTGCCTGGGAATATTTGGCTTTCTTACTTGTTAATTTATCACACACATATTTTTAATATTAAGGGAAAATATTGTTTTATTTTTGGTGTTACTCAGACAACTCCCTTCTGAAGATGTCTACTTGAAGGTGTAAGTGAAAACAATGGCAGACTGGAGAGAGGAAACCCCATGATAATATAAAAGTACTTATAAATAAATAATAAAATGAATGTCACTAATTGCTCTCAATTGGGTAACAGCTTACTGTGTTTTGCAAACAAGGAAACAGACATTAAGCAGCTTGCATTTTATCATTAGAAAGAGCGTGGCCACTGAGTACCTGAGTGACTTTAGAAAAAGAAATCACAGTCTAAATCCTTCGCAGAAATATTATGGTCTGTACTAGGAAATCGCTAATATTCTTTGAGATCACAGAGGTCTATCAATCACAGCATTTACACTTCTTCATTTTTGCTTCAAAAGGGATGCTTTCTCATTTCTTTGAAGATACGACCTTTTGCTCACAACGCAACAAAGTTAATTAAACTCGTATATTTTTACATACTAATTTGAAGCTCCAACTGAAATTGACTGCATCTGAAGTGCAAGGCACACAAAGGGTTAATGCGTTGGATCAAATTTCTGGATTGTTTACAGAACTGAGTCTAGGGAAATAACCTCTCGTAGCCTGTGGGGCAGGACATGGGGAAAATTAATACCTCAAAATAAGTTATCACCAAAGTACGAAGTAACATTGTATATGTAGCTGGAAGAACAAAGCTCTTCTTCAATTCTGTTGTGGAAAGAAGAAGAACAAATGTCTCCCTTCAGATGATAAAGGTCAGTGAGTGGAGGGAGACTTAGCACAAGTCAAGAAAGAACTTTCAACCTCCAGGTCTTCCTAGTTTCTCTTCTGCACTAAAGGAAGCTACTGAGGCAAAGGGTTCTGTTATTGGGCAAAACAGTTATGGGCTTTGTCATTGATGCACCAGCAAGCGAAACTGAAACCACGCTCCAAAATGGAAGGCACTACCTGCGATTTGGGAACCTGAGCAGATGATAATGTGTGTAGGACTTACTATGGATATAGTAACTCTAAAGACCATGGTCTGTGTTTGGAAGTGTATGATGTGTGTATGTGTGCTCAGTAAATGAATAAATATATGGTAATTAAAAGGCAGAATAAAGCAAGAACAGGGGAAGTATACTTGCACTAATTTTCCCACATTTTTTATAGCAGGAAGTCAACAGATGCAAAACAATGATCATTTTTTGAAAAAGCTTGATTTCCATAAGGTCAAGGTTTATGAGATACACAGTTTGTTGTGTAACCTTAACCCTCAACATTATTTAGACTTAGATTTCTACTTAATTGTATTCCATGTTAACCACATATTCTTTTTATTGTGATTTATCAACTTTAGAATTTTCACATTTTTGACTTATCTTGTTTATTATCCACTAGCTATCCATCCCCACCCCCCCATTCATGTGTGCTCCATTCATGGGGCTCCCGTTATTTTCTATTTCAGAATATCTATCCATTCATTGCCTTTGGACTTGAAGGGAAACTTAGTACAGTAGTCCCCCCCCCCCTTTTTTTAAAATATATTTTATTGATTTTTTACAGAGAGGAAGAAAGAGAGATAGAGAGTTAGAAACATCGATCAGCTGCCTCCTGCACACCTCCTACTGGGGATGTGCCCGCAACCCAGGTACATGCCCTTGACCAGAATCGAACCCGGGACCCTTCAGTCCGCAGGCCGACGCTCTATCCACTGAGCCAAACTGGTTTCAGCAGTAGTCCCCCTTATTTGTGGTTTTTCTTCCTTTGGTTTTGCTTACCCATGGTCAACCATGTTTTGAAAATGCAAAATTCCAGAAATCAACAATTCATACATGTTTTTTTTAAAATATATTTTTATTGACTTCAGAGAGGAAGGGAGAGGGAGAGAGAGATAGAAACATCAATGATGAGAGAGAATCATTGATCTGTTGCCTCCTGCACGCCCCCTACTGGGGATCAAGCTGCCATCTGGGCATGTGCCCTTGACTGGAATCGAACCCAGGACCCTTCAATCCCCAGGCCGATACTCTATCAACAGCCAAACCGACAAGAGCGATCCACTATTTCTTAAATATTATCCTTTTTAACATGTAAACAATATAAGAAATGATCAGAGAGACATTTACATTCTTTTTACCGGAGGAGCGACCTAAAGCATGCAGGAGTGACATTGGAGACCTGGGCAGCTCCTTGGGCTGGGGGTCTTGTGTCTGTGGCATTGCCCTGGCCTCCTGGGGAATGCCTGTGTCTGCAGAGAGCCTACAGTCTGGGCCCATGGAAGCTCTCCATTTCCTTCCTGGTGATACTGTGCTAGCATGAAGGAATCTTGCCATGTCCCACCTGGGACATGACTCATCCCTTTGCCCACTGTCCCCTGCTGTAGATGCTGTCAGCCGTAAGTCATTCAGTAGCTGATGAGCTTGACTGTTGTCTCGCAGTGCTTGTGTTCATGTTACTCTTTACTGAAGAATGGCCCGGAAGTGCAAGAGTAGTGATGCTGGCAATTTGGGTATGCCAGAGAAGCTTTAAAGTGCTCCTTTAAGCAAAAAGATGAGTATACCACAGCAATTTACACCCTCTTTTATCTCGTGGCACACTAAACTAATTACTAAAATTCTGTGGCACACCAAAAGTATATTTTTTACTGATCTGACAAGAAATAGGTATAATTTTGATTCATTCACACCAAATGGCTATTTTTTTTAACAATCTAAGGAAAATAAGGAAAAAAGGGGTCAATACCCTATTACATATTTTCATAATTCTCGTGGCACACCGGTTGAAAATCGCTGATTTAGTACAATGAGATGTTTTGATAGAGAGAGAGAACATCCACATAACTTTTATGACAGTGTATTGTTAAAATTATTCTACTTTAGTATTAGTTATTGTTGTTAATCACTTTCTGTGCCTAATTTGCAAATACATTTAACTTTATCACAGGTGTGTCTGTATAGGAAGACACATAGTATGTACAGCGCTAGTACTCTGCAGTTTCGGCATCCACTGGGGGTCTGCAATGTATACCCCGCAGGTAAAGGGGGGCTAAGGCACACAGGGAGCACTTTCCCTCGGCAGTGTGGGTGCTCTCAGGTGTCATAGTCACTGCTTTTCTGCCGTGTGGCGCTGCCTGACCGCTGCTGTGGAAGCAGCACCCAGTACACCCTGCCCTCTCATGGATGACTTCCTCTTACTGTCTGCACGCTTACATGGGTCTTGATGTTTGAAATTCAGTGACTTCAAGGAGATATGCCCTGGTCACATGATCCTGTTAATTTTTCCTGGACTTGCTCCAACCCTCAGGACAGATTCAATTTTTTCTCTATTTCAGGAAATAGATTCTGATAGTTTATTAAATGTATATTTTAAGTTGTACGTATTTCATATCCAAAAATATCCAGTATACATATTTTAATTTCCTTTTTCTGATCTCTCTCTCTCTCTCTCTCTCTCTCTCTATATATATATATATATATATACACACACATGTATATAATATTTTAAAACAATTATATTTGTAATGAAGGTTGCATGGATGTTATCTAATTATATAAAACCCTCCAAGTTGTTTTAGTAAGTCAAATTATATTTCTGAAATTTACTTATAATATCTTATTTCTGTTTAATATTAACTTTATTTTTTAAGCCTTCTTAAAACCTGAAAAACTACATATAGATCTAAAAATGCTTGATACCATGATAGAAAGATAACTTTTGTTGGACACTTTACCATCCTTCTAGGATTCTATTACATTGAACATATTGATCTTTCAAGGACTCTACTTCATTATTGAAAATGTACTTTAGGAAAAAAAAGAATATATGTAGGATTATCACCTGTACATTGTTTCTTAAAAATCTAACCTGAAAATTAATATTATTTTTTATTGAAACCCAAAATCATGTGTAATAATTTGTATGGCCTTTTGCTTTGTCTTATTGAATTGTGTTCCAATGGAGACCCATCTGGGTGTATGAGTGAAGAAATAGAACTTATTTATACTTTTGCAGGCAGCTCCTTGTATGTGATGCACACGCACACTGAGTTTGTACATAATTTCAGCAGTGGGAAAAGAGTGCGCTCAAGTCATACCTAATTAAAAATGAAACTCCCCAAAGAAATATGCATAGTATTAAATTATAGTTCTTCATAAGTGGAATGAAAATTAAATAACTAAATTAGTATATACACTCTGGAGTTCTTCTATCCATCAAAATAATTGTTTTTATTCCTCTTTATTACTTTGGTAATCAGTCTCCAGTAAAACTGACCTAGTATATTAGTAGAGCATGTGTTTGAAGTGTATAATTTATGTTTTTTACAGTGAATTGATGTAGCTTTATGTTAAAATAGTACCCCTCAACTAATCCATTCAATTAAGACTTTAATGTTGATGGACACTTTGGCAGATTTCAGGACCAGTATCGGTTATGGGCACAGGCCTTTCAGTAGCCAGTAGGGCGAATCTCTTTAAACAGGACAGCAGGGTCTTGTCCTGCTCTCCACCCCCATGGTAAGGACTGAATTGAATCAATTTCCTACTTGTGTGCTCTGCTCTCATAAGATGTCAGTCATCTGTTTGGTTAATGTAAAGGTTAGGGGGACCATGTTGATTGGTTTGTAGCTCCTATCCATAGGTTTAGTCTCTTTTATCCAATGGCCTAGACCAGAGATTTGGGACTGGATAATACTTTGTTTTAGGTGTCAGGAGAGGGAAAGCAGGCTGTCCTGTGCTTTATAGGATGTTTGGCAAAGTCTCTATTCGTCACTAGATGCCTCATGCCCATTTGTGACCAACAGAAATACCAAGTGACCCTGGGTAATTGGGGAGGAGTAGGCAACATTGGACCCATTGAGAACCACTGTCCTGGACAGCACTACTATCTTCTACTAACTCTAGACTTACTCATATGTTTGGGAAAAGTTTATACTTGGATACATCTAAATTTGATCTTTGGGGCCAGGTTTGCTCCTGTTGATTCAGGCTAAATTAAATGCAGAATTGTATTATTTTATGTAATAGCTTATTTAAATTTAAAAAGTATCAACTTTATTTTTCTATTCTTGAGTCCTACTTCTAAAAAGTAATGTTAAATTCTTTCAGCGGTTTCTTTGGGTATTTCCCTTCATAGATCCAAAATCAGGAGGGGGTGCTGCATGGGAGAGAACTAAAAATATATGGCTGGGGTTTATTAGCACTTGGAGTGCGGGAAACGAGTTAAGTCGGCTCGCGTGAATTGCGCGTACTCCGCGGGAGCCGTCTTTAACTCGGTTCATATAGATTTGCGGTGGAGTGCGGGAAACGTGTAAACTCGGGCCGATTGTAACTGCGTATTACCAAATATTTGTTTGTAATCCACCCTTTTGGTGGATGGAACAAAACCAAAAGACAGAGCCATCTTATATTTTGGCGGGAAATTCACCCGCACTCCAAGTGTTAGCTACAGGGGAGCAGAGTGAGAACACACAGTTAGAGGCTGGAAAGCTGCCGCCCTTGTTAGGCCAGGAAATAATATTGAAGAAAACTGTTGCCTTGGGCATACTGGAAGGCAGACAGACAGTGGGTCACATAAGATCAAAGAAATCTTGATAATGTTGTGTATTCTTAATAATTTTATATAGAGAAGTGAATATAGGCAAGCCTATTTGAAAAGTTCTTTCTGCATGCAGCTTACAATAAAGTAAGTTGACTGCAAGTTGGATAGTTTGGGATCTCAAGTGTTGAAATGGAAACACACACACACAACTAACTGATTCTGATTTATTAAGTATAGCAAGTGTATTTCTCAGCCAGAAGTATGTGCCAACATAGCTCAAAGATCATATCTGTGGGGCTGACTTCTTACTCAAGCCTATTTTTTCACAAGAGAAGGCAAGGGGTAGAACTCAGAGGCCAGTAAATAAAAGATGAGTCATCAGATTTCTGAGCTACATCCAGAGAGAACATGCCTGTGTTTACGCCAACATAGAATTGATCAGAAGCAAAGTGCCTGAACCCATTGTTTCTGAGGCAAGTAGATTGCCAAAGAAACCACAAGCTTCACTTACAGACAGTCTGATCAGATCACTTTCAAAACAACCCCAGGAGCCCAAATTCCACAAGCAGAGAAAGGGCAACCCCTGGGAGAGACTCCACAATGACAACTACCTGCTGTCACTGTGAAGTTGCTGCTTGATAGACAGACTAATCAGGAACACTCTTTGACTGACAAGGATGGTGCTTTTGTGATGCCTGTCTAGCAGGATTTGAAAATGCTGTGGATAGCCTATCCTTCCACTTTCCAATTGGGAAACTTAATTTCTACAAACTTATTTCTACTTTACCCTAAATAATGGGCACATAGATTGATGACTTGTCTTAATTTTTGGGACACTGGCTCATGAATCTAGACTTAAAGGGGAGGACTGTGTATCACACAGGGGTCCTGGACTTTTTTCTCAATATGTCATTATGATTTAATTTAGGAGTTGCTTCTCTTGGGAAGAGGGTTGCACAAAAGCTAAATCCCCAAAAGAGAAAACTGGCAGGTTTCCAACTGTTTCTCCAATGTTTTTCCACTTCTTTATGGTATTAGAATCCTCGGGTTTTAGCAGGCCACTAGAAGAAATAAATAATTCACCAGCTTCCCTTGCAGCTATGTTTGGCCATATGACCAACTTTCATCCCTTTCTACTCAAAGACAGCTTCCAACTTTCCTTTAGATTGCTACATGGTCTGGGTAAGTTGACCTCTGCTTGATCATTTCCAAGGGGGAATAGAATGATTTTGAGTAATTTTGACTTTTCAAAATGTTTTTAAAAGAGGGCCAAAAACATGAAGACAACTATTTGTTGCTTGAATTGTAGTTGCAATTTTTTTCTCCATTTCACCAAATCTTCTCTTTCCTCTCATATCAAACACTATGGAAAACATTTAAACTCTCCTGATTTTAATGATAATGAATTAAATTTGGTTTCACTTAACTAAACAGGCAACATCTAGGCCACCTTTTCCTTCATTTTTTCTTCTAATAAAATATATATGGGTTTTTTTTTGTTCTTGATATAACCAGGTCAGTGTGTTCTCTTTCATTATTAAAATTTAGATTATTATAATCTTTTGAATATCTTTAATTATTAAAAACCATTGGTATAATTTCTCCCTTTCATTTCCAAATGCAGGTAGATAAACAACACGTTTTCATAATGAAGGTATGAGGAAAACAGAAGTAAATATGAGAATAGAGAAAGTAATAACATAGATTAATAACTAAAATTCAAAGAGAGAGTTTAAGGAAACTAAGTTATCAGAAATAGATTATCAAGAATCTCAGAGGAAAGGCAGGGGAGGGGAGATAGTAGAGGGATAAGTAGGAAGAGATTAACCAAAAATGTTATATGCATAATCCTGGACACAAACAATAGTTTGGTGAAGGCCTTGGGGGGGTGGGGTGGGGAGGAGGGGTCAATGGGGAAAAAGAAAGGTATATCTATAATACTTTCAACAATAAAGATAAATTTTAAAAAATAATAGGAAAGAGGTAATTCCTAAAGACATCTGTTCTACTGTTACCAGGTGGGGGAGTTAGATATCAAACTGCCACAATTTAGTTTTTTAAAAAAATTTTGCTGGCACACAATTGCTCTATATACATGTTTAACGAATTAAACTAGTAAAGGTAGATATAAAGCACCTGAAATGACTTCAAAGAATTTTATTTACTGCTTATGGTTTACAATAGAATGTTTGCTGGTTAAATGGAGGAGGGGTATTTAATATGTGATTTGTTACCTAAGCATATACATTCTTTGTCCTTTTTCATATGACATACTCTGTTATTAGAATGATTTAATTTTGTAATTATAGTTTCTATGTAATATGTACTTTTGTTGCATAGATTAATACTGCCAAAAAATCCAATTTTAGAATGATCAATATAGCAACTATGTTTAAAGTCACATTTATATTCTGATGAGAGACATATTACTAAGCTATTTACTATCTGCATAAAATACCTCTATAAGATACACAAAGTATAAATGAATGTGCATTTATCTGGAGACCAAATACAAGATATGCTGTGACTGAGAGGTGGAGACTATTCTTTGACTTTTATTTTTGTTGGGTGAGTTTGAAGTAAAATTGGAAGCCCAGACAGAGAAATTCTAGAATTGCCGAAGAGTCTAATAGCACTCCTGCTATTTTAATTGCTATTCATTTATTTTACTCTTTCCCAAAGCCTTCATTAATTTGTTGTCATGAAATGATAAAGATTTGTAAGAATAGGTCAAAGCACTATAATATGATAATTGCCTTTCTTTTCCTTGATTCCCTGAACCTCAAGTTTGGAGCTAAGACTAAACTCTAAATAGTCAAACATCTTCCTTTCTTTAAGGACTCACTATAAGTCCAGTCAGGTCTCTCTCCACAGGGTCATGAGAGATTGAAAAGTAGGCCAATGTCAAAACACTGAGAGGTCCTCCTTTCAGAAATGAAGGCAACAAGGAGTCATTCAAAGTTTTTGAACAGAGCAGGCACAGGATGTAACTGGTCTAGGAAGATGATTACACCTAGAGTATAAGTGTTCAAAGTAAGAAGAGATGCTACCTAACCTAGAAAATACAAAGAAGAGGCAGACCAAGAAGATTTTAGAAGGAGAAGCATGAGAGTTTTGTTACTAATTTCATTTGGGGAGAAGGGAATGGCAGAAGATAAACTGTCTGAATCCATGATTCTAATACTCTGAGGTTTTTAATCCATTTTTTTGGAATGATTATATGATGTCATTGAAAGAAACAGAAGCAGGTTTAATCTTGAGTCACCAAAGCAAATAATATTATTTATTTTTTTATTTTAAGTACAGTTTACTGGGAGTATGTATTATGCTGAATATACATTTTTTTTTTCTGTAAAAGAAGGCAAATGCATGACAATCAATTGGGAAAATAAAGTGTAGATAGCCAGCAGAAAGCTAAGTTAGTGTTCACATTTTCTCTGAAATCCAGGTGTTTAACTTTTATATTCAGAAAGTTATTGGGACCTGCTGACTAGAGAGGTTAAAAAACTGTCTAGCCTATGTTTTATAAAGTATTCTCTACCTCTTCCAAGGCAGGAAAATAATTTTCCAAGAAATCGGAGAGCTCTCTATAAGAAAAAATCAATTTAAAAAATATATAATATGTTATATTATACCAAGAATACTGAGTGAATATTAAGTGATAAACACATTCTCTCTCCATCTCCTTATAAGAAACACCTTGCTTTATTCATATGTTAGTAACCAATAATAATAATAATATAGCTTTATGTTGATGATATGTATATAAACTGTTAGCCTAAAGTATTTATAAGTATAATGAAAATTTAACACCAACCTAATGTCAGTGTTTACAAATCGAAGCCTGACAGATATCTAGCTCCTAACTTTAATTTCAGCTCTAACCCTAACTGGCGATAAAACAAATTGATGGGCAAGAAAAAAAAAATAGAAATGTTCCAATATTATTTTGTTTTCCTGGGAAGTAAAGAAAAATTTATCTCACTTCTCTGGAATGGATTGAGTAGGTAAATAAGTACCTTGCCCTTCATTATTTATATCCAATAATTTAATTATAATATGTAATAAAAAAGGCAATGACTTTTTAATACTTGAAAAATCATCAAAATTTATGAGAAACAATGTTAAAAATAAAATGAGATGAATGGTTCTACTTTTTTCTCTCTGAATTTTGCAATTACTTAGACCATTTTCTATGAATCTATTCGTCTGATATGCCATAGAGTTACGTTATAAATGAGACTGACAGTGGAATTGCTGGATGTGGCCTGTGAGAGCTCTTCGTTCATTGCAGCACAGTATAGTGAATATTTAGCCCCCAATGCCACACTGGAAAAATTAGCTTCAGATTTACCAATTGGATACAATTTGAATAACTTAATGACTTTATAGGCCAATTTGGCAATAATCTCTTTATAGGGAATGAAATTATGAATCATACAATAGGTAAATTTTACATAATACTAATCCTATCTAATAATAGACTAACAGGGTAATTGACCGTACCTTCGCTACGCCTCCCATTGGCTAATCAGCGTGATATTCGAATTAACCACCAACAAAGATGGCGGTTAATTTGCATACATAGGCTCCAAGCGGTGGAGCGAAGACTGAAGGTGAGACGGAACCGACCGCGAAGATGGAAGATGGAAGGCGGCTCCGGCCGAGCCATGAAGATGGAGGATGGAAGGCGGCTCTGGCCAGAGCGAAGGTCTGGGTTCCGGGTGCTGGAGGAAAACGGTGCTGGCAGCCAGGAGAATGGAAGGCCTATTGCACAAATTTCTTCGTGCAACAGGCCTCTAGTATTATTATAATAGTTAAATTGTTTTTCCCATAAAACATGCAAATATTTTAAAGTATTGCCAACAATTGTAGATTTTATGTATAATTTTAATAATCTCCTAAGAACAGTCCCTAAAAATTAGAGAATGTGGATTCATCTGCATACTTCGTGGACTATAATGGATTTTAATATTTATTAAGCTACAGTCATATATTTAATACTCATGCTCATAACCTATTAACAGTTAATATGTCAATTCAGGGGGAAACATGCAAATATGCTTAGTACACTTTTGGTCATGTTCAGTGTCTCTAACCACTTGTCAGAAACATTAAAATGTAACTTGGCTATCACACAAGCAAAATAAAATATAATATTAAAGTAATTTTGCTTGTAATAATTTTAAACTTTTCTTTGGCAAAGTCTTACTTTCATCCTAAAGATCTAGTTGAAGATCTTATTCCTAATTTATTTAATTCAGTAATTATGCTCTTTTCAATTCAATGTTAATTTCCTCCTGCTCCTGGTGCAGTTCACAATTATTTTTTATATAGAATTTTTTTCCTGATTATATACCATTGTGAAGCTGACATATCATTGTATGCACGAGCTTACTGTAACTAGTGACCTTTCTCCACCCTTCCTGCAAGGCAAGGACTCTATGCCTATTTCTAGCCGATGAAATGGGAATGCCATTGGTATCTGTCACTTATGGGTTGTCACTTAGGAATTTAAGAACTAGCCAGGGAACTCTATTTTGCCTCTTCTGTGGATCTAGAATTTGTGAAAGTTTTATGTTAAAATAACTGCATCTGAGAATGAAAGGAATCTGGATTGTTGAGTCACCAGATATGGGAGAAACTTTACCAACCATCTTGGGTTTCCATGAGTAAGAAATACATTTTTGATGTGTTCAGCCAATTGAGATTTGGGGGTTTATCTTAATGGCAGTCCACATATACTTCTGTATGTCTAGTTTATAACTATTTTTCTAAATTCTCAGTTTCTTTTCACCTCATAGTAACTGCTTAAATATGTAAATAATAATGAATCATTTTTTGGAAACTTTTGTTTCAAATAATTATTACAAGGAAATGTTACCTGTATCCATTTTATCTTGTAGACAAATATAAAGCTCATTCACACATTTATTCATTAATTCAGCAAATTATTTGTTGAATGTCTACATGTGCAAGGAACATGTCTGTCTTGGGTCCTGGTAATAGAGTAATGAATTAAAGCAATAAAAGAAACTGTCCCGATGAATCTTAAATTCTACTCTTAGAGATAGACAATACGTAATAAAACTATGTCAAACATATAGGCCAAAGTAAAAAAATTAAAGCAGAGACTCGTTGATGAGATAGGATTGTTGGGTCAAACCTTAGAATGAGTGATAAAGTACTTTGGAATAAAGGCCTACAGGAAGAGGGGGAGGGGTTGTGGACAACTCAAGGACAAGCTCCAGGCAGGGGAAGTAGCATATGAAAATGTAGGAATATCCCAGGCCTATAAGAGAAACAGCAAGGAGCCTGTGCTACTGGAGCAGTGGGAAAGGGTGGAGGGGCAAGAAGCAAGCAGGAGTTGTAATAGGGACTCAGATCATATTCAAAGAGGTAACAGTGACTCAGATCATAGGGCTTTGAAAATCACTGTAAGGACTGACTTTTACTCTGAGATGGAGGGGTGGGCCATTGGAGGGTTCTGATCAGGGGAATGACATGATATGAATTATGTTTTAATAGGATCACTCTGTTGCTATGTTGAGAATAACCTGAAGAATGATAGCAGTGAAACAGGAAGACTTGGAGAAGACCAAATGAAATAATCCAGATGAGAGATGTTGGTAACCGTGATGGAGTGGTGGAGTAATACAATTCTGAATATATTTTTGAATTAGAGGCCACAGGATGTGTTATTAGATCATAGATTGAAAGTTGAGTCAAGAATGACAACATGAACCTGAATGACTGGGAGAATGCATTAACTAAGTTTATTGTCCTTAACTAAGATGGGGAAGGCTGCAGGAGGAGCAGTTTTAGAGAAATATCATAGAGCAATTTTGGATGTAAGTTGGAGATGCCAATTAAATAACCAAGTGGAGATGCCAAGACTCTTGAAAATATATGTCTATAATTCATGGGGAGTCCAGGTAGAAAATATAAATTGGGGAGTTGTCAGCTTAAATATATGTTATTCCAAGCCATAAACTGGAGGGCAACATCACTGTTATGACTGAATAAAGTATGAGTCCAAGAAGCAAGTCCAGGACCATTCCAACACTTAGAAGTCAGAGATGGAAAAACAAAACAAAACACACCCTAACCTGTTTGGCTCAGTGGATAGAGCGTCGGCCTGCGGACTGAAGAGTTCCAGGTTCGATTCCAGTCAAGGGCATGTACCTTGGTTGCGGGCACATCTCCAGTGGGGGGTGTGCAGGAGGCAGCTGATCAATGTTTCTCTCTCATCAATGCTTCTAACTCTCTATCCCTCTCCCTTCCTCTCTGTAAAAAATAAATAAAATATATTTAAAACAAACAATCAAACAAACAAAAACAAAACAAAACAAAAAAACAAACAAAACAAAACAAAACAGCAGAAGACTTTGAGGAGAAGTGGCCAAAAAGGCAGGAGAAAAATCTACATGAGAGTAATGTTTTGGAAGCTACATTAAAAAAAAATTAGAAAGAGAATGATTAACTGTGTCAAATACTGACAAAATAGGATGAAATCTGAGGAATGGCTATTGTGTATAGCAAAGTGAAGATCACTGCTAATGTTGGTATTGGTTTCTTTCAGTGATAATACTGGAACCTAATTTAATATTTTCAAGAGAAAACAGAAAAGAAAAAATAGAAGACCACTATGCGTAGATTCTTTCAGAGTTTTGTTATAAAACTGGAGGTAAGATATGGGTGAGCTAGATAAAGATATTCCATCAAGGTAGATTTATTTATTCATTCATTCATTCATTCATTCATTCATTTATTTATTTATGATAGCGTGTTGCCTCCTGATGGGATGATGTAATGGAAAGGGAAAACCTGAGAATGCTAAAGAAAGAGTAGAAAATTGCTGTAGTCACTTACTGGTGTATAAGTGAAAAGACTGATGTACTTGTGAGCATTCTGAGTTCATCCACAGTGCCAGTAGAGAATGTAGTATTCCAGCACATGTGCAGGCAGGGAGTTAGATGTAGTGAAGGCAGTTTATGGAAGTTCTGTTTTTATTGTTCTATGTTCTCACTGAAGTAAGAAGTAAAGTCATGAGCTGGGTGTGAAGAAATTGGAATAGGTTTGGGGATGTGAGGAGGACAGTTATGTAAGACAGTAGGTGAGGAAATAGACTAGATAAATACAGTATCTATATATATAAAAGGCTAAAATGCTAAGTGTCCATCCAACTGTTCGACCAGTCGCTATGACACACACTGACCACCAGGGGCAGACACTCAAGGCAGGAGCTGCCAAGACATGCACTGGCCATTTATAAAGAAACGGCACTGTGGACCTGGTGCCAACAAAACAACACTTGCCCCACCAAGTGGGACACAGGCCCCACCACCACCCCAAAGCAACAGCCCACCAAATCACAACCAACACTGCCAAGACCTCATGGCGCAAAATGCAGCCCACAGCCCAGCCCAGAAACTAGCCTCCTTGCAGTTTCTTCAGCCCAGGAACACAACTTGCTTTATAGCCAGGTGGAAACACTTTACACTGTAACCAAATGTCTGTGAAGCATTTTCCCGTGCCTCATCTCATTTGATCCTCACAGAAGTCCTGGAGTAGGTAGATATGAGACTCAGTGGAATCCTATTTTCTTTTCATTAGCCAGAAAACAGAGATTTAGAAAGCTTAGAAACTTGACCTGACTAAAAAGAAGTAAGAAATGGTGGACCTTGAAAATGACTTCAGGTTTTCTCACTGTGCAGAATATAATCAAACACTGTTGCAGTTAAATATTTTACACTTTGTTCTCCCTGCCTGATCTACAATAATAATCTGCTTCATGTTGATATTTACTGCTGTGCTGCTGACAATTACCTGAAAGAGAAATTGGGGTGCTTCACTGTGCTGGAAAAAGTTTAGCTAAATCAGAAAGCAGGTCTAATTAAGGAAGTTTATTCTATCTCTCTAGATAAAAGCCTAAGCAACCGAAAGATCAAACGACTGAATGACCGGATGACCGGTGGCTGACCACCAGGGACAGATGCTCAATGCACAGGATCGAGCTCCCTCCTGTCTGGATTAGGCCTGCAGGGATCTGGCCTGTGGGGATTGGGCTCCCACCTGTCTGGATCAGGCCTGCAGGGATCAGGCCAAAACCGGCTATCCGACATCCCCCGAGTGGTCCCGGATTGTGAGAGGGCACAGGCCAGGCCGAGGAACCCCACCACTGCACGAATCCATGCACCGGGCCTCTAGTATATCTATAAAAGGCTAAGTTGACTCGTGCATGAACAATACATATAAAGCTCTTACTGGCGCCAGTCGCATATGTGTGTTTTGATCTGTCATTGTTGATTGTGAATTTGGTTATTACTTCTGTTATAGAGAAAGGGCAAATAGCAATATTAAAATATTTCTTCTACTTAATTTCCTTTCAATGTGCACAAATCCATGCACCGGGCCTCTAGCAATTCATAAGCAGGCTTACGGGTCCACTAAGTTCTGTCATCACAAAAGATCAGTCAGCACGATTGTGTACTTTTTCCAGCTAGGTTCAGTGTCAGGGGTACTGAGGTAGAGTTGGTAGAAACTTGGTTTTAACCAGGTTTTTTGCTAAACAAGTGGGAGGAATTCTACTAACCAGATACAGAGAATAAACATGAGTGGAATATCCTGGCTGGTTTGACTCAGTGAATAGAGCGTCAGCCTGCAGACGTAAGGGTCCTGGGTTTGATTGTGGTCAGGGGCACATGTCAGGGTTGTGGGCTTGATCCCTAGTAGGGGCCGTGCAGGGAGCAGCCAATCAATGATTCTCTCTCATCATTGTTTTCTATCTCTCTATCCCTCTGCCTTCCTCTCTGAAATAAAAGTATATTTACAAAGAAAAAAAAAGTAAGTGGAACAACCACTTTCTGGAAAATGACTTTTTTATAGGACTTAGAAGTAGAAATTCGTAAGTAATTCTCAAACACAGGACAGCCAGGGAAGTGCTGGGTGGTGTCAATCTTACCTTTTGTCTCTCACTTTTAATTTAATATCATTACTTTGTTCTTGTTCCTATTCTGCAAGAGCCTTATTTTCCTGCTCTAGTCTAATTGATAATTTAATGTCCTATTAACTTTAACTTATTTTTTCCCTGTAACCATTCTGACATATTTCTAATTCTTAAGATACACCCTCATTTAAAATAATTCATCATCAAGTACCAGTATTTTTATGTTCTATTTTACTTATGGTAAAATTCACTGTTTTTGACATACAATTATATGATTTTTGACCATTGTACTGAAACAGGTAAACACCACCACAATCAATATACAGAACAATGTCATCATTTCTAAAACTTCTCTCAGGTTGCCCTTTGTGTTAAACCTCTCCCCCACCCCTAACCCCTGGCAACCACCCATCAGTTCTGTGTCCCTATAACTTCGACTTTTCCAGAATGGAAATCTAATCAGAATGTCATTGGTCTTTATTCATGACAGAAATTACATTCATCCAATTATTGAAGGCAGACATTTGAGAATCATCCTAAACAATTCCTTCTTCAAACTCTACATCTGATCAATTATTATGTCTTCTTTAATATTTCTAGAGTTCCTTCCTCCCTCTAGGAGAGGTAAGAAAAGGAAGTTATTGGAGTTTCACATTAAATAAGTATGGTTTTGAAACTGATGGTTTTTATTCTCTAGTTTTCCTTGGGACTTTGCCTTTAAGGCATATTTTATTGATTTGTTGGTGTTGGGAGAAAGAATTGAGCAGATGTAGAACAAAAATATGTAAATATAGGTTGTAGCTCTCATTCTGAAAGAGTGTACAAAAGAAGTAGAGATGGGTAGAGATCTTAAGAATAGAGAATTGGTAACATTGGAAATTGAGAGATATTTGGGTAATTGAGTCCATTAGGATTTAAAACCAACAGATGATTTTTTTCCTACTTTCTCACCATTCAACTTATGCCACTCTGTTCCTGAAATATTCAACATTTCCTTATAAACATGTTATTTCATATCTTTCACTTGATCTTCCTTCTGAGCATCAGACTTGGTCCAGGAAGCCATCTTTAACAATATCCCAAGTATTTTTTTTATTTTATTTTTTAACTTTATAAATCTAACAAACGTATCTACTGAGGATAATTGAATCTCTACTCTGTAATGAACTTGCTTAGAATTTGCTACAATATTTCTATATGATTTATTATACTGGATAAAGTACTTATTGAGAGGTTGATAACAACCCTCTTCAATGTAGCTAAAGTGCCTGCTCCAGCCCCCACTGCTTTATCCCTCATGTTGTGTGGAATATTAGATAGTGTTACTAACTATAAAATGAGGGCCTCTTATACTGTTTTGAACTTTCCAAAGATATATAATTAATGTGTGAAGGTGCTGGTCCTGATGAAAATGAAAATTTCTCTGGGGAGAGAAATAGAATAGCAAAAAACCCCCCAAAAAACCCCAAATACCCCCCCCCCAAAAAAAAGAAAACAACAACAACAAACAAACAAAAATAACAAGCAAAGATAGAAACAACACATATATACACATAAGTAATGCTTCTTGTATTTGATTGATAAAATTCTGATTTTTATCTTCCAATTCTACTGAATATGAAGACTGTATTGGCAAGTGAATGAATTGATAAACCTGGGGATATAATCTTAGCTAATAAAAGGGTGATATGCAAAGTAACCATCACTCCATCACAAAGATGGCAGCGCCCATAGGTACAAGATGGTGGCGCCCAGTCCTCTTAGCCCCACCGGAGTCCCCCAGTCCCGGGCCAGGGGGGTGGCTGCTGAGAGCGGGCAGCATGAGCGGCCAGGCGGAATGCTTGCTTTGAGGCCCTGCCCAAGCACGGCGGAGGCTTCCGTGGAGCTGGGGAGCCCTGCCCAAGCTGCGGCAGAGGCTTCAGCAGGCCCAGAGCAGAGCCGGCGGGGGGGGGGGGGGGGCCCCTGCCCAAGCCATGGCGGAGGCTTGAGCAGGGCAAGAGTGGAGCCGGGAGGGTCCTGCCCAAGTCATGGTGGAGGCTTGAGCAGGCCCAGAGACGGGGGGCGGGGGGGTGCCAGCCGCGGCTTGCCAGCAGTCCCACCTCTGTGCATGAGCTGCAGAGGAAACACCTTTTCTGACTGCTCATTGGCTAAGCTCCCTGTACGCCACTGGCAGTGTTCTTGATAACTTGGGTAATAAGAATCCAAGAAGGTGATCTAGGGTTTTTTACCACGTTCCTGGAGGAAAAAACGAAAGTCTGCTGCTGGAGGGCTAAGAAATGTCATATCCTGCCCCAGCTGGTTTGCCTCAGTGGATAATGCCTTGGCCTGTGGACCGCAGGGTCCAGGTTTGATTCTGATCAAGGGCATGTACCTAGGTTGCAGGTTCCTCCCTTGCCAGGGCCCAGGTCAGGGCTCATGCAGGAGGCAACCAATTGAAGTGTCCCTCTCACATTGATGTTTCTCTCTGTCTTTCCCTCTCTCTTCTACGCTCTCTAAAAATCAACGGAAAAATATCTTCAGGTGAGGATAAAAAAAAAGAAAGAAATGTCATATCCTATGAAAGACACATCTTGAAAATGCCTAAAGAAAGTTGTCATTTTTTCGTGGCGAAGGAACTGGAGTCCGTGTTGATGAAAACACCTTGGCGGCTGTGGCAGCCAGCAGTGGCAGCAGCAGCAGGGTGATGTGGGTGGTTCCTTTCCCTGATCAGCCTGGTCGCCTTCCGCAGAGGGAGGCCAGACTGCAGCTTAGGCCCGCTCAGGGACATCCCCTGAGGGCTCCCGGACTGTGAGAGGGGGCATGCTGGGCTGAGGGACCCCGCCCCCCCCCCATTGCATGAATTTCGTGCACCGGGCATCCAGTCTATATATATAAAAGGCTAACATGCTAAGTGTCCTTCCCACTGTCGACTGGTTGCTATGACATGCACTGACCATCAGGGGGCAGATGCTCAACGCAGGAGCTGCTGTGATGCGCACTTGCCATTTACAGAGAAACAGCAGCGCAGACCTGGTGCCCACAAAGCAACACTCAGCTTCCCCCAAGTGGGACATAGGCCCTGATTAAAGTATTTACCACTTGAACTTGACATAGTAAACGTTGATAGTTAAGCTGCCTACCTCAACCTGTGCTAATTCTCGACTCTCATCAGACTATCATTTATCTGTGTCAATCCTCGTTTGGTACTTTTGAAGTATTGCCTGTTCCTGCAATGGGCCCTCAGTGTACCACATACAGGTTCTCATTTTCTAGTATGAAACTAGTTCACTTATTAACTAAGTGAAACATATTATTATCTACACATTCTTCTTTATTTTTCATTGTATGTCAATTTCAATTAAATTTCAGGATGAGATACACTCTGAATACAGCAAAAATTACTATACAACAATTGTTCTTGATGTAGAAAAATAATTTTTTTTCCTATCAACCATTCTAAACTCTCTGGAGAAAAAAAAAATCCTGGCAGATAAAATACCTTAACAGTAATTTTAATGGTTCAAATCCTGGTTTTGCCACTAGCTCTTTTTTGGACATGTCAGTTATTAACTTTTATAGTTCTGATTTTATTCATCTTTAGATGATAGAATTGGGTGAGGTTGGTTGATGTCAAAATACAGATAGCACCAGATTGCTTTCTACAAACAAAAATGCTCATGAATCAAGGGTTTAAAGGAAACCAGATCTGTGGTTCGAGTGTGCAGAACGAAGTGCAAAACTTGAACCTCCGAAAGGAGCCTCTGAAAGGGGTCACTTTGAAAACCACTCTTGTCCATGACACGCGTGCGACCTGCCCTAGTGATATTCCACGAGGCCAAGATGTACTGAGCGTATGAGGATTTAACGCGGACAACTGTCTTAAAATCTGAGTGTTGCAGGGAGACAGGAATGGAAGAAAAGCAACACGATGATTAAAGCAAGTTTTACATTTAGGTTTCTCTTTTAGACCAGTGTTAGATTTGGTTCACCAATTATTTAGGGACGAAACACAAACAACTTATTACAGCCTCAGCTGTTTGAGTCTTTGAGCCTCTAAGTCTAAACCTCACCCTGACCCTCCAACAGCGGCTTGCACCTTTGACTCGGTGGCCTAGGAGAGAAGGGGAAGAGGGCGAGGTTGAATAATGGGATAGGCCTGTGTGTATTGACTCCCTGCCTTGCTCAACTCCGAGGTCCTCACCGCAGCTACCAGTGAACAGCAGTTTCTCCTTTAATTTACCTGTTTATTTTCCTATCAGGCATTAAGCCTACTTATTTCAGTTCTGTTCATCAAACCCTCATTGCGAGCCTAGTCTGTGGCAGTCACTCTAGTAGTAACAGAGATCCCAAAACAGATACCAGATGCACTTAATCCTTTGAACAGGTCGTTTCAAATGCACTTTAGAGAAATCGCAGTTGATGGCGCAGAGAGATTAAAAATTAGTATGCTTCCCCCCCTCCCCCCTTAAAATAATGGTTGTAGGAAAGCAAGGTGAGAAAACATCTGAGAAAAAGACGTTATGTAAATACGTTTGTATTCAAGTGGTGCCAGTGAGTGACCCTGTCTTCTAATCTCAGGGACCCTAATTTCGGTATTTGTTTTATAGAGTATTGAGTTTCCTTTCTCACACCTATTATATTAGGAAAGAAATGAGAGATGAATGGGCCAGATAGGAAGTAAAGAGGAGATGGCGAGTGTGTGTATTAAAGGTTAATGGGAAAGAAGATAGGAGATTAAGTTAGAATTGAGAGGAGTGTTAGTGGAGTCCTGAGAAGGAAATTGAATGGGACTAACATACGTTAAGAAAAAAAGAAGAAAAGAGACACAGCGAAGCCACCAGAAGGGAAAAGAAATATAAGCACAAAAGAATCTTTCAAAGGAGAAATCTTTAATTAACATTTGCTCGTAGCCAATTCTAAGTGCTACTACAATTTAGATTAAAACTTCAACTCAGATGCAATGACCCTCCTTCTATGTAGAAGGTATACATTGAGGGGGGGTTGAAAAACAAGATGCTGTTATTTTATTGCGGAATGCAGCGTGCGTATACCTGGTGACAATGTATTAAAATACATTATAGATAATATAAATAATGATGTAATATTCATATCATATCTATTATACTTAAAATATTACTCAATTCTATAAAGACAACATTTCTAGGTCCTTGCTGATACTATTTACTAAGATTATGTTGTTGATCTCCAGAAACAGGAATAATTTAGTAATATGGAAGCTTATTTCCGGTTCCAGTTTTTGCAGTAGCTGCAGTCAAAGACCAGGAGCCCTTACACCTTTAAAGAAGCATCGAACAGCCTGTCCAACCTATGAGGGAGGGCGGCGGGGGAGTGAGGGGATAAGAGATCAACCGAAGGACTTGTATGCATGCATATGAGCATAACCAATGGACACAGACGAGGAGCGGGGGAGGTGAGGGCATGTGCTGGTGGGTGGGGGCGGGGAGAGGTCAATGAGGGGAAAGGGAGACATATGTAATACTTTAAACAATAAAGAATTTAAATTTTTAAAAAATCTAAAGTTTAATCATCTGGAAAAAAAAGAATAAAATTGAGCAAAATCTAAATTAAAAACCAAATCAAACCAAAGCATAAATAGAGCGTCCACTCTGGGAAACGTGCGGCCGTGGGCTCTGTCTTAATTTGAACCAGAGGTTCCTATGAAGGGAATGCCACTGAGCTAACTGCATGGCACCTGTGAGGTCGCCGTGTGCTGATGGACAGATGTAAAGGAGGACTGGGAAGCAGGTGTGCATCGGTGCATCTGCAGCGTGACTCGGGGAACAGACAGCCGGGAGGATAGGGACCGGTGCCCCTGAGCTCAGACAGCCAGGGCCCCAGAGCCCAGTCCTGAGCATCCCATCAGGATGAGGGATGTGGCCCAGCTCCTTTCCCTGCACTGCGGCTCGATGTGCAGAAGGCCCGTTTCCAACTGTGAGTGCAGCTCTGAAAAGCTTCAACCTTGAGCTAGTTGCTTAACCTTCCTGCCTCAGTGTCCATCTCTGTGAAATTGGGGTAATAATAGTAATGACTTCAGAGAGTGAGTATGAAGATTATGAAAATTAATAAAAATAAAGTGTTTAGTGCCTCGCATGTAGTAAATAGCAAATTAGAATTAGCTAGACTATGAACTCCACAAAAGCGTGGCTTTTCCCCCACGTGGTCTATTGCTGTATATCCAACACCTATTACATAACGAGTGGCCAATAATAGTTGTTGAAAGAATGAACAAATGTGATATCTTATGTAGCCTTTTAAAGGTGAGATCATGAAACACAGAAAGGAATATTTTGGCCCACTTAGCATCTTTATACTCTATTATAAGTTAATAAGAGAGTATTCTGTCATATGCCTTGGTTTCCTATAAAATTAGTTACATTGCACCCATAAACGAGGACTTCAGTGTCTTGAAAATTGATAAAAAAACAGTTTCCAAACCTGTAAAAATGAGGAGTTGGCTGGACTAAGGCAATTAATATAATGATTGAGAGAACTTGGAATTTCAGATTCACCACTTACCATCTGTGTGGTTTTGGCTGTTACCTAATGTTCCATATGTTTCTGCATCTGTAATATTGGAACAGTACTCATACTTATGTTAGTGTGTTCTTGTTGAGAATGAAATGAGATAATTTGTATAAAATGCTTTGCAGAGCTTATGGTACATAGTAAGCCTTAAAAAATTTCTTCCAAACATCATTCTTAATTCATTTAACAATCCAACCAACATATACTGAAGTACTTGTCAAGTCAGGCACATAAAAAAATGAGGAAGATATGGTTCCTAACCCCAGGAGCTCCCAACACAGCAATCTAAGGGGGCAAGTAGAAAGGCAATTCCCTAATGGTGGAAGTGCTCTTACAGAGAGAAGAGGGAATTTTAGGAGTACAGGGAAATGGACCTTGAATCACACATGAAACCTATACGTTCATGTTGACTAATGTCACCCCAATAAAATTTAATTAAAAATAAATAAATAAAATGTAAAAAGAAAACTTCTCAATGTAGAGTTAAAACCCTGTGCCTGTATGACATGGTATTCAATGTGAGTTTGTTGAGTGAATGAGTGACTAAAGGACTCTCCAGCAATCTGAATCCTGTTATCATTATTCCAGAACCCTTTTTTTCACATACAATAACTAATTTTAATTACATTTACATAGTACAAATGACTTGACTAAAAATATATTTAGAAATTTCAGTACTTTATTCAAATTCTGCCTTATAATAAGACTCATTTATTAACTAATAAACTAATTAATTGGTCATGAAGCATTTAACTGAGGCCTAACATGTATGAGGCACTGTGCCAAGTACGACATACAGGGGTGGGCAAAAGTTGTTTTACAGTTGTGAGTATGGGAAACACAGTTTATTCTTGTATTATTATTTAGTAACTAGAGGCCTGGTGCACGACCGGGGCCAGGGAATGACGCAGGAGGTTGGCTAGCCAGGGAGGGACCGTGGGAGGGCTCCAGGGCAAGTCCGGCCCATCTTGCTCAGTCCAGATCAGCCAGACCCCAGCAGCAAGATAACCTACCAGTAGGAGCATCTGCTCCCTGGTGGTCAGTGCATGTCATAGCAACTGTTCTACCAGTTGATTGTCTGTCCCCTGGTGGTTAAGTACACATCATAGCGATCGGTTAAGTGGTCATTAGCATATTATGCTTTGATTGGTTGAACAGCCGACTGGATGACTGAACACTTAGCATATTAGGCTTTTATTATATAGGATTATTGTATTATTTTCCATATGAACAACTGTAAACCTACTTTTGCCCACTCCTATATATATCAACTAGTTTAATCTTCACAATAACTCCATGAGAACATTCTATTATTTTGCTACTTTTTACAGATAAAGACACTCTCAGAGAAAAAGAAAAATATGCTTCAAATCACCACAGCTAGCAAATGGCAAAGCTGTAGAGTCAAATCAAGATATCTATCTGTCTCCAGAATCCACTGCAATTCAATTTTAGTATAACTATTATTAAATTTGCATCTTTTGTTTTTGTAGGAATTTTGTCTAATACACATTTCTACATAAATCATTAAACTAGGATATACTTTCCTTAAAATATAAGGTTAGGAATGATTTTTGTTTTAGTATACTATTGTCTATTCAGTTTATTGACATTTTATAAACTGTTCATGTACTTTCTTAGATGTTTATACAGAACATTCTTCTCTAGCATCATCCATCAGAACCCTCTTCCAAACTTAAGATTTCAGTTTTTGGTTGCTTGCATATTGTTTCTTAAATGTTTACTAATAGCTTACATTTCTTTATGTAGAGATTAAAGTGATGAACAAAATTTCTTTTTCTTAATGAGGTCAGGTTTTTCCCTTATTAAATACAAATATTTTTTATCTAAAATGATGAGTTATTCTAGATTTACATTGCTATTGGGGAGCACCGGTATAATTTTGGCTTTAGTCTGAATGAAAAAGAAGACCGAATCAGTATGTGATCACTGTTTCTTTGCATTTGAGAGTGGTGGTAAGGAAACATTGAAATAGATGTAAATGTCATTCAGCTGAGTTTTTTGTTTTGTAGGAATAAGATACGAATTTCCTGTAGATCAAGGTTGAAGCGTTAGAATCGGGGTTACAACTCACGCATCCTCTACTGTTTTATAACATTAGTTTACATTTCTGTTCTGTTTCTAATTTCACTCATTTTTAGTGCATCAGGCAAAAAGAGAGCATTTATAATTATAACTTTTGTTCTATTCATGCAACTCATGGAGTTATAAGAGCTTCTGTGTTTTCACATTCTTCCCAGAATGTGATCTTCCAAGATGTCCCTGATGGCTTTGGGCGGACCCTCACCGTCACTGAGAAGAGGCCGGGACCTGCTTTTGTTGTATGCACATCCCTGTTAATGGTCAGAGGATGGGTAGAACTGTGCACATTTTCTATCTAGGGAACAGGCTGCACAATTATGAGGCTTGATTAATACTATTGATGCTTTAATGGCTCATTTTATATCCTGAACACTGGGGGGAAATACATTCCCTTCTGTAAAGTCTGTGGTTCTTATGATTCACTTAGCATAGATAGCAAAAAAGCATGAAAGATCACTTGTCTCACAAGAAGAAATGGTTGGTGTATAATGCCAGCTGCATATATTACTGAACTGTTACAGAGGAGAGGAAATTACCCAGTCAGAACAGATATGTCTCTGTAGCCTTGCATCCGCATTCTAATAGCCACAGAGTTTATCTTAGTCTGAATGGAGCTCTATGTTATTAATTGTTTTAATGATTTCATTGATTTCTGTTAATCTAGGTAATGTGCCTTACTAAATTCGGTAGTTTATTTTGCTTTTCAATTAACCTTTTACTTTCGTTATATCATTTTTTATTGAAAACAAAGGTTTTATCTGCATTTTAATGATATGCCTATCTTGGCGTATTATAATTTATATTTGGCTATCTGAACTGCAATTTTCCTGAATACTTCAGGGTAATGGCGAACCATAATGGCTCAGTATTTTATTACAGGTTGTCATTAATACAAAACATTTTAAAAGTCATTTGAATAAATGCTAGAATCCTTTATGTATAGCCAAAAATATGTTTTTAAAGAGTTCCTTTGTATTTTTGAAGAATACAACCATGGAAGAAATGTCATGCTTTAACTTAGACCTTTCATTTCTCAAATTTAGAAAGCATGTTATAAGTTCAATTTAAAAACAGGATTTTTAATGTTGTTTAATAGATACAAAAATCTGTTGTCATCCCTTTGGAAATTTAAAACAGTGTTTGAAATAGTATATTCCAAAAGAAAGGATGCAGTATTTGTACCCTTACTGCGTTTATAAAATATTTCACTGTTTATACAGATTATTTGCTATTCCAACAAATCTGCCAAATTAAGGTCTTAATTCGCTTGAGCAGATGTAAAGTTATCTGTGTGTCATGAAAACATGAGTGAGATGGTCCCACTGGACGCTGAAGTGAGCCCGCGACTCTTCCTTCACGGGGAGTCACACACACAACTTGTGTACCAATTAAAAACTGTTAATGACAACACATTGCAATTGATTAGTCTTTGTATGTTTACAGCTCACTTTAATTGCTGAAAAACACCATTTGTCAGTTTCATGTTCTATTGTCAATGCTATTGATTTATCTGAATTTGGCTTTGTCTTGTCTCTCGTACATAAAACTCACATATGCAGTTCAAATGGGAAATGACTGTATTGATTTTCTTAACTTGAGCCCAAATGCTAAAGATTTTTGGATAAGCTTTCTCATTACTTAAGCCAAAATCAATAAGAAAGAGCATCTTTTAATGAAAGAGCAGTTTGAGCAACGTACTTCAGAAATAGGGTCCTGTTCATTCTTTGCTTTACAAATCGATCTCCTAGGTTCCTTAAGTGAGATCCAATTGGTTGACATTGTGGTTAGTCTCTGTGTGTAAACTTGCAGCTTCAGAAAAGAGGAGAGGAGCTACAGAGACGGGGAAAGAAACGTCTCTTCTTGAGAAAGAGGTGGGCCACAGCAGGTATAAAATCTGGTGTTGAAGTGCAATGCAACTTACAAATACAGCAGAGAAGTGTGACATCTTTTAATTTCATGCTTATGTATTTTATGATTGTACAGTATTTTAAAAATGTCTTCACTGGTTCATTTTTAAAAATATCTCCATATGCATATTATATGCATGTACACCAATCTTGTTTTAAATTTTTTTTTTTTTTCAGAAAACTGCTTGTTGCTGCAGTTTATGTTTATGTAATGCAAAATCATTCACTGAAACGTTAGGTCATAACTTTTTGTTAAGTAATCATTTATCTTTTTTTTTTTTTTTTTTACTGTGAAATTTCCCATTTTCTGCAGGAAGACAAGCATTGAAAGTGAGCTACAGAAATAGTGCGCATTCCGAGGAACAGCAGAATGAACTGAACATATAAAACAAGTTATATGGACAGGCCAAACGTCAGGTACTATACTATGATATCATTAACTTCCGGGAACTACATAAATTAAGCTAATTATGCCTTCACTTAATTAACTGAGAATGACCTATTGATGTATAGGCCGAGTTAGCTAGAGACCGCTTGCTGCACTGTACTTAATTTATTGGTTTTCAATTAGTTCTTCTCTTTCCTGGGATTGTTGAGGGGAAAAAAAGAAGTCGATTTACATCTATGTCCAATAGTGTATTTTTATGCACAGTGATTACATCTTTAAATTTTTATCCTGAGAAATGCTTTTTGTATTCTAGCTCTTATAATCACATCAAGAACTATCTTGCTTATATTAAATGTTGGGAATTAATTTTTACCGAATTATACATATATAATTGTGTGTGTGTGTATGCATATAGCAAACTCAATGAAGAGAGTTCTTAGGTAAACATTTAGATTTTTGAAAAATTTTTCTAGAAATTTAAGAGATTATTTTTAAATCATGGTATGAATGCTCCCTCTCAATTTCTTGTGGTAAGTAAGACTAATGTCTATGACAATACCTTCAGACAAAAATTTACCCTTCAAATTTTGACTTTTTATCTACTGATTGTGTGAGGGCTATTATACCTCACTTTATTGTCCTCAACTATGCAGGTTTTATAATCCATTAATAAAAATATATTTGTTTGCTCATTTTTATGTTCTCAGTATCTAAACATTAGAACATTTCATGAGTGGCTAATAGTTTGATCTTGGGTTTTATAATTATTTTAATTATTTTCTATGTACAGTTTATTCAAATTTATGTTACCTGACCTCAAATTTCTCCTATAAGTATGTGTAACATTCTATCAATTAATGTTTTGTATTGAAACCATGTGCTCAGTTTCTGTCTAGTCACTAGATTATAAACTGCTTGAAGGCAAGATGTATATTTATTTTTTATATTTATAACATTCACACGCATCCTTAGAATGAAGAGTGAAATAAAAAATGTTTGACAGATGAATAAATAATTTATGTAATACATGGTACTTTATGTTCAAGGCATGTAAACAGCAAAGTATATGTTATATATATATTTGGGAAGCTTAATGCTAAATGTTACTTAATATTGAAATTCAACTATCACTTTTTATATCCCAGTATTTTTTCTTAACTTTTAGGTGCAATGCTGAGTTAGTCACTCTTTTCAGTTCATGAAACATGATCACCGTTGGTTCATAAAGAACTCTTTTAGTTTTATAATTTTTATTTAGCTTTTTAAATAGAATTTTTTTCATTTCTGCAGCAATATATGATCATACAGCTTGCCAGCAAACACTGTGGTCTTCCGGCTCTTGACAATCTTTTGTGAAAAAGAGTAGTATCTATTTATGCTCATTTTAGTTTTAATTTCTATAATTTAAATGTGATTGAATATCTTTTCAATTGTTTTACAGTCTATATACATCTTTTTCTGTGAAATACCTAGTCATAGCTGATCATTCCAATGCTATGGTTCTTGACATTCTTGTCCCAACTTAGAATATCTTCTGCCCTAAATTTCCAATAACTTCGAACCTTTGCATATTCTCAGATTTACTCATGACCTCATATTCTTCCACTTTCTTCTGAATTTTAAGCCCAGGTAGATTTATTTTGGATATTTCCACTGCGTGCAACTATTTGCATTAGTTCCTCCTATTTGATGCAAGAGAACCTCTAACCTTATTTTAACGCATCTACTTAAGCAGCTGATTAGACTTTGTATTCCATCTTACATTACTTCAGTGCAATCATTTCCTGAAGGTTCTAAGGTTCTTGGTATTCCTTCCTTGCATTAAAGATTTAATTTGACGTGTGTCTGTGGGTTAGTTTCCCTTTCCTATGAAGTATGGGCATCCTGCCACCACGAACAACCAAGCAGCTTAGCAAACAGAATAATTGGTACCATCCTTTTCACAAACAGAGAAGTCAGTTAAAACAGGGTAGAGCTTTTATCATCAATTGATTCTTAGAAGTCCTTTCTTGATATTTCAGCCCCAAGGCTTATATCAAAGGTGTTTCCTTCAATGTGGAAACTTCAAGCTTCCAATTCACCAGTCTGTGAGCCCTGAGCATCAAAGCAGACCTGCCCTGTGATCCACGGCTAAGCACTTGCTTTCCTGAAGTGACGCTTAGCGCTCTGATTCACCATCAGGATCTAAGGGGGCTGTTAGGAGAAGATAAATTAGAGAACCAGACGATTATACCCTTTGGCCTCCGCTGAGATCTTCCTGAGCAGGAGCTCTTGTCTCCAATTCCTCTTTGACCCATCCCCCTGTCTGCGTGGCGGCCACTGCTCAGGACTCTTACTTGACTTACCCTCGGGTCCCGAGTGGATCGACAGGTGTGTGGAGCCCTATTGCTTCACACTGTAGTTGTTGGCCAAAGTGTCTCTACAACTCTCTATGATCTTCTCTTTAGCTACCTTTTAATTGAATGCCGGACATCAAGATTTTTCCTACCATACTGATAATTAAAACCAAAATTTCCTTATTTAAAAAAAATTTCGCGATAGTTTCTCATTTCAATCTATCAGGCTAATTAATGACTTCGTGGTTTCTTCTTTTAACTTAGAGAAATCTTGATTTTAAACTTATCGTCATCATCGTCATCACCATCATTATCATCCATATTATTATCCTAATTACAATTTAAAGAAGAGGAAAACCAAATGATGTACAATTAATTAATATTGCTGGCCTAACAAGTTTTCATCATTGTATCTACCTTTCGTCATGTGTCATGTGTTACGCGTGTGCTCATGTACCACTGTGTATAGAAGATCAGTTAGTCACTTCATTGCCTGACAAGTTATTTAAAGCAGACACACAGTAAGGTGAAATGTTAGATCTCCATTGTTTTAGAGTGTTAATTAACACTGGGGCAGAGGCCATTCGTCTCTCAGACACTTTTCCAGTTGATCTTCTTGTCATGTCAGTGACCCTGATAAATGTCTTAAATCCATTCCTTTCTCTTCCTCCCACCACGTGGTTCAGGCCTTCAGCTTCATTCTCTCTTGTAATTCAGCATCATCTCTCTCTCTTTGGTCTCATCCTCTTCTACACATCCTCCCGCTACTGGACGGGCCTTTAAACACACACACATACACACACACGAACATCTGATGCTATCAGTCCTCCACTTAAAATTCGTTTCTATTCCCAGCTAACCATTGCATTGCTTTTCAAAACTGGGGCCAACAGGAATAGGTATGAGAGAAGCTAACTCATGGTGGTTTGATCTTCTCATTCCCCAACAACTAGAACAATTCTGCTTGTGTACTTTATTTATTAGGCCCAGCTAACATCATATTGGAAGAAAGAGAAGTAGTCAGTGATTGTTGTGATAATGCCACATAATGAATGTCTTCAAATGTCAGTGTCATACGTAACAAACATTTCCTTTTCCTGTCCATCGGTGTTTAGGTTGGAGGAGGCGGTTTGCTGCAGGCACTTCAGGTTTCCTCCACACGACTTCCTGCCAGGCTTGGCTATGTGTGGTGTGCTTTCCACATGAAGCATGCAGAAGCTCCAGGCAGGGAATGAATCATAACACGTCACATGCACGCACCCGTTCCTCTGTGTTGAATGCCCTGTGTCTTCTGTGTGGGAAACTGTTTCTTACCCCTGATTACCAAGCTTGTTGCTAATTCTTGCTATCCCCAAACAAAGCACTTTCCTGCCTGAAATTAAAACCAAATTCTGAAAGCAAACGACTTTGTGCTGGCACAGAGACGTTCTGCTCAGACAAGAAAGACAAGTCTTGTTTCAGCAAACTTCTCTAAGAGATGCTCCCTATCACGTGTCCCTTTGTATTGTATCCATGTGACCAGGAAAGAGGTGTTCTGTTTCCCGGTCCTTGGGAAGAGCAATAACTTGGGATCAGAACTGAATATGTTTCTGGATGGAACTGAAATGTTGATGCTACAATGTTACTTAAGTAAACCTTAGCTGGGCAGTTACAGCTTTTCCCTTTAACCATATTATGGCCATTGTCTTGTTGGTTACATATACATCATATATACACAGAACAGAGAGAAAACTAAGTCTGTATTTTTGGGACTTCTCATGGTAGATGATATAACAGCAACGGTGGAGGTGTGCTGGAGCTGGTTCTCACTGGGTCATGACACCAGCTTGTTAATTTCTCGCCAATTTCTTGTTCAGTGATAATGATAGCTTGAAATTAATCATGGTAGGAGTATTTACACCAGGGAAACTGGCCAGAATTATTTTTCCAGAGAGCTAGTTTGCTAGTGTACCAGCGCCAAGCCTTGTATTTAAGTGTAATATTTATTACCTTTCTTATGATTGTCAAAATTTTAAGTTCTATGTAATTTTATTTCTTTTATTTCCTAATGTTTTATATTTTTATGTTATATATATGTATGTATTTTCCACTTAAGATCATCTCGTTCTCAGTACGATATTTTTCTGTTAATCCCCAGATTTTTTTCCAGAATTCTGGTCATGTATTTATAAAAGATTCTGATAAAATGTTGAATATTTCAAAATTAAAATGAGTATCTTGTTTATTATTATAAATATTAACTTATTATGTTCAAATGTTATGCATAAATATTCAATAACCATCTAATTCCAAATATTAGTTTAAAAGGAATTTTCAATGCATCTAAACAATTTTATGATTTATATGCAAGGCTAGACATGGCTAATTTAAAGATATTTTATCTCTCTCTCTCTCTCTCTCTCTCTCTCTCTCTCTCTCTCTCTCCAAGGAGAATCTAAATCTAAAAATAAAAAGTATGTAAACTATTTTTCTATTTGAAACTATTCAGACTATTCCCCAAAATATTAAATACTATAATTAAATAATCATTATTAAAGAATAGCTCTGCAGCTACAGTGAAAACTATAAAATAAAGGCTGTAAAACTATATAATTTTGGAGTTATAAAATTTTTTTTTTGTTGGGGTTGTGGTGCTATGTCTCCAAACCTGAAACCTGGGCCTGAGGATGCAAAATATTTGTCACAGTGCCCAGGAGAATATTTAGTGGTTCAGGATCTTATCAATAATTTAAAATATAAATCACCATTGTTGCTAGAAAATCTGTTTCCAGAAACGAGTGACAAAACTTTATCCTTTTTAATATACTAAGTCTAGAGTAAACAAAATTACCTTTATTATTTCATAATGAGAAAGTGACATTAGAAATGATTACATTAGGAATGTTTTCACTGTGTGAGGGCTTGGCATGCGTACATTTATACTTCCTAGTTTCACCCCTTAGTTCTTCCATTGATAACCACTCTCATCTCTTAAAACCCGGGGTAATTATTTTAACTGCCCTGCTCTGTTAATTTTTATCTTCATTTACTTGCCCTCACTTGTAAGGCTTTTGAGGACAAGAATTATTTTGTTCTCATAGAATTCAAAATCTGCAATGCTAGTTGTCATATTCAAAGCAGATTTAAAACAAGCATGCATTATTGACATGGAAGCTATTGATAGAGGAATAGGGGAATGGTTACAGTTAGTTTTCATAGATTTATTGTGCCCAAAGATATTTTAGACTTGTACCCAGGCTGTCCTGACACCATACTCAAATGTACAAGCCCTTATACTTCTTGTGCATGTCATGTGTAGTTTATTTTCAGAATTTTGAGCTTCTGAATGCAAGGACTTAAATAAATTAGAATTGATTTCTTTAAAACAAATACTAATACATTGGAAAAATTATAGCATGTAGTAAAACTTAATAGAAAAATAGATTCTCTTTATTATCAAGCTTTTGTTTCATTTGCAGAAATCTTTGTGTTTCTTTAAACATTTATTTAGTTATTTTTAAGTAGGTAAGTTAGTTTCCCATTATGTTTGAAAGGTTTAACCTTTTCAAATGTTTTGTGTCTCAACCTAGTAATTCAGGAGAAGTTTAAATTTTAACTCAATAACCATACAATACAGAAGACAAATACGTAAATCAGTAACAATTTTTAAAAATAAAGATTACTATTGTCTCCATGATGATCAAATAAATGAAAACCTTTTATGTCAATGACAGGTGTTTTTTTGAATTGGCTCACCTTAATTCCTTTGTTTGCCTCTTGCTTTTACAATTATTCTTGAAACAAGTACAATGGCAAGCTAATATTCTAAATGAATTTACATAATTGCTATCATAACTTCTTTTATCTTCCATCAATTTACAACTAAAAGCTCAGGATGTTTCCATACAATTATTATTTTTTACATTAAATTTCTAAAGAATTATGAAAAAGGTTGATGACTTCAGGCTTTATCTTTATAAATATTAACCTAGAATAGAACAAACAGGTGTCTTCTCATAATGAGAACACAGAATAAAGAGGGAATTAATTTGAACACTTAGTATAATGAGGAAAATTTATTTTAGGTACTGGAACTCATAATGGTATATTTTCACTAGATATTGGAATATAAATAAGATTAGAGAACATGCATACTAAATGAAAGTAGATATCTTTGGCTATTTTTGTGTGTGACTGATTTAAGGCCCTCAGAAATTAAAATAAAAAAGAATGAAAGTTTCAAAACATTCATTGCAATTTTGACCAAATGCTGATATACTAAGTTCACTTTATCTTTACTTACTTACTTACTTACTTACTTACACACACACACACACACACACACACACACACACACATACACACATACACACACAGGCATGCATTGGCCATAGTTAGTCAGCCAGTTCCATTCAACTAGTCTTGCTTCCTCCCTAACTTTGGATCTGGCTTTCAGAAGTCACTTAATTTTACCTGGCTCCGTTTTCTTATCAGAAGATACATGGGGTTGGATTAAATGGCACACGAAGCATTTTAGTCCCATTATCTACCTATCTATCTATCTATCTATCTATCTATCTATCTATCTATCTATCTATCTATCATCTATCTATCTATCTATCTATCTATCTATCTATCTATCTATCTATCTATATCTATCAATCGTTTAGGAATTGCCTTTCTATAGAACACCTGTATTAAGTTGCCCTGGCCAGGGTAAATGGATTGGCAAGACTTTGACCTCTGGAAGAAAATGGAGTCGCTGTTTATATTTTAACCCAGTGAGACTTGCAAAAATTTCAGAGAAAATATTTTAGGCTCCAGATTGAGACTAATGACTATTCTCGGATCTTAGTTAAAAGTGTATTTCAGTTTCTGTAACCTCATGGAGCCTACTTGAATTAATAGTCATAGTGCTATTTAAAAAAAGAACTCAGAGATCTACTTCAGTAAGTCAGTTTATAATGTGGATTTTGGCCTTTTATTTACTCTTACTTATCAAATATATTAATGAGAAAATGGGATAGTTAAAAAACATATAGGAAAATAATCACTGTGCAAAGAAGAAAATTAATTTTTATGACGAAAGGGCCACGCATAATTTGTAGTAACAAGATGAAGTACTTTATAAGAGGAATCAGAGAAATTTTCATTGAAACAGTTTTCTTAACACAAAAATCATAAAAATAATAACATTATCTTACAAGTGTCTGCTGTTTAAAGTTTTCCGATCCATTTATATTATGATGGTTTTTAGAAACTGGGTTTTTAATCCCCAGCTGCAAGATGAGGGGACAGCAGATGTCTTTGCTCATTCCAACCCAGGAAATCAGGGCTTGGAGAAGTTCAAAGATTGGCTCAAGGTCACAGAGCTTGGTCTCTAGGATGTAGAGCATCTAAAGCACCTAGCGTTGTTTTTTCTCTACATGCTTCACTGCTTCTCAATGAAAAGTCTGATACAGAGAAACTGAAAAAGCCCTGTCAAATTTAGCGAAAGCCAATTAAAGCGTCAAGTATTCTTAATGTAAGATTTCACAGAAATTTGTTTTCAGCAGCAAGTTCCAGGTAATTTTGCAGTTATCTAATGGCCTTTTATTTCTCAGATAGTGTTGTACTGACTGCCATTTTCTTGCTCTTTGCATTCTTTGTCATTTTTAATATCTTGAGTGATTTTGAAATATTTGGTGCTGGATCGTACTGCTGCAAATATGACCTGTCATTCCTGCAAATGGACTGATTGAATCTGTCACCCTGGTGGGACTTACAGTAAATTCACCACCACACAACTAAAACCATTAGAAATTGCATTGGTTTAAATGGCTGAATATAAGAGACCCCCTGATTCTATCAGCAAGATGGCTTATATTTTCCTTCCTAATGACCATGGAGAATCTTAAAATTATATCAATTTTAATGTGTATATGTTGCTGTGTTGATTTCTATTTAAGATTTGTAACATGGTTTTTGCCTCTAAAATTTCTGTATTGAAATCATTTATGAGAAGGGTTAATGAGATTTTATATTGCAAACTGTTTTGTTTTCAAAACCATGGATGTGACTGAAATCTTTCTTTTCCATTTTAATTATGATCTATATACATAGATACATTAATATGAATGAAATACTTTTTATGGTACATAAAAATGATTCTTTAAATCACTTAATTCATTTACTTTAGCTTACAGGCTGTCCCACAATTGAAATGGAAAAATATTGTTATTAATATTAAGTTTATTAAGTTTTCAGATATTGATAATTTGGAAAATAATTCAGTGACTTTTTATTGCTATTCTTGTTCTCACAATATGTTCTATTCCAAATAAAATATTTTCAATCATATCAACCTCTAAAGTAAAAATCAATGCATTTAACTTTTCAATTCTTAATGCATAAACAATTTTTCTCAAATATGAAATATTTTATTATCATGTATTTTAAATATGTTTGGTTTTATGTCACTTGTCTCCTTTTAATCGCATTCATTTTTTTAGATTTTTCATATTTAATCTAGTCATGATTCACAGTTTCTTTTACTTTGTTAACGTAGCAGTTCAATTGGATACTATCTCTATCTGAATACTAAAACTCTCATAAAAAACCATTTTAATAGTCTTGTAAAACAGAGCACATAAAACAAGAACATTTATTTTGCTTGAAGACATGTGCTAATTTTTTATTGAGAAATGCATTAAACATTGATACATCCAACCTCTGATTGAACCTTCATACCTGTCACATGTAGGGGCTGGTGAAGATTTATTGCACAATATAAAATTAGGCATATACAGTAAACTTGATAGTAAATGACCTTTGTAGATAGGAGACTGCCACAGAGAACATTTGCACAATAGAAGGGGGTTTGAAAAACATATTAGAAGGCATTCAAAGAAGAGTGATGGAAACTGAAAAGCATAAAGAGAAAAAATATTCTCCAATGAAATAGATACACAGGAAATCTACTTTCTAAAATGAGTAGATGTTTTTAGCATCTCTAATTCGTTTGTTAAACAACAATCCATACTAAAGAACAGGTGTTTAATTCCAAACGTATAAATATGCCTATTTAGTCATGCCAGTTTCATGAAGTACTTATGAACTATAAACATGAAAAGATGTTCAATCCTTTTAAAAAGTGCTAATTAACACAGCAATAGAGACTCACATAAGGATGAATATCACGTGTCAAAAAAGGCACCCTGTGCTCTGACAGAAGGTTGATTTCATTGTGAATTGAATTTAGTGCATGTTTCATTCTGTTATCTGTCCTTTTCTCTCTCTCTCTCTCTCTCTCTCTCTCTCTCTCTCTCTCTCTCTCTGTCTCTCTCTCATCTCTCCCCCCTCCTTTCTTCCTCCTTCCCTCCCTCTCTGTTTCTCTCTCCTTGATTGTGCATCAGCATCAGGCTTCTTTGGCGGATAATTACAAACATGGCTGTTTCAGCTCAAATTTACTGGCATGAAGCCTTAATGAATATTTTATAGGACTTCACAGAAATTGGGCAAAATTATTTTGAAGCTTTGACATTGCTTATTCAAAGAGTTGAAAATAAAAGAAGTTCTATCAGGCTTACAATAAGCTATATAAAATTATTTCAAGGTAATGACATTTAGTTCCTACAAATGAGATCATGTCTATTGATTTTTGAAAAGAAAAATTAAAACTCATAACTATCACAAAACAATGCTAATAATGAGTTTGTCTAGTAATGGAATCAATTTTGCTCAGGATGGTAGAATGAAATCCATATTTATAAAATATATTTTCTACCATACAAATGGGTAGCTTGCATGGAGAGGTTTTATTAAAATTTTCTGTACTATTATTTTCTTAAAATTTTTATGTAACTTTGGGTCATTTTATGAACCTGTTTTTTCCCCTATGTAAAGAGATAAATACCCAAAGAACTATATTAAGACTTCTTTGGCCTTTTTACAAAAAGATAAATTTCCTACAATTAGCCCCTTTTACACCAATTTGTTTGCAAAGTCCTAAGCAGATGATAACATACATAGAACGTTCCGTAAAACTAACAGATTGTTAATATTAGGTATACATTCCTGGGGCACATGATGAAAGGATGTTACAGAATTCTGGAAACCAGGTGCAATATTCACTCCCTGAGTCCTAAGAGCAACATCAGTATGAGGTATTAATTAATGTTCTGTTGTGAAAGGGGGAGTAGGAGTGGGGAAGTAAATATAGTCGTGCTACAAAACCCCATCAAACAAGTGATACTGTTTAGCTGTGAAGTTGAATTGAATAACATAGAGTTTCTCTTTTTCTTATTTAGAGACTAGAGGCCTGATGCATGAAATTCATGCAAGGGGCTCAGCCCACAAACCCCAGCTTCGTCCAGAAGGTCGTCCAAAGGACGTCCTGAAGGTTGTTCGGCTGTCTGGTCTATTTAGCATATTACACTTTTATTATTATAGATATGATACAAAAGATAAACTGGAGGTCATAACTAAGGGCTGCACTTGATTCTTATCTCCTCTGAGATTTTGTCAGGATATTTAACCTTTCTTCTTGTTTTTAGTCACTTACCCTTCCTTCCTTCCTTCCTTCCTTCCTTCCTTCCTTCCTTCCTTCCTTCCTTCCTTCCTTCCTTCCTTCCTTCCTTCCTTCCTTCCTTCTTCCCTCCATCCCTCCTTCCCTCCCTCCCCCGCTTTTCTTTCCTTCTTATTTACTGAATTTCTATTAAGTTAGGGATTGCCAAGATGGAAAAAATAACATCGACAGTCCCTTCCACTAAACAGAGTTCAGAAGAGAATCTGTCGATTGCTAAAGATCCCAGAGGAAGGAAAATTATTTTTCTTACCTGAATTTATTCTCACCCTTGCTTCCTACATGATATCATTGGCATCCATCATTTTTGAGGCCTTTGTAAATTCCTTTGCACTTTTAATAGAAATAGACTTTGAAAGACTGACATGAAACTCTATATGCTTGAAGTAAGGCTGTAAAAGACATTGACAAATTGAAGCAATACCTCCTCCATTCTCTTTGGTCTTCCACCTGCCTTCACTGATGATAAGTCTAGGAATTCACCAGCCATTTCCTCATTGTGCAACCAGGAATGTCGCCTCGGAGACCAGTATAAATCTCCTATGAAAATTTGTGCGCTTTGTCTTTGATTCACACATGAGAGAAAATTTTGCTGCATCAAATGATTGATAAATGGTGAAATTATAAAGTTTGGGATTTTTAATTTTTCAATTTTAACTTACACGCCTGTTTAATTTTAACCCGAAATGGTTCTAAAATATGATTATGCAAGAAATTCAGTATTTTGATTTAACACAGTATGTATTTTACAGAAATAAATTGAGGGGTTGTCTTTATAGTCTTTTAGTAACTCCCTAGTAGTAAAATAAGAATTGATCAAGATACTCTTTTGGCTATCCACAAATATAATTTTTTAAAAAAATTGATTTTAGAGAGGGAAGAAGGGAAAGGGTGAGGGAAAGAGAGAGAGAAAGATTGACGTGAGAGAGATACATCTATCAGTTGCCTCCCGTATGCACTCCAACTTGGGATGGAATCTGCAACCTAGATATGTACCCTGACTGAGAATCAAACCCACAACCTTCTGGTGCATGGCCGATGCTCAACTAACTGAACCACATCAGTCAGAGGTACTGTTTAATTTTCCAATGAATTTTCTCTTTTCTTTCTATACTTTGCCCCCAATGAAGCCACCATTAACCTTTTTGTTTCTTATTCATTATTTACTCAACAAAACTTTATTTAGCACCTGTTCTGTACCAGGTACTACGTTGGCCTTGAAGACAGAGTAGAGACCAAGATGAAGTTCTTTTTTTTTTTTTAAATATATTTTATTGATTTTTTACAGAGAGGAAGAGAGAGGGATAGAGAGTTAGAAACATCGATGAGAGAGAAACATCGATCAGCTGCCTCTTGCACATCTCCTACTGGGGATGTGCCCGCAACCCAGGTACATGCCCTTGACCGGAATCGAACCCGGGACCTTTCAGTCCGCAGGCCGACGCTCTATCCACTGAGCCAAACCGGTTTTGGTGAAGATGAAGTTCTTATCATGAAGGAATGTACAGACTACTTGGAGAAGCAGAAAGACTGGCATGGCAACTACTACAGTGGAAATAATGACTGTGGAAGCACGCAGAGGTATGCTTTTTAATTCATTTCTTCTCCAACCATATTAGCATGACCTTTTCCCCTATCCTCTTTTTTACAACCAATCCTGTCTCAATTGTGGAAGTCTTTTCCTTATGTTTATTGGGTAACTGATCACCTTTAATATAGTTATTTCAAAGTCCCTGTAGAATAATTCAATATCAAGGCCATCTCCACACAATTAAAAAAATAAATCTATAGTTAAATGTAAAAGTTAGCTTACCCTAGGTAAAGTATCAAATACAAGGACGTGGGAAGGTAGACTCTTCGTAAAGAGCAGATATATTTCATGCTGCAGAGTGCTCGTCATTTATGTTTTTAGCAACTTCCTACTTTTCCAGTTATTTTGTAAAAATATCTCATAGTCCAGAATCATCAAACCTCCCAAGAGATAGTCATGTCTTTAGAACTGGCAAGAGCCCTTTTTACTGAGTATATGGTTTGGCCTCTTGACAAAGATGAATTGTTTGTTTGCTCATTTGTTTTTATTGCCCTTAGCCCTCAGGATTTTTCTTGGGAGTAGGCAGTCACTGTTTGCTTTTTAGGTGCCTGACCCCTTTATCCTGTGTGTCTTCGCTTCTGGCTGTTGTGATTTCCTCTTACATCTTGGCACACAGATCTTTTCCCAGTGGTACTTTGGCTGTTACCAAACTCTATGATGGTATCGCTCACATCGTCTACTGTCCTGGCTGCATTTACAAAGGGCTGCGTAGAGTAATCTCCCGAAAATTTTCTCAGGTTTCTCAGAACATATTGTTTTTCTAGTGTACCGAAGAATTTCCTATGGAAGTTTCCTATTTCATGGAATTGTATCAGAGTCAAACTATCCCAGTCATCTAGAAAGTATGCTTATATCCAATGGACACTTACATTTCACTGATTATTCATGGCCAAAACTAGTAGTTGGTATTAACCATGAAATATAACTTTCCTCAAAATCCATTGACTAAGTCAAGGCTTTGCTTAGTTTTTTTTCAAATTGCAATGATATTCATTCCTGAAACTCTATCTTTCCTTATTCATTCTTAATAATGGAGTTTAAAGTTTTCCTTTGAATGATTTTCTTTCATTTATTTCATCTAATTTGACCATACAACAAAATGCTATGAGAAATAAATGAAGCTAGTAATATTTATTTCTGATCCAACATAAAAAAATATCTTAAAAAACCTCATTTTTATAAGAGAATGAACTCAATTATTAAATAGTATGGGATATATACAGGATGGGGCAAAAGGAGGTTTACTGCTGTTCATATGAGAAATAATACAATAATTAATAAGTAATAATGCAAGAATTAATTAAACTGTGTTTTGCATGCTCAAAACCATAGACCTATTTTTGCCCCACCCTGCTTAATAAAAATAAAGGATGTTAAAATTTTTGTGAACTATTATACAAAAGTTAACTACCTTTGTTTATTAATTAATGGTCCATAATACTGTATTGAATGTCAAGACAAAAGGTGAGTCAGAGTGAAATTACGTCACCTATCATTTGTGTAAGAACAGTGTTTTGCCGTAACCGGTTTGGCTCAGTGGATAGAGCATTGGCCTGCGGACTGAAAGGTCCCAGGTTCGATTCCGGTCAAGGGTGTGCAGGAGGCAGCTGATCGATGTTTCTCTCTCATCGATGTTTCTGACTCTCTATCCCTCTCCCTTCCTCTCTGTAAAAAATCAATATATATATATATATATTTTAAAAGAACAGTGTTGTGTTTTTTAAAAATATATTTTATTGATTTTTTTTACAGAGAGGAAGGGAGAGGGATAGAGAGCTAGAAACATCGATGAGAGAAACATCGATCAGCTGCCTACTTCACACCCATTGGGTATGTGCCCGCAACCAAGGTACATGCCCTTGACCGGAATCAAACCTGGGACCCTTGAGTCCGCAGGCCGACGCTCTATCCACTGAGCCAAACCGGTTAGGGCAGAAGAACAATGTTTACTGGTGATAGTAGTACTATCTGGCTGATGGTTGTCATTAAAATTCATCATCACCAAACTTTCAGATATTTTTCTAACAGATTCTTTCTACACACAAAAACGATATCTTTATAGTTGGATCTGAAGTAAGTTTGCTGGGCTTGTATGCAAGCTTTTTCAAAGATCTATTATCTGTAAAATTAGGATAATGAAATGGCCTATATGGAAGGATTGTTAAAAATAAAATAAATACTTTCAATGTACTGATTATTGAGGAATCTTCTAAATCCAGGCTGCGAGTCCATAGATCCGGGGCAGCCCCAGAGACACTGAATTTCTCAAAGGTTTTCAAGTAAGGCTAATGCTGTGATTTCACAGACCATACTTTGAGGGAAAATGTTTGTATAAAATCACTAAAAATTCTGGACTCAGAAGAAGTTCTTATAACTAACTCCTCATGCAGAATTCTCATCCAAGGCAATCTTGTCCATTCCTATGGATTTAAAACCATACACATGCTGTTGGTTCCCAATTTAAATAGCCATCATGAGTGTCCTCAAAAAATTAAATATGGAACTGCCATTTGACCCAGTGAACCCACTTCTAGGAATGTAGCCTAAGAAACCCAAAACATCAGTCAGAAAGAATATATGCACGCCTATGTTCATAGCAGCACAATTTACAATAGCTAAGATCTGGAAAAAGTCCAAGTGTCCATCAGGAGATGAGTGGATAAAAAAGCTGTGGTACATTTACACCACGGAATACTATGGAGCTCTTACCCTTTGAGACAGCATGGAGGGACCTGGAGAGTATTATGCTAAGTGAAATAAGCCAGTCAGAGAAAGACAAGTATCACATGATCTTACTCATATGTGGCATCTAATGAAAACAAACTGATGAACAAAATAGGTCCAGAGATACAGAAGCATGGAACAGATTGTCGAATCTCAGAGGGAAGGCTGGGGCAGGTGAGTGGTTGGGAAGAGATTAACCAAAGAAATTGTATGCATATATGCATAACCCATGACGCAGACAAAAGTGTGGTAAAGGCCTGAGGTGTGGGATGGTGGGGGGGAGGGGGGCTAGAAGAGGGTCAAGGGAGATAAAAGGGGATATCTGTAATACTTTCAACAATAAAGATTAAAATAACTAAATAGCTGTGCTGGATCCCCTTTCTAATTTCCAAACCCATGTATCAAGTTCCTACTTGGCACTATCTCCTGAAAGTTTTATTGGCATTATAAACTTCTAATTTTAAAAGCTAAACTCTTCAGCTTTCCTCCAAATCTTTCCCTCTCTTAATTACCCACTTTAGTCAATGATGCCTCCATCTACCTAGGAGCAAAGTCACAGATTTGATGCTGAATTTTATCTCCTTTATCTGCTAATTGTAACCCTCTACAAAATCATATTTTGCATTTCTCCAAAATCTTTAAGGATTGTCAACTTTTTTCCTCCTCAGAGTACCAACTCTAGTCCTAGTTCAGCTTCTACTTATTCTTCAGGTCTTAGCTTGGATGTGATGTTCTTAAGGTATCTTTCATGACAGGTCCTACTCATAAAATAACTTCCTGATACATATATGTTATATTTGTATGCATATTTCCTCTCCCCATACTAGACTGCCATCTCCCTAAACCCAGAGGTTGTCAGTAGTGTTGCTATAACTCCATCTAGCAGTCTGCTTGGGTTCACATACATTTGTTGAATGAATACTTCAACTTGGACAAAGATGAGACAATAGGGTTTTAATCCAGATATCTTGACCTTCTAACTCTGTAATTTATTCTGCCTCTGTGATACTTAAGTCACTCAAATTGAATTAATTTTCAACTGTCATTAATTTAAATAGCTGCTTCATTTCTCCCTCAGGCCTTAGCTGCTAAATGGAATAATTCTCTGTTTCTGAACCTCAGCAGCGCACAAGGTATTGTGTAATTGGGCTCACCAGAGGCCAGTATTTGGTTATATTTTGTTAAAGAACAATTAATGACACTATGTGCGGACAAAGAACTGACACTTAGAATGAAGAAATACTAAAGGTGCTAGGGTTTATCTTATCAAAACATGTCAAAAATTATTTTCCCTCTAGTGCCAAAGTCCATCAGTTGCTGGGAACCGCTTGCAGTGGTAGGCTGAGAATGAACATGGTAACTTTTTGGGCACAGGGTTGAAGAAGGCTGGCACCCATTTGCAATGCCTGCCATAGTCTCAGGGTAGGAGAATGGGGATTTGTGACATCTATTTGAACTCTGATTTGGTCCATAAATAAAGAATTTTTAAATCAGGAAGAATATTTGCTTAATTAAATGTCCTACTACTAGTTTGGGACATAGTCAAGACTAGAAAGAACTTATATTTCCTGACTTTTAAACCGATTATATAATCTCACTGCTTATTTCTAGAATTTCCTCTGATTTGAGTTTTGCTCATAATATTTCTGTTTATCTAAATTTTTTCTAGAGATTTAATGCACATATGTAGTCTTCGTTCTTGTTGTTATTTGAATAAAACAAAATTAAATGTGCTCCTTTAAGGTATTATATCAGATTTTCATTTATTGAAATACCTAGTGATATCCAAAGCATTTTTTTAATCATTGAGTTAGTGTTTTTTAATATGCTCAAAATGACCATTTTTAGTCCAAAGTCTATTTCAAATATGTTGCTAGCAAATTCAACTGTGGCTTGTAACTCAAAATATTGAAAACTATCTTGGGAACAATTACAAAATTTCCACTCTATCGCTTTTCTTGAAAATATTTTTCTTCGTGGAGTGTGACCTGTTATTATACTTACTTTTAAATGAAAGTTGGAATATAGATTAAATTAGTGACTGCGATTACTTTTTAAAAGTTTAATAAACATAAGATGATAAGGCTACTTTCTCACTCTACTGGGTTGTCAACATTTCATTAACTCATTCTCAATTTAAAAAATGTAGAGAAAGCATAACCTTTTAATGAATGTAAAGTGAGAACTTACACCTAAGATTTGCTGGCTGAAGGCTTCAGCATTTTAGGTGTGATAAATGAGACTAGGCTTCCTCCTTGAAATGTATAAGGTTGCTCAGTGTTTAGCAAAATCAGAAATTATCACTGAATAAAGAAAATCTCTTTTGAGAGAATAACAATTCTAGGAATGTAAGAGTGATGGCAATATCAATACTAATAAAAACTAATAAAAACAGTAACTAATGACACTGAATGCAGCACAGAAACAGTTCTACTTGTGCAATATAAAAATTGATAATGGATTTGATGACAAAGTAACAAAAATATATATTTTTTTGCCAGAATCTATACATAATTTTAGTGCTAAAATAACTTACTGATACACATATATTCTGTTTGTATGTATATTTCCTCCCCATCCTACACTGCCAGCTCCCTAAAACCAGCGGTTGTCAGTTGTGTTGCTCTCACTCCATCTAGCAGACTGCTTGGGTTCACATACCATACATTATTTGAATGAATACTTCCTCTTGGACAAAGATGAGAGGAAGTAAGCATAGCTGTGTGGAAGGTCCAGGCACCAAACAAGTAGCAGAGTTACTCTGTGTCCAGGAAGCCAAGCAGTACTCAGAGAAGCGCAATGTTGTTGAGTCTCCCTACCGTTGTCTTACACATTGGTCGTCATCTGCTGGGTTCTCCAGGGGACATCCGATCAGCTGCAGGGTGACTTGCGACTTTCAGCACATCAACTGGCACCTGCAATGTCTTGCAGTGGCGCCTGTTGACAGGGCAGGGCAGTAACATCCCACAAGGGTGCTCTGCATCGTTGCCTCACTTCCTCTACCTTTTTTATCCTCCTGGCCCTCAGCTTGCAATTCTCAAATAAAGGATCAGCATTTTAATCCTCGCCTCAGGCTCTGCTTTCAAGAGATTCTGAGCTGAACAGTGCCCCATTGGTGTGAAGTACACAAGTTCACAAAATAGCATTTTCTCAGAGGCTTTTACTGGGCCGATTTCATACTGCTTTTGGGTATTGCAATGTGATTTTATATGTATACATATACCAGTAGTATACATACAATATGTTAGAATACAATATAATATACAAATATCCATATATAGTTTATATTTATAGTTGTATTCTATATAATAATGATATATACACTATATTTTCATATGTATGAAATTAAAGAGTTTCAGGAAGCTAAAGTTATAGAGGGTTAAGAAATAATGTATACAACATTTTGTCAGTATTATTCTTCCTTAGAGGTCATGTTCAAAGGAAAACATGATTTGATTTTCAAGCAGCAAATTTTGCAGAGGAATACTCTCAATGAACAAGGCTATAGAGACAGAAAACTTTTTTGGTGGTGTTGTTCACCATAAAATTCCCCCAGAGCCCAGCACCTTGTCTGACAGAGGGAAGAAACTCAATAAAATGTGGTAGATGGATCAAAATTGAGGTCTCACTATCAATGGGAAATTATCAATAATAGTTCCTATTACTGTTTCTGATTGTTCTCCAAACTGTTAGGTACATTTTGCTATTAAACTGTTTTATTTTCACATCCAAAGGAGTCTATTGCTAAATTTTTAAAATTATTTTTCTACTGCAAAAGAACATCTTTTAAAATGCTTAACTTTTTAATAAATGCCCTCAGACATTACTTAATCTCCATTCAGAAATAACCTGATGATCTATGCAGATGATACTAAAAGCTTGTTGATTCACTTATCTCAAGCAACTGGTCAATTCTCAGGGATAAAAATCAATGAAATGTGTTGCTTGATTGGCTTAACTCTTGACTTAAAATGGTCTATTGTCTTGTTAGGTAGACATACCAGTTTTATTTTCTTCTTTTTATATCTCTTTTAAGGATAATATTGCTCCCCCTTAGCATTTTTCCAACTTAGTGCCAAACGAATTATTCAGAAGAAGGCGCTGTGCAAATTTACAGTCTTTCGGCTGTTGCCAATGACCTGTTTCTGACTATGTTTGAGTACTCAGCAATATTCATCAAGCACAGAATTTGTTTCCATTTACTTCCCAACAAATTCAAATCTCTCTCTCCTTGCAGATGTCTAGCTTAAAATCGGGGATATGAAGAACTTCTTTGGAAATTGTATCCCTATTTGAAGGTAATGCTTTTGAAGTCTTTCCCTTAGGGGGTATCAAGGGTATATGTTTCTTGCATTACTTTTTACAGCAAAAGGTCTGCAGATTTACCTAACATATAAGCCCTGAATAACTATGTTGTGCAAATAAAATATCTACCCGAATGCTTTCTCAGAAACAGGCCTTTTCCTGTTGAGTTGGGGAGAGTGGCTTTCTGTTTTATTTGGAGCAATATAAAAGGCTTTGAAGATTTTCAACATGTAACTGTTTTAAAAATTAAAGTAAATGTCCTTACGGAGTTCAAATATTTTCTGTCTTCTTATAATAATTACGCTAATGGTAAAATGAGTTAGCATTTTGTTGTTACAAAGCATATTTATTATGTATATCTTACCACACTACCGGGGTTATGTAGATCTTCCTTGCAAAAGGGAATTTCTCAATGATGATTTAAATACATAACATAGAAATATTATTATTATTATTGTGCTTTGAGCTTCAGCCCACGTGTAATGAAAAACAATTTGTTAAAGCCATAGTGTTTATCCAACTGTAATGTCGGTGGTTTTTTTTTGGTTATATATTCATATTTCTGAATTGTGAGTCTCATCTGGCAGATAAATATATTTTATTCATCTCTCCAGTCCCAGTATCCAGGATAATTCCTGAGTGCTCACAATATTTTTAATTGAGTGAATGAATGGAAATACAAAATTAAGATCCCCTATACATTAGGGGATAATATTACTTGCCCTGTGTTGGAAAAATTTTACATGTGGTATTTAGGGAATGCAATTTCTTGCCAAATTACCTGCTTTGCTGGCATGCACACTGAATGGGAATATTTATATGTTTTATTATTTAGCATAAAGGATAGAGCAGCAGGGAACCAATATGTGGGGTAAGACCCTTGAACCATGAACTTTTCTACGTGCTGCTGCTCATGAATTCAAATGGGATGTGTGAGGCTGGGTCCTAGTTCATGTCCTTTTTCAATTCTGATTTAAGTATAACATGGTTTCATTTACACACTGCCATTGACAAATGTTACTGGTAATTGTGTTTATATCTAAATTAATTTATCTCCTCTTCCTCTCTCTCATAGGGCTAATGAAATCTTTATATTTATTTCTTGATGTATAAAGTCAGAACACCTCTTATTTTTCATCCTATTTTTCTCCAAGTGCTCAATGGTGCCCATCTGCTATGACCTTTCCATATTTTTTGAAATGTTTCCTATAAATTTGAATCAGCTCTTTTATTCACTTAAGCCTCCTCAGGCCTATAGAAATTTTTGATGATGACAAAGAGATTTTATAAACATTTCTCCAGGAAATTATTTTTGAGAAGCAGTTTTAATTCTCATGGATTAATACAACTTAAAGATATTTATTTTGATTTCCTGAAATACAAATTACAATAATGTTATAACTCTAGCCTCAAAACTTTTTATAGAAAATATATAGGATTTTTGTAGGCAGTATTTAAAATATTTGCAGTCACTATTCCCTCATTTATAACCCTCTTGATTAATTTATTTAACAAGTAGTCATTCAGCCCCTGGGATGTACTAGGTATTGTTTTGTTTTAAGTCTGGAGGTATAGGATTGATTTTAAACAATAATTTGCCCTCACTGAGCTTATATTCTTAAGGAAGTAGACAGATAATAAACAAGAGTAATAAGTAGAACGTATACTTTTCATATTGCAATATAAAAATAATTTCCAAAGGCACACAATGCTGGAACTTGCAGGGATTGCAAGATGGATAAGCATGGTGCTGGTGTCATAGGATCTGATGTCCCATTGGTACCCAGGTCTGGTCTAGCCTGGCCAGTGTTGCTCAGTGGTTGAGCATTGATCTATGAAACAGGGAGGTCACAGTTCAATTCTCTGTTAGAGCACATGCCCGGGTTGAGGGGGCATGCAGGAGGCAGCCGATTGATAATTTTCTCTCATCAATGACATTCTATCCCTCTCTCTCCTTTCCTCTCTGAAAATCAATACAAATATATTAAAAAATAAAAATAATTAGTAGCAACATTGGGGGGTCTATGTAATAAAATCTATCTGGAAACTTATTGCTGACCCACAAAACTTTACCACTGAGACCAGTTTCTCAAACTGTACAATCATGCTTTGATTTTCCTCCGCATTGTTTTCCATAGTGCACAGAACAGTGTTTTATGCATTAGGTATATTTGTATGGTCAAAGGGCAATTGAACAGAATAGGTAAATTAATTTCTCAAATCACCAATGACCACTTTTCATCAATAGTGTGTGCAAATACCCTCCTAAGTCTTATTTTCATCTCTTCACTGCATGGTTTACTTTACTGCATATGTTTCTTCTGTTCTAATTCAAGTATTTCACTTTCGCCAATATAGCCAATAGTCTTAAAATGCTTATGAAATCAACACTGCAGAAGGCAGTATGTAGCAGGTCAGTCATATTAGGGGGTGATATTCGTTGTAGATAATGTGACATTTCTCATTGAAAACAGTCATCAGTTACTGTTCAATGTCTACACATCAGATCAGTTTTAAATCAACTGCTGTCCAAATTTCCAACCATGACTTAAATGCCCAGTTACTTGAGGTCAGTTAATATGAGAAAGGTATTTGTTTCAGGCACAGCATCAGTTAGACGAGTTGCTGTCATGACATTCAGTGGACAATGCAATTGTGATAATGCCAAATAGAATGCAATTATCTCAAAATAGTGTACAGGGGTTGGGTGACATGAGGAAGAGCTACTGAAATGTATTCTTGTTCCCCTCTTCTATTGAAGGTTGAAATGATTTCAAGGCCATTTGTGATTGAGAGCTGTCTGCTGGTCATGAGCATTCTCCAGGAAAAATTCATCGAGGGCCACCGTTCTATTCTGAGAGAAAACCAGGCTGGACCTTCTGTCTCTCATGGCAGGTTGCTGGGAAAGCTTTCTGTAACAGTCCATTTTGTAGCCATATTAATGGGGATTATGCTTTAGGGAAAACTGGCATGGGGTTTGAACCTGTTTTTTTTCCTGTTGTTTTTTTTAAAAAAATATGTTTCCAAGAGCAAACAAATATATACATGCGTATATAATTTTCAATATATTGTTATTTCCTTCAGAAATACTTTCCTATTGGAATGGTTTTCCACTTTTAAAGTATAACTAACCGTTTTCCTCTTTGGTCTTTTGACAACTTTTAGTTGATTATATAATAGGTAAAATTCCCTATAATGTAGCCCAGCTGGCATGGCTCAGTGGTTGAGCACTGACCTATGAGCCAAGAGGTCAGGGTTCGATTCCCGGTCAGGGTACATGCCAGACACGTGCCAGGGTTGTGGGATCGATCCCCAGTGTGGGGCATGCAGAAGGCAGCTAATGAGTGATTCTCTCTCATCATTGATGTTTCAATCTCTCTCTCTCTCTTCCTTCCTCTCTGAAATCAATAAAAATATATTTAAATTTTTTTTTCTGTAATGTATGTTTTTAGGTTTATTTTTATTGTTAAATAGGAAAATTTCTCCTGTAATTTAGAAAATGATATACATTGTTTTTTAAATAAAATGTTTAATTAGTAGCAAAGTATTGTTTTAATAAGTGCAAATGTAGCCACCAGGGACAATGATCGTATACTTGAAAATTTTAACTAAAAAACAAAAAGTTGTGTGTGTGTGCGTGTGTGTGTGTGTACACTCAAAGAGTGTTAACAATTCAATGTAAAACATTACTTATCATCAGTGGGTTATCTTCTGACATCGCACTGGGATAGAACTATATAGTAAATAATGAATTGTGAGATGCAGCCAGGCTTGCAGAAAATAACTATTTGAGGGATGGTGCATGAACAGAAAGCTGTAATTTTGACAGGTGGCAAGGTGTCGTGTCACCAAGCCTTTCTAAAGCCTCATATCTCATACCTATTGATTAATGGCTCTAATTAAGGAATGAAATCAAGCATGTGAAGACAGGGGATCGCTTTAGGTCCTTGTTTGGTAGTTTTCTCTTCCTAGCACACAACCCATCCATCTAAATATCACTGCTCTTTCATTTATTACCGTTGTACGGGGCCACAAGGACGGCAGCAGGGGTGCATTAGGATCTTGTCCTGCTCATGCAAAAATGTGACTTGGCCAGGGCTGAGGAGAACATGCCAGAACATTATGTGAATGAACACCACCCTGCAAGCACTGCACTTTCCAGTGCTTTAGTGGCGGTTGGGGACGTGTTCAATGGCCTTTGAAAACGAGCTATTAGACTAGTCTACATTCTTGGCTTCGATCTTGCTGTGTTCCTACTTTCAGAGCTCTCAAAGCTACCAGCTTCATTTCAAATCTTTTGTTTGGTTGATAACAAAAGTCCTGTAAGTATGGTCTATGGCAGGGGTGGGCAACCTTTTTGTGAGTGCGTGCCAAAACCAGCAAAATCTCTGACTCAAAATTCTTCTGTGTGCCAACCCTAATTTTTTGAGAACATGTTATGCCTACTTGATATCTCTTAAGGTGTACGTGTGTGAAGAACCTTGAAGAAATAATAAAATTCATTTGAGCGACAAAAACACAGTATATGATGATGAAAAATACATTTATTTTTTAATGTATACATGTTATGTAAAATTATTTATTTATCTAAGATGCACCTACACAGAATTAATCTGAAAAATAAAAAAGTCAATATTAAGAAAAAAATTGTAAATGGAAGATTATAAGAGAGGGTTTTGCGTGCCAGCAAAAGTTACTGGCGTGCCATGTTTGGCACGCGTGCCAGGGGTTGCCCACCCCTGGCCTACGGCATTTGGATAACAGCGAAGAAAAATAAAACGGGTTATATTCATGGATTTTCAAGAATATCAGTTATGATAACCAAAACTATAACCTCCCGTGCCGCATACTAACAAGACCAAATCTGACACTGTGGTACACAGCTACACGAGTCCCAGAGGACATTCCTCATCCTTCCACCCTGCGTGAAAATGTTCAGTCCTTAGCAGGGATTCAGCGAGCTGGAGAGAGCCACCAGCTGGAGCCTGCCGTGGACATGGCAAATTTTACTTCTTCTTTGCGAAACCTGAGACAAAACTGTCTTCTAATTATAGATCTCAATCTCCCCCCCAGTTTTATATTTGATACATATATTTTAATTGACAATAAAATTAGTATTTCAGGTGGATTAAAAATAAATTTGTAATTAAAAAGTAGTTCTTCGGTGTAGCATAGACTTTTGGTCCTGAGCTATGTGGATTGAAGTGTGCAATTCTGATAAAATGAGGCGAATTCTGATTATTTAGCAAGAGAATATTTTTTGGAATGTTCAAGTATTTTCCTCATTCACTACTTCACTTTGTATTATTATTATAAAGAAACATAACATTATTCTGTTCGAAAATGCTAATGTAACTACATGTCTAGCCAGTGGTAAAGAGAATATATTTGTATATTAAGACATTTATCTCAAATGATTTTTTATTTATCCTCAACTTACATTAACATTTTATAAAACCATCGGTTAGAATACATTAAATATTTCTAAAATACTAATTTAACAGTGTGTATTGTCAACTATTTGGAAGTGACATGAAGCACCTTCTTTATAGTCAAGGAACATAATATATTTAAGTTGAATCAAAATTAAATAAAATAATTGTTTTAAAAATATAGATTGCTGAAATCATTAAGGTATATTTGTGTTTCCTTCATTTGGAATTTGGAATATGGAAAATGATTACAAGGAAGAAAGTTTATTTTTTTTCATGACATATTGATTATTAGGGTGATATGTGATGAAATTATTAGACATCAGATTCCTGTTTACTCTGGTATATATGTGACTACAGAAAAATATACAGTATGTTAAGAAATTTAAGATGTTTTTCTTTGCCCATTTTTTTCAATTAACTTGTTTATGCTGTTTTTCATTTATTAATTTTACACACTATCTTATCTCTTTATTTCTTTATTTTAAGACTGAAGTAGTGATAAAATCATTGCTTACTGAAGCAAGTAGACATTGGATCCAGCTATGCACATTAGCAAGATGTTACACACTGCATACTTTTAATAATGATCATTTAGAAGATAATTTTAGCATCCACACAAGGGAAAAATGGATTTTTGATGAGTTCTTATATGACCATATGTGGTATTAGTCAGTGTGAGGTATTGCTAGCAAGCTCATTGCTTTCAAAAATCAAAGTTAAATGGTTCATCTATCATCAGAATTTGTGTCTGGGCGACTTGTCTCAACATCAGTATGATTTATGGTTTGAATTGGAGGAGTCAACCATGCATGTTTCTTAGTTTATCGTTTTATGCTGTCTTCAATTAAATGTCTATAAACACAGTGATGGCTTTATGACATTGTCCATCAATAAGGACTATCAGATTTTGCATGAGAATATGTAATTTTCAGAAAAATAATGACCTTTTGACTTCTATATGCCCTGTTGTTCCTATTATATACATGTATACATGCAGTATTTCTTTATAGAAAATTTTATCACCCAATTTTTCTTTTCATATGAAATCATTACTTACTTTATAGAATATTCTCAATTATTATTTAAGACTTTAAAAATATACTAAATTATCAAATTATGATAATAATTGAAGCTGAAGATACAGCTCTCTGGCACATCATATCATAAATGCATTTATGGGAATGCAAAAATAGCAAAAAAGAACATATTTGAACATTTTCTTGCATGCTGATTCAATTTTCAATTGTTTTGTGGAATCAAAAGGGTTTAAACAGGACTTCGCTAAGCAAAAATAATGTATATGATACAATTAAATTAAATTATTCCACATAAAGGATGAATCCTGCAAAGCCCTGTGTTTTCATTTTCTCCAGGACATTGAATAATGATACTTTCAGTCTTCATATTTACGAATGTGGTATATGGTATTCACACTGGCGGCTTATGGAGGCTGACTCATTTTCTGTGTAGCTCTGCCCTGATATTGCTGTTGACAGCAACGCATTGTAAAAAAGAATTAGTATTCTAGTTCTTAAAGCTATGTTGAATAGCTTTTCAGCATATTTCCTAATAAAAAACACAACCTAAAGGTTTTTATATAACAAATCATCTGCATGTAGCTTAAGGAAAGCAGAAATGAGACAATTAAGGTAGGTGGAGATATAAATTTAAACAAACATATTTTCGTGTGTACACAATGGATGCATAGATCTGGCTTCCTGTGGTAGCGACCAAGTTCTTTTTCTTCCATCATATAACAAAAAGTAGCACATATGTGGCAGGTAAGTGAGACCACCAATCAATGGTTATCAAGGTTCACGTCACAGTATTGGGAGCTCATTAAGGTTCAGGTACAGCCACAGATGGAATCTCATATGTCATTACACATTTTGAAAACTCATTTTATTTCTCCACTATAAATTAGCAGCAGTTGAATCTATGCATAAATTGTCTAGATATTGAAACCAAAAATGACCTTTGACTTCAATTATCTAGATAATTCAAGCAAGAGAAAATTACATATAGGAATGAAACTATAAGACACCATTCCAAATAGTCAAAAATACCTAGCTATATAGGGGAAATATTGTGCATGCTCTAAATTCTGCATTATTGGAAAATTATAAATAGTTATAAAATTGCCATGGGCCACGTTGAGGCACATATATGAATATTTATAAATATTGTTTTTCTCGCTATTGCAATGGTATTGGCATGCTACCCAATGCACTTATTTCCATCAGATAGTCTAAATAAATCTGAAGACATTCTGGAAAATGGAGATTTCCAGGATATTTCTAAAGATTAGAATTTTAGTTTTAATGACATCTCCAGGAAAATTTTATCAATAATAAAAACATGATTTGTAATGGAATGATATTATTTAGCATGAACCTTATTTTTTCAGCTCAGTGTTTTCCACACTATAATGTGTGGCTATATTCTCTGAGGCCCAATTGTTTTGATAGAACATTTTAATTTTGCATTTTTGTAATATCTAACAGAAGAACCAGTTCTAAATATAAATTATTTTTTGTAAATCTAATTGAAAGTTATTCATAAAAATATTTTAGTTTCTTCATAACTATTTCTCAGACTTGGCTCTAGGTAATTTTCTCAAAGATAGAATATTTATTCACCTTAAAGGAAGAAGTTACATCTTTTGATTTGAAAAACTGTGGGCTAAATAAGTGTTTATTCCTTTAAAAAGATAACTTAAAAATAGTATGTATCATTTAAGTATACATAAACCTAGAAGTGAAGCATTTAAAATAGTCACTCTGTTCTTAATCAGTGAATTTTCCAAATATCCAAGTTTGTTTTCAATGTTGTATTTTTAAAGAAATATTTGTAATGATTACTGGAATATAAATATAAGCACTTGGCACTTGGGGGCAATGATCTCAAATATTTTCTTTTTGTTCTTAAGATAGCACTTATTCTTTTAATAGTATTGATTCAGTGCTGAATGGCTGAAAATTTTTAAAATGTATAGATAAAATAAAAATTAAATTACCTTAAACAATCATTGTGTGTGTGTGTGTGTGTGTGTGTGTGTGTGTGTGTGTGTTGTGTGAACATTTGCGATACTTTGGTTTATAAAATTTACATCATATCTTGTTTCTTAACTTAATGTCATCTAGTTTTTCCTGTTATTCAAAGTTCTTTATAAAAATCATTTTGAACAATTTTTTGAATCCTATATATATAATCTAGTCTTGAAGTAACTAACCAATTTTCTTATTATTCATTTTTTTCATTTATTTACATAGGAAAATAACATTTATAATCCTCTGTGTCAAATTATGAAGACCTGGACAGATATGTAAAAATGTATAGTAACACTTGTGTTAATTGATTACTTTTTATGTAAAGTGATATCACTAATTTCTTTTTTTATTTCTTTTTGTTTTTTATTTTTATTGATTTCAGAGAGGAAGGAGAGGGAGAGAGAGAGAGAAACATCAATGATGAGAGAATCATTGATCGGCTGCCTCCTGCATGCCCCACACTGGGGATCAAGTCCACAACCCGGACATGTGTCCCCACCAGGGATCGAGCCATGATTTCCTGGTTCACAGGTCAATGCTCAACCACCAAGCCACGCCGGCCAGGGTCACTAATTTCTTAAAGCAAATTTAGATTTTTGCCACAATTTAAGGACACACTCTCTAGATATTTAAAATTCCAGCAAAAGAACTGATGTTAGTGCTTCATGATGTAAAATTTTCAATGGTCTTCAGCCATTTTTTCTGCCATCTATATTTTATCAGAGAGAAATAATTTTAATATCTTTGTCCTCCCCTCTTACTATCCTCACTGTATTTTTCCTTGGTACTCAGGATGCTCTCTCTGTATTTATGTCATTAGGGAAATACCCTCTCAGTTAAAGAAATGCCACTTTTTGAGACTGTGAACATGAGTGAAAAACTCATATCGTAACTTTGAATCAACGGAAACATGTAAGTACCAGTAAGTCGTACTATACATTTTCAAAAGCCTTAACAAATGTAATCCACTCCACTCTTGGTTGTATTTAAATCTAATGCACTTTATAGAAGATCCAAAAGAAGTATTCCCTCCATGAATATACAGGAGATATCTGTTAACAAGTGAAACTAAAATGTTTGTGTTCAATAAAAATTGTTTTTCTGAAATGATTTGTGTACTGAAGAAGCGAAGTAGAGTCACATCTCGGGCTACATTTATTTTTGAACAGACTAGCAACTTCAAAAACTGTTTTCATAATTTCTGAGAAAAGGATAATTTTTTTATATATGTAAAGATGTTGACATAGGTATAATATATACTCTTAAAAGACTAACTTTTTTATATACCCGTTTTCCCCAAATATAATTTTCAGATGACATCCAGGATAAATTGATGTATTCTATCAGAAATTTACATAAGTGGACAAATTATTGGTAAGAATTCTTGGGTATCAATTTATATATTGTGCATTCTTCTTTCAAGACTTAATGAACTGCTGAAAATACATGACCCAGATAAAAATTGTTTCAAAAATAGGATGGATACTAAAAATAATGTTTATTGCTTCATAAGAACCAGTCTCTCACTAAAAGCATTCTGAAAAAACTGTTTTTGGGGGGTTTCTTTTGTGTGTACAAGAGAAGTCTTGGGATATAGGGCTGTAATGTGTCTGCTCAGCTATACTGATCTCTTTATTAAACTCTGTTGTTTCTCCATCTTGCCTCCAGTCTCTTCCTGACTTTTATATCAAGCGCGGAATTTAACTGTGCATTTCTGTGTTGAAATTTTAATATGCAATGATATTACAGTTGATTCAGCCATAGGGAATGCATAAAACGACATGAAAATTATATGATCACAGAGGCAGAACCAAACCCTTAGGAAAGACAATTGTTTTAGAAAGGTTAGCCATGTTCTTTCCTTTTTAGCTTCAGAGTCATCATACCCAGCGTTCCTCGATCCTCTATTGTTTCTCAAGGGGACAAAAAAAGGAAAACTTTTTTTATGGTGTAATATTTACATACTACTTTAGATCTGTGATGATGATCGATTCTTCCCGGTTTTTAGTAGGGCTTGGTAAAATGAAAAGGATTCATTCCATTATAGGTTTTTTGTTTTTGTTTTTCTTTGTGGATAGACACGCTCCTTTTAGGAGATATTTATTTATTTAATAAGGACTTTATTTTCAAGAAAAAAGTCTGGATATTTTCAAAGTCATAATTTACTTACAGTAAGAAAGCATTTGGAAATAGGTACTGATGAAGGGCCCATGTAGTTTGTGTCGAGTGCGTCTTAGGAGTTCTGGTGTCACGATAACCAGCAGGAGTGTGAGTTTTTCATAGTTCTAGTAAACCCTTGATTTGATCAGACTCATTGAAATAAAGGGTGTGTACAGAGCCCTTATTTGTTGAAGATGAGATAAACGTTAAACACAGAAGAACAAAATAGCAAAATGCTTTTTCTTAGCTATCACCAGAAGAAAGAGGAGTCATCTGGCATAATTATTCATGGTCCTACAGTGTCCTCTCTGCCTTATGTGATAAGGGCCTTCTGTGTGACCAGGTCTGCTGTCTTCCGGTATGACCAGAATCATATAATGGAAGTGAGAGTTCTAGTAAACCCTGTACATTTATACCCATCTCTCTTAGACCCACCCCCTTGGGCCCACTGGATCTTAAAGGTGAACAAAATATAATGGTTATGTTTTGCAACCGGCCCAGATGTTTGGCATGTTTTTTGCAAATGCTTCTGCTCTGCTCTGATTCCTAGAATGTTTTTCAGTCTTGAGTCCATTTTTAGTTCAGAACTCCTCTTCTGCCCTTTGTCCTAACTGTTTCTATTTCTTTTTTCCTTATTCCTCTTTACAGACTGGCCAATAAACCACCATCACAGACTTTATTCCCTTTGATTAGAAATCTCTGTCCTTCCTAGAATTTCTTTAGGACCTCATCTTTCCCTGGTGTGTTACATATTTGGATAATATTATGTATTAAAATAAATACGGAAAGAATACTTTTTTATCGACCATTCTCCGGAGTGATTCTCTTGACATATATGAGTGTGTAGTCTCTGCCGGTAAAGATACACATGTATTTCTCTGTATAAGCAAACAGTGATCCTACTTTTACTAGACTGTAATTTTCATGCAGGCAGGGATTTTTGACAATTTGTTTTTTGATGTGCCCCAACCATCTAGAATAGTTTCTGGTTTATATATTAGCCACTCAATAAATATTTGTCAAATAAACCAGTGTGATATTAAGCACACATCTGTTCATAATTTTCTGCATACATTTATCTCTATGTAAATAGAAAAGAGTGCATACAGGGAACTGAAAAAACCAGACAGTCCCGAAAAAATAGCAGATGCATAAAACTAAAAGATCTAACGTATTAGCCCCTTTAGTCCAAAATCATAACCAGATAAGATCATGATCCAACGGTATTTTGCAAGACAGTAGATTAACCAGGAGTTCTGAGGAAGGGTAATTACATGGACTTAACCCCTCATGTCTTGAAAGAGAAAAACAATGGGAGACTTACTAATTATAATATAAGGTTAGTAAGAAATAACGAACAGTAAACCAAGGCATGTCATTCTTTCCTGTCATTTCTGGATTTGGCAGGGAAGAAGCAGCATGATGATAGGCAAGAGAGAGTGAAAAGGTAAAGACAATATATCTAACTAGGGTATTCGTACAACCCAGACTCCCCTCACTGATGCAGCCTAGAGTTGCACTACGTTGACTCTAACTAGATCCTTGGGAAGATGGCAGACGGCATGTGGGATGACTAAGAATTAGAATTTTGACTTTATTTTGGTACTATTATTTAAGAATTGGACTATTTGGCTCTTAACAAACAAGGAACCGTCTCAGAGGCTTCTTATGGGTCCAGGATATGCCTTTGCAAAACAGAACAGAGACAGTGGGAGCCTGGAATGAGAGATATAGGTTATCTCTTGTCACCTGCACAATCCAGAGAAATAGCGATTACTGATCTCATAGCATAGAGAGTAAAGCTGAAGTCCAGAGGTGGTGAAACAACCTGGAAGGTCAAATAGTTGGCCAGTAACAGAAGTTCTTAAAGATCAAAGGACTCCTAGCCTTTTCCAACCGAGTAAATATTGATTATTGCAAAATGAATAGAGTAATAGATGCCACTTATTGCTGCTGTCCATTTCACATACCTGTCAATTGTTATCTGTGTGCACAATTAATACAAACATAAGAGAAAAACAAATGCAAGAGAAACCACTTGTTTTTTTTGCCTTTGAACTCGGAGGTAGTTTATAAACACGAAAAACCCTAAACAGTCCTCCATTTGTGTGAGGTGTTTATATCACATGAATTTGTTTACTTTCACAGGTTTTAGTTTTTAAGAAATTAAAGATTTTGTATTAAAATGCCTTTATATTCTCCAACTCATTTATTAAAAAATGATTTTAGTATCTACTCGAAGCCAAGCAGAGTTCTGGATGCTGGGAACACAGTAGTGAACAAAACAGAAAAATCTATGCCCTATAGAACTTACATCCTAGTGATATTAACAAAAAGACAATCATAATCTAAATCGGTAAACTATAAGGTAAATGCTGATAAGTACATGGAGAATAATAAACTAGGGAAGTTGAGAGTGTTGTATTTCTATTATAAAATGATAATAAATGAGCTTAGAGTCAAGTGACCTTTCTTTGCTGTTATTTTTTAGCTTTGTATTTAAATGATCAATTAGAATGCCGTGCTATGTGCCTTTCATTTCTCCATCCTGATTACTCTGAGCTTTCTTCTTTCCCACCTGGCAGGAACTGACCACATGGGTTGCATACAGCCGCCATTGCCCTTAGGTTTGGGGTGGCGTTCTGCCGATGGGAAGTATCTACAGCAGATCAGAGTCTGAGAAAGGAGTGAAGTATTTATACCCCTGATGGTTTGCTGTGGGTTGGCTGCGGCCCTCTGCTGAAGCTCTCAACTTTTCTCAAGTGTCCTTCTCCACACAGCCACATTTTGGGTGCTGGTAGCACCCCCTTCCTGGAAGCACCAGGCTTAGGAGTGACAGGTAGGGCTACCTTTCTCTTGCTACCAACCTTTGTTTGTTTGTCTTTTAAATACCAGCCACACGCCCTGGTTGGGTAGCTCAGTTGGGTAGAGCATCATCCCAATACACCAAGGTTTTGGCTTTGGTCCCTGGTCAAGGCACACACAAGAATCAACCAATGTAAATAAGTGGAACAACAACAAATTTCTCTCTCTCTCTCTCTCTCTCTCTCTCTCTCTCTCTCTCTCTCTCTCTCTCTCTAAACAATAATTTTAAAAAGGCAGTAAATTTTTAAAAATCTAAAAAAAAAAGATTACTGATCACAGATCTCTCTTCCTCCTCTCCCCCTCTCATCAATAGAAATAAAAAAAAAAACAGCTACATCTTTGTGAATATTCTCTTAACTATACCAAACTCTCCTGAATTGCCCACTTAGAATATGCCATCTGATTTCTACCAGGACCCTGGCTAATCCAAATATCTAGCACACTAACTGGTCATTGGCCTGATGGGATTGAATCTGCCATCCCAGTGAAAGAGCAGGGAGTAGGGCAAGAAAAGACCGTGATGAGGAGGGGGCAAGGCTTTCCTTCTTGAACTGATGCACTGATTTTATACATGTGCATGGCTGCATCTATCTGCCTAATGGTCAGGTGTCTTCAGATTTCTGGATTTATAAACAGGTGTAAAATGAAGAGGTCAGGCAATACCACAATAAATCAAGATTCGTTTTGATTTATGCCTCTACTCCCCGTTCCCAATTTATATGTAAAAACAGAACTTTTGTTTCTTATCATTGATATTCTTCAATATTTTTATGTTTTAACATTTACATTTTCACATGTACTAAATGTTTCTCTGTTCAGGTTTTCTCTACTTCCTACAAAACACTTTTTGATCTGATAGTGGTGATTATGACTTCAATTGTTATATTTATAGCATATATCAATGAAAACAATTATAATTTTGCTATAAAATTAAATAGAATAACTATTAAAGTTGTCTATATGCATTAAAAACATTGATAGAAATGAAGTCCACTAAATTCATAGGTGAAAACACATCATAGCATCAAAAAATCTCATATTTTATCAAGAATTCTGAGTAGGTAATGTGATTTCTGAACATGTTTTTAAATCAGTGAGACTTTATTTTCTCAATAAATTATTATTTAATGTCTCTCAAATTAAAAAAAAATTTATGGACTTCAGAGAGGAAGCGAGAAGGAGAGAGAGAGAGAAACATCAATGATGAGAGAGAATCATTGATTGGCTGCCTCCTGCATGCCCCCCACTGGGGATCGAGACTGCAACCGGGGCATATACCCTCAGCAGGAATTGAATTATGATCTCCTGGTTCATGGGTTGATGCTCAACCACTGAGCCACACTGATCGGGCTCTCTGAAATTTTGGTGAAGATAAATATGGTGAAGAGAATCATAAGGAGATCAACTTGCATGTCAATGTATTAGAGTACCTACCTAGGTTATACTGGCAGAGAAAAAATGAATACAAAGTAAAGCAAAACAATTTTTTAAACTATAGAGTTTTAAACAAAATTTATTTTGAAATAGTCTAAATTTTATGATCAGTATTTTCTAAGAAATTATATCAGTTAACCTATACACTAATGTAACTATTAAATATTTATATTAACTTGTATAATAATATTGTTATACACTTAGTACAGGTTATCAGCTGACTAATGGGATGTATATGTATATATTAATATGTCTTAAATATCTTATAACCGATGTTTGCATGTTAATATTTGCAAACATCAATATCTTATTAGTGATGTACAATATATTTATAAGTATTTGTGTATTTGAAATAGTAGTAATATTGCTTAATTATCAAGACACATGGACTAACTCAATTAGCTATAGAGACATTCATTTAGACAAAGTAAACATAAACTTATCTGACAATTGATTTCATTCAGCAAATAAAGAGCTTATGCTAAATTGAGAACATGCTCTACCAAGAATATGCAGTAAGCACAAGATATGAAATCCTACATATTACATAGGTTTTGGTGAACATTAAATGAAGAAATTGAATGATGCTATTAGTGGTATTTTTTCTCAACTTTAAAATGCTGAAAAAGTTAATTTAAAATATCTCTATGAGGCACAAAAGATCATGAAACTCACTTAAAACATTTCTTGAAAAGCCCCAGAAAATACGTGGAAGAAAAAGAACCTGTCAGCATCGCAAGCTCTTGCCGTGGGCTGCTTAGGTCATAGAGGAAGGTTTGCAAATGAGTGGGTGAGACAGATTGGGAAAACTACTGTGTTGAACTTGAAGCTGAGAGATTCAAATCCAAACCATGATACAGCCTAGAAGTTGTACTTGGAACTGCAGGGTGGAGGGGGTCAATGGGAAAAAGGGGGGACATCTGTAATACTTTCAACTATGAAGATAAATTAAAAAAATAAATTCATGACTCGAGGGATTTGACTTTCACACTCCGATAACAGCAAGAGAAGAAAGCCTTGGGCTAACCAAGCACGTGCTATTGGCTAATGTTTCATACGTAGTTCTGTCTTAATAAAAAGCGCTTTCTGTTTCATGTGGGTGGAATTGAATACAATATTGAGACTGTGAGATAGAATATTGAAAATGGCGAGATTTTACAAATACGCCTTCGTATCTCTGTTGCAAGTGCCACAGTAGTTTCTTCTATCATGAACTCTTTAAAATATTAGTTTCGGTCATATTACTACTTATCATTTTAAGGTAGGGGTAGGATTTACTTCGAATTTTCGAGTAGACTCATCACCTTTGTGTTTAATTAATTTATTCAACAATTTGACCGTTGACCCAGGTTGTCAGTGAGGATGTGAAGGTGAGGACAGTCCTCATCATCTGTTAGCAGTAATTGACAAGGCGAGTAGTTAGCACGATGCAGTGGAGTTACTCTTATATAAATGTGTTAAAACAGAGAGTGTTGGAAGCATAAGAAAAAGTTCCAAGGAACAAGACATAGAGATACTTGTAAAGGTCTTGAACATGTTAAAGAAATGGAAACAGTTTTAATGAGATGTTGAGGGTAACAAATCAGGTAGGAGGACAGAAGAAGAACATGCTTACATGGCAATAGCTCTTTTGAAAATATTTCATTTATTGGAAATAAATGCGCCACTGTAGAGACCATCAATATTGAATGAGTTGTAGTGCCTCCACTCCGGGGTAAGCTATTAAAAGGAGCACGGATCATCTATGCAGACTATCATGAGCTGAATTCCAGGACATAAACTTCGGCAAAACAAACCAGTCAACACACACATAAATAAGGTAGAACTGTGCGTAGATTGTGCAAACTTTTATCTGAGAAAGGAGGAGGTGTGTGTATTACAATAAATAATCAACGAATGATAAACCAAAATTTCTTAAAAATGGCTCCCTGTGGGTAGTGACTTAACCATACAGAGAAAAGTGATATCAAATGATTTATACAATAGGACAAAAATGACTGCAAGGAAATCATAAGCTGTCTTTAGTAATCATAGTGTCAGTAATAACGTAGTTAGTGTAATCCTGAAACTGTCATACAGTGATAGATAGAGCAAATAAGTATTAATGTTAATGTGTCTAGGAACCAAGAATGTCAGCAAAAAAAAAATCCAAATAAATATAAAATCAATACCTTATTTAAACACCTATATTTCTAAATTTGAATTGAAAATCAGTGATTGCTTGATTTGTTTTCTCTTGAAAAATAGTATCTCTACCTCCAATCGATATAAAGACCCCAAAGCAATTACCGGCTCAGTCCTAAATGCACCCCAGGTTCAAGAGCACAGCCTTTAAATATCATTATTACCCCAAAACTAGGGATATTTAGGGGAGTGGTTGATTGCTGGTATAGAGGAATGGATGTTCAAGATGAGGCTAGATCACCTTGTTGCATTGGAAAATGAGGAAACTATAGAAGATTCCTGAGGTTATAGCAAAAGGATGGAAGCCCCTGGCTCTCTAAGAAGGCTGTGATTTGCCATCACTGTCTGCATCTGTGGTCCTGTAATCACTGAATGTGGGATGTGAAATAGCAATGACAAGTGCTGGCGAGGAGAGAAAAGGGAACCCTCGTGCACTGCTGGTGGCAGTGCAGACTGGTGCAGACCCTATGGAAAACAGTAGGGAGTTTCCTTTAAAAAATTAAAAATGGAACTGCAATCTGACCCAGTGAACCCACTTCTAGGAATATATCCTAAGAAACTCAAAACACCAAAGAGATAGATGCAACCCTATGTTCATAGCAGCATTATTTACAATAGCTAAGATTTGGAAACAGCCCAAATGTTCATCAGTAGATGAATGGATAAAAAAGCTGTGGTACATATATAACATGGAATACTATGCAGTTGTAAAATAGAAGGATCTCTTACCCTTTGAGACAGCATGGAGGGACCTGGAGAGTATAATGCTAAGCAAAATAAGCCAGTCAGAAAAAGACACATATCATAGGATCTCACTTATATGTGGAATCTAGTAAATAAAATAAAATACTAACATAATAGAGCCAGAGACATGAATGCATAGAACAGAGTGACAAATCTCAGAAGGAAGGGGGAAGAGGGAGAGCAAGAAGAGATTAACCAAAGAACTGATATGCACAACCCACAGACATAGACAATAGTGTGATGAAGGCCTAGGGTGGGGGCAGGTGGAGAGGGTCAATGGGGTAAAAGGGTACATCTGCAATACTTTCAATAATAAGATGAATTAAAAAAATAAAGATATAAATAAATAGCAGGGGCAAATTAATTAATTAGCAGAACCCAGTGAAAAATTCAAAATGCTAGAAATAAAGTTTTCTTAAAGGTACGAGAAACAAGTGTTCCTTTCTTCTGGGAAAGAAAAAGGATTGAAGCCAACTCAAAGGGGATCACTCCAACCAAAATACAGATTTGAGCATAAAAGTGAAAAGAACAGGAGTTGATTGAAATACAGAAAAATATTTAAATCTAAACCATAATTTTATATGAAAAGTAACCCTCATTGGTTATTATTGGGGAGTGCTAGGAGACTAACATTCTGAATATGAGTAAATAAAGTGAGACTGTGAAACATTTATTCTGTCTTCCTATAAACTGTAACAGAGTAGTCAAATGATTGACAATGGAAAATACTTAGTAAAAGCATGCCAGATAATAATGAAGAAATAGAAACCACCATTTTATAATCCACAATAAAATGATGGATTTAGACAATGATCATTAGTGGCTGAGAAAATTCTTAGTTGTAAAGTTGATGAAAAATTTAAACCTAATCGTATTGATCAATCTTAACATAATAGAAAAAGTAACAACAAACTTTTATGGGTCTTCGAATATGATACCATAGGAAGTACTCAATGCCATCTATGAATTTTTTCAAATAAACAAGTAATTGCCCTAGCTGGCTTGGCTTAGTGGATAGAGCGTTGGCCTGTGGACTGAAGGGTCCTGGGTTTGATTCCAGTCAAGGGCACATGCTCAGGTTGCGGGCTCAGTCCCCAGTGTGGGGACTGCAGGAGGCAGCAGATCAATGATTCTCTCTTGTCATTGATGTTTCCATCTCTCTTTCCCTCTCCCTTCCTCTCTGAAATCAATAAAAATATATTTAAAAACATAAAAAAATAAATGAGTAATTAAATAGACAAATAGCCTCTAGATCTAAGTGCCATTTAAAGAAATTGACAAAGTCCGAGAAAACTGTTACACACCTCAGGGAAGCAGATAGCAAAATCTAGAATGTGGCAAATTCTGCAGGACTATTGAGCATTTTCCTACTACTCCATATTCACAAGAAGTGGAACTGGACAATTATTCAATGACTTTTGGACTTCAGGAGTAAATCACTCATACAGAAGGAAAGGGACTAGGGAAGAACAGTTTAGTATGCTTCTTAAGACTCCATATTCACTAGCAGCATTTACATACTTGTAATTGTTTGTTAAAAAGCTCTCTCCTCACCCTGACCAGTTTGGCTCAGTGGATAGAGCGTCAGCCTGCGGACTGAAGGGTCCCAGGTTCGATTCCAGTCAAGGGCATGTACCTTGGATGCGGGCACATCCCCAGTAGGTGGTGTGCAGGTGTGCAGGAGGCAGCTGATCAATGTTTCTCTCTCCCTCTCCCTTCCTCTCTGTAAAAAATCAATAAAATATATTTTTAAAAAACCTAAAGCTCTCTCCTCTTCCAGACCTTAACTGCACAGGATGGGACCATGTTACCTTGTGAACAGCTCTATCTCCAACACCATATAGAGTCCATAGGACATAGAGGTGCTTTATTAAACTCTGTCTACTAAAACAAGCAAACCAAACAAACAAGACCTGGAGGAATGAACTTATACTGAGAAATTCTGTGTATGGCAGAGTGTAGGACATCGATCTCCTGGACAAGCAGGAGAGCACCTGTGGGCACCCACATTTCTTTTTCATACCTGTTCTATATGCTCTTATGGCCCGAGAATGCACTTACTTAGCCACAACAATGCTCACAAATATAAACCATGTAAACAAAGCTTGATGGAATCCTTTCTACTGTGATATTTATACAAAAAAAAATAGGCTTATTTTTAGTGACTTCCTCTTCTACCCTGCCAATCAGGGGATCTCTATTTATACATAGATTTTCACTAATACAAGAATTTGCCACATTTTTATTTATTTTGCTTATCTGTCAATGCTTCCTTTGCCTAGCTTTACCCAGTTTGGTGAATCATTACTTAAAGTTTAAAAGCTAATTAATATGCCACCCCTGCTCCTACCACACCACACCAATAGGAACTAATCTCTTCTCCTCTAAAATTTTGCTCAAACCTCAATTATAGTACTGTTCCCATTTGTATCATAATAATTTATTTACATATTAGCTTTAATGAGAAGTGTATGCATTATTCTTATACACAGTTTTATCCAGAATACACAAAGCAATAACAGGAATTTAATAAATGATGGATCCTGAGTGAAAGTTATTAAAATCTAACTTCTCAATGGCAATGTTATAGATACAATTGGTCTTGATTTCACCAGGGTATTTATTAATGTCTCTAATGATTTGGGGGAGAGGACAAGATTGAAAAATGTAAACTAGATCCTTCTTTAAACTAAAAAATTGGACGTCTTTGCAATAAAACACAGATCACAATAACGATATACATGTGCAAATAAAAACATGTGGGTTTATGTGGATAATAAAGATGTGATATGTCTAAGAAATATTTTCACACATGTCTGGAGGGTTCTCAATATGGTTATAAAGAAAATTTCAGGAATTTTGAAAATCTTTTATTCTCATTCTGTGGGATTATGTAATTCACAGAATATGATAAACTGTCTTTGTTAGAACATTGTATTAGTCTGGGTCCAATTAAGAGAGAGAAATCACACAGTAATTTGAACAATAAAACTTTAATATAGAAAGTTATTCAACTATATAACAAGGGGTTGAGTAAAGAGGGATTGGCTAGTAGGAATTAACAAGAACTCTATAGAGTGTACCAATAGCAGATATAGTATATCCTATATAATAAAAGGCTAATATGCAAATCGACCAAACAGTGGAATGACCAGTAGCTATGATGAGCACTGACCACCAGGGGGCAGATGCTCAATGCAGGAGCTGCCCCCTGGTGGTCAGTGTGCTCCCACAGCGGGAGCGCCACTCAGCCAGAAGCGGGGCTCATGGCTGGTGAGCGCAGCGGTGGTGGCGGAAGCCTCTCCTGACTCTATGGCAGCACTAAGGAACATTGGGACATGTCCATCTGCCCCCGCCCCTGTACAGGGAGCGAGCCTAAGCCAGCAGGCAGATATCCCCCTAGGGGTCCCGGACTGCAAGAGGGCACAGGCCGAGCTGAGGGACTCTGCCTACAAGTGCACGAATGTTGTTCACCAGGCCTCTAGTGGTATAGTAGGTGGTCTTATATGCACTAGGTAGCTAGGGCTGCCATAACCACGGGCTGGTATTGTATTACGTATTAAACAACAAAAATATATTACAGTTCTAGAGGCTGGAAGTGCGAGATTAAAGTCTGACAGGTTTGGCTTCTCCTGGGGTCTCTTTCTCCTTGGCTCACAGATAGATGGTTGTCTTCTTGTGGGACCAGACATTTGGTCAAACATTATGCTCGCTGCATCTGTGAGGGTGTTTCTAGATGAGATTAACATTTGACTTCTCAGCCTCCATAACTGCATGAGCCAATTCCTTATAATTGTTTCTGTTTCTGTGGAGAACACCAATACAGATTTACACCATAATTTCACTGGGTATGAATATTTGACTCCAGCTTAACATCATTTGCAATATTATATTTGTTTTAATGTGTATAGTACTGGTTTTATAGTTTTATTTGTATTTTTTTAAATCCAATTAGTTTTTTATTTTTATTTAAGATATTTTCAAATGCCTGACCATAAATTTTTTTAAACATTGAATTTATTGGGGTGGTATTGGTTAATAAAACAATACTGGTTTCAAGTATACAACTCTAAAAGACATCATCTGTGTTTGTATTTACTATGAAATTTTTTTTTAATATTATAGTTGTACTAGAGGCCCAGTGCACAACATTCGTGCAGTTGGAGTGGGGTGGGTCCCTCAACCGAGCCTGCACCCTCTCGCAGTCCAGGAGCCTTGGGGATGTCCAACTGACTGCTTAGGCCTGTTCTCTTCTAAGCTGGCAGGTGGACATCCTTAGCACTGCTGTGGTGGCAGGAGAGGTTTCCGCCACCACCGCTGTGCCCGCCAGCCATGAGCCCCGCTTCTGGCTGAGCAGCGCTCCCCCTGTGGGAGCACACTGACCACCAGGGGGCAGCTCCTGCATTGAGCACAGGGATCCCTGTGGGATCAGGCCTAAACTGGCAGTTGGACATCCCTCTCACAATCCAGGACTGCTGGATCCCAACCGCTCACCTGCCTGCCAGCCTGATCACCCCCTAACCACTACCCTGCCAGCCTGATCGACGCCTAACTGCTCCCCTGCTGGCCTGATTGCCCACAACTGCCCTCCCCTGTCAGCCATCTTGTGGCTGTGGGCGCTGCCATCTTTGAGGGCCCACAACTGCCCTCCCTGTCAGCCATCTTGTGGCTGTGGGCGCTGCCATCTTTGAGGGTGTAGCAGTCAATTAGTATATTCCCTCCTTATTGGCTGTGGGTGCCGCCATCTTTGTGATGGCATGAGGGTCAATTAGCATATTCCCTCTTTATTAGATAGAATAAGACCTAAATGAATACAATATCCATGACTTCTCATTTTTATTTTATCTTTAAAATTTTTTAAATTCCCTTAACTTAAATATCATCCTTCCGTTACTTTGGCTTTTGAGTGGCAAATATTTGAAGGACTGCCAGCCTTCTGCTATCTTCCACTGCAGCAAAAAATACAGTATTCATGTCATATCAACAGTCATTTATATTTAATTAGCTGCTGTGCCTGTTGACATGTTTAAGAATGTATTAGGAAATTTTGAGAGAATATATGGCCAATATATCCTGTTCTAAGAATATAACTATTATAAAAACTAGACATACTTCATTTCATTTAATAGTAACATCAACCTATAAACTCGGATGTACTACAATATCCATTTATTAGAAGAAGAGAATGAGGTGTATGGGAAGTGGAGAGACAACCAATTGTCTTAGGTTGTGAAAATAATTTCTAAGCTGAGTCTACAATTTAAGGTAGCAATTTTCTGTGGGAGAGAATATGCAAACATTAATGCAAGCAGAAGAATGAGCATGTAAAAAGACAAGGGGGCAGAAAAAAGAATATCTTATTGGCAAACTGCAATTATTTTGGCACAGATGGAACTAAGTTGGTTAATCATGACCAAAACTCAGAGAGCTTGGGACTTGTAGGAACTTGAGATGACTTCTGAAAAGAAAGCCATTGTATCGCTTCTGCCACACCAGATACTAACTTCAAAACCAAAATATGATGATAGAGCAAAGTGAAATCCATTGGTTTTGAGGCCAGTGGCAATATTAGTGGTTAACAGTCCAGCCAGGAGGGATTTGCTTTTAAATCCTGTCCACAAAGCAAAGTGGCCCTGAGAAACTCTTATTTTTTTAAATTCCTTGTTCTCATCTAGAAAATTGGAGCTTAATTCACACCTTTATTTTAAGCATTAAATAAAATAACAATTTTTTAAAATGTAGTACAAAATGCATAAATTATGGGGTGTCTTGGAAAGGTTAAAAATGATAACAAGGTGAAAGATATACTAAAAACATTTAAACTAAAAAATCTAGTGCAATAATGGTGCAGATTTTATATACTAATTGTATGTATGATAAAGTATATGTACAAATGCACTGGGACCTACCCACAAGTCACAATCGAAATTAAATATGAGGGAGTCCCCAAAAAGATGACACTAATAGTAGTCTTTTTTTTTTTAATCCTCACTTGAGAATATTTTTCCATTGCTTTTAGATAGAGTGAAAGGGAGGTAGAGGGAGAGAAAGAGAGAGGGAGGGAGAGAGAAACATCGATGTGAGAGAGACACATCAATTGGTTGTCTCCCGCACATGCCCCTACCTGGCCAGGGATCAAGCCTGCAACTGACCGAGAAGCAAACCCAGAGCAAAACAGGCCAGGGCAACAGTAATCTTTTGGGGCAGGTGAAATCATCTGTTACTTATTTCGTGCCAGAAAGGGAAAAGAAAAAAAAAAGACTTGAGAATCACTGAAGTGGATGATCTAGAAATTGGAAGCTACTTTAGATAATATCCCTGACAATAAACACAATCCTCATGCCTTCTCTTAAAGATCATATCTAGGCCTCCTTGCCAGTTATTTATAGCGGAATAAGAAACTATGTCAAAATACTGTGGTTGAATATACTTTAGTATATTTATCAGGAATTCAGGCAGGCCTCAACCTGGAGATTCTTCCATCGCCTGTGACATTATGAATGTTAATGAGATCCACTGATAGATGGGCTCTCTGGTGGATTCAAGATGGCTTGACCATATGTCTGTGCCTTGACAGTGACAGCTAGAAAAGTAGACCCCACTGAGCTATGAAGAGTGCCTACATGTGGCCTTTCCGACATAATCTCAGGATAATCAGGCATCCTATATGGAAACTCAGAAGTCCCAAAAATAGTATTCCAAGTCTCACATTATCACTTAATTTGTATTGACAGCCTGGGTCCAAGAGGAGAACTCTATATGCTATCTCTCAATGAAAGAGATAACAATTTGTAGCCATCTTGAATCTACTACAGCTGTTGCTCTCAATTCATTTTATATGTATGTTAACATTTGTGATTTCATTGTCATATATTTGAAAGTAACATACTTATGCAATAAAAGGGTTTGAGAATGAAGAGATATCATGGAACAGACTGATGAATCTCAGAGGGAAGGGGGCAGGTGGGAAAAGATTAACCAAAGAATTTATATGCATATATGCATAACCTATGGACACAGACAATATTGCTATAGAGGCCTGAGGGGGCAGGAGTGTGGAGGGTGTCAATGGGGAGAAAAAAAGGGGATCATCAGTAATACTTTCAACAATAAAGATACATTTTTAAAAAGTATACCACCTAATATATATCTGAGCATACTTTGATTCCACAATGGCTGAAGTATAAAGTTAAAGAAACTAAATGGCACTGTGTTTGTGCTTGCATTTCATACTGTTCAGTGAAATGTGTGTGTATCAGATATTCATATGATGCAATCATATAGTAACCAATGCAAGCACATTGTAATTTTCTCAGCCAGTGAAACAAGTTCTTCTTATATTGCATATTTGTTAATGTATTTTTGAGAGTAAGAGAGGAAAACTTATTCATATAAGTAAAACTCTAAATAGTATTACATTTTTAATTGTATATTTCAAATTATGTTGGCACACCCTGAGGCTAAACATCATGAACTACAATTAAATTAATTCAAGTTAATAAGTAAAGGAGTATGTGAGTCCACAGAGCCGCCGGATGAACTGTATAAATTATTTTCCCTGTCAGCATTCATTTAGTATGTTTTATTAGAAATATCTGGTATATTGGCAGCTGTCAGAAGTTTTGTTGGGCAAAACAATAATTTTAAAATAATTTTTGTAGTAAGAAAAGTTTATATAAATATAGAAATATTTTATATAAATATATAAAATAGAGCAAGTATTTAAATATTTATACATTATATATAATATAGTATATCCTTTGAATTTAAGGATAGTAGAAAATGAAAATAACTTGTAATCTTCTCACATGGAGACTCAGAGATTGGTATGTATTTTTCTACAAAAGAGCTGAATTTTGAATGACTTCTTGATCACTGATTTTTTTCTATGACCTATAAAATATCCTTTAAAATATATGAATTATTCATTTGGACAAATTACTTTATATCATTACAATATCTAAAATACTAAACCAGTAAGGCTGAAGATAAAAGAATTGAAACTAATTTTCACTATGCCCTACTAGTAGAAAAGTAATTTTTCCCTTACTGTGGAGAGATTTCAATGCAAAGTAATCCCAAGAGCTAAAATTTTTGAACTTTCTCCAAATCTCCCTCACTCCTTCCCAGGGGAGAAAGACTGGGGGGCTTGGAAAAGAATCGGAGCATGCATACAGAACCCCTTCCTTTTCCTCTGACTTGTAAGAGCACCGTCCCTTGTGAGAAATTGTCTTCTGTTTGTCCATGTTGTATCTCTTACCTACTGACAGTAACTGTTGTTGGGGGAGGCCTGTGGTACCGGAGGTGGGAGGCATTAGTTCAAGTCAGAGTGTCAGGACATACCGAGAGTGAAATCTACACCAATTTGCTTGGGTTAGGTTCATGGCTTTGGCTTTGAACACTGGACGTAAGTGTGTGGGGAGGCATTTGACTCTGGTAGTGTATGGACTTCTTTTGAGCTGGTGTAAGCATTAAATCTTATTTTATTTAGGCTGCACAGAGGGCTGTGACCCAGGTGAGAAGGTGTTTTTGTATAGATGCTTAGCTATTTCTATAGAAGAATGTCTACACTTACTGGCCCTCAATTAAAATTCTCACCGCATTGAATGTTTTGGCATTAACATAGAGCACAAGAGACTCAACTAGGAGCTGACCTTAAGGAAATATTTGAAAGGGCTTCAGTCATGTTGCTAGATCCCTGGGATAGCACCATCCCTTGTGAGAAATTGAAAGGTTCAGGCCTTGGTTAACCAACAAATGTTGATGGCCAAGAGCCTCAACAGAAACAAAGCCTGAGCTATGGACTCATAGGCTATATAAGAGTTGCAGCTTGGCAAATATGGGAATATTTGCAGACACTGGAAGGTCACAGAGCCGTTAAGAAACAAGGAAAGCTAAGCCAAGGATTCAATTAGATAAAAATAATTTTTCCAACTCAGGTCTTTTATTTGTTGTATTTAAACTTCAATAAAGTTTTATGTGGATTCCATAGCTCTAATGAGGTTCCAGCTTTATATTTTTAGTGCAAAGCCTCTGTAGTCAATGTTAAATCCATTCTAATTCAGGGTTGAAAGAGGCGGTATGGAGAGGCTAAGCTGGACTTGCTATAGCTCTTGATTTGGTTCTGATGTCTCCCCAGCAAGTATCCTCAAGTTGGTTCTCAATTGATTAAATTGTGTGTAAGAGATAATTTTCCTAAGAGGCAGTTAAGTCAAAGTGATTCAGAAGAATGAGGCAATGAGAAACTGTGGATACTCTATCACTAAAGACCAAGCTTCAACTTCTGCATTTTATAGCTCCGTCCATATCCCAACAGGTTAGAAGAGATCATCATCTTAGTTCGTCTTTTTTTAAAAAAAATATATTTTATTGATTTTTTACAGAGAGGAAGGGAGAGAGATAGAGAGTTAGAAACATCGATGAGAGAGAAACATCGATCAGCTGCCTCCTGCACACTCCCCACTGGGGATGTGCCCGCAACCCAGGTACATGCCCTTGACCAGAATCGAACCTGGGACCTTTCAGTCCGCAGGCCGACGCTCCATCCACTGAGCCAAAGCAGTTTCGGCTAGTTCGTCTTTGAATGTCCTGGTTTTATAATCTTCAAGCACTTAGATGTCAGTCTTTAGCTGCAAAATGGACATCTAAGAATTACAGAATTTGTATAGAATAGCTGTCATAAGTTTTATTCTGAACTCTCACATTTTAAGTAACTGAATGCTCTTTGCCACTCAAATGAAACTTATTGGGGTATAAATATATAAACGTATAAAGACAGAATGGCTCTGCCAATCAGAAGTTATGAATTCAGAGCCATGTCTGCTCACATTCCCCGCCTACCCAGTACACCTGCAACACCACCCCTTTGCCACTCAGCTTTATCTTGTGGGGGAGAAGCCAGGAGGTGGAGAAGGAGGGTCAGCTAGTAGTTGAGCTCATCAGTAACCTTTTACTAACATTCATTAGGAGGAGGGAGGACGAGTCAAGCAACCTGCAAGTTATCCTCCTCAAGGATGGTGATGTGTCCGAGCATCATGACAATTTTGCTTCTCCCACATATTCCTGCTCTTTCTACTTTCAGAAGATCCAGTAGCAGCTGCATCAGTTGAAATTCTCACCGTTGCAAATTATCAAAATCTAACTCAGAATAACTTAAATTATAAAGGGGTCATACTACCTCCTTCAACAGAAATCTCAGAAGTATACGTGTTGCCAAATGTGGCTTGACTTGGTGGCCCCTGCAGGAGGCCAGAAATCCAGTTTCTCTCCATTTCTGTTCTGCCTTCGCTGGGTTTGCTTCATGAGTCTATGCAGTATCTCCTCTGCAGTTGTTAACCCTCCTACATGGTTTGACAGTGTCTGAAGTCTTATCAGTCTTCACATCTCTACAACCCAATTCAAATCAAGCGGGTCTTCCTAGAAGCTTCTAGGACATCATAAATAGAGTGATTTTCTCTAACCTGGAAGCCATGTTTCCTCTTCTACTGTGAGTCTCGTTTGTTTATCTGCACATTCCTGTAGCCAAGAATATGGTTTCTGGAGTTCAATCCCCTTCACATGATATAACAGAAAATGAGAAGGGAGCAAACTCCTAAAACAAACTCCAACCGCAGACTGTTATTGGAATAAATGGGAAGTGGTTACTAGGAAACAGATAGACATATCTATAATGGCTCATCACTTTGACTACCCAACATCCAAACATACTCCTTTTCTTGTATAACCATTTGCAAAAATGTTCTTTGCCCTTCTAAGATGCACTCACACCCTCCCCAAAGTAATATAACATAAAACATCTAGTTTATGAGAATTCAGCTGCAAGTCTAGGACCTCTCAGTAACTATGCATTCCTTCCAGCCATATACAGACATAGTCCATTATTGTCTAACACCAGGTGGACAATGACAATTTAAAGTACCTTCTACTCTCAATACACAAGAGTGGAGACCAGGCAGGATATGGTCAACAAAACAGGAAGAGCCAGAGATCTAGTTAATACAGATGACATTAATATCTTGCTCCTAGCAGTGGAGAAATTTCTTTATCCACCAGTCTGCCTTCCCCGACTTTTGTTTTCTTGGAAGATCATCTTTTTTTCTTTTCATCCAAGGTGACCTCCTAAATGGGCAATGGGGATGGGGATTCTATGCAAGCTATCGTGTGTTTTTCTTCATTAATTGGTTCTCAAAGGAAGGTCCCACCCACTGAAGAATGCCTCCTAAGTGTATTTCAGCTTTTTTGATTATCACAATCATTGAAGATGGTATCATAATTTAGTGGGAGGGTTCCATTGCAAATTAATAAAATGCTTTGAGGTTCATTTAATAGACTTTGAACTAAATATTTCTAAATAAGTACTGAGAGAGAGATTTTACCTTCATTGATATAGTTTTCTATGAAATAATAATAGCATTTAAATAATTTTGAAAGAAAAGAATCTTCATTACAGTTTTATTTTTATTACTTATGTACAACCATTTCTTATCCATAATCATCCATAACCTTAAATGGCTCAAACAGAAAGGATTAGGAGAGGTTTTTTAAAGTATTAATTTAAACAAACAAACTCCCCACTCATCTCCCCAGTAAATGACTTTCTTTGTCTCATTTTCACAAACAAAGCAGAAGGAAATAGGTTCTGAAACCTAGTATTCCTTGTCAATTCATCTACCCTATATACATTCAGTCACCAATGTCACTCAATTATTCCAATCTTATTCCATATTGCTATTGTTGCTGCATTAGAATTTCCCCCCTTTCTTTGACTTTCCAAATGGAATTTTATTTTACTCTCCCACCTTAACCACATCCCTCCCCCACATATGCATGTAACACACACACACACACACACACACACACACACACACACCCCACACACACCATAGACTGTTATCATTAAAATCTTATTTATCTTTGAAATTTCACTTTTTTCTTAAAATCTTTCTTTAATATCCCGCTTAAGTTTCTTGTTTCTCATTTTATTAATTGTCAAGAATTAATAAGAAATGAAGATCATATATTACACCTCTTCAGGGATCACTCAAGGCTTAAAGACTCTCATGTTTTGGTTAGTTGGACAAAACATGACCTAATGTCAAATGTTAAATAAGAGAAAGACAATGTATAGAAGGTATCTGAATTTAATTCATTACTTAAAATCCCTGTTAAAATAATTTGTAAATTCTGTATTAGATATACAAAATATAGCAATTGCAAAAATATAATGAACTATTTTTTATTAAAGTTGTTTTGTAGGCTTAAGAAACTATTTGTACTAGACTTTCATGCTATGAATACATTTTTAAAATAATAGGACTATGCTACATTTTCTACACAAAATATAGCTATTGATGGCTCTAAATTTTTAGCAGATTATCATTAAAAGAGTTTTCTATAAGAATCAAAGGAGGAAGAACAGAAATAAATAGCTCCATGACATGTATACCAAGAAATGGAGGAGAAAAACGGTCCATTTTAAGCCAGAACTGAAAGCCTTGTTACAACTTCTCAGAATGAACAAGATGTACTTTCAAATGAGGTGAATACTACTTCAACTTCCTGACATTTTCTGAGTCATGATTTATTACTTTATGGCTTTTTGTGAAATTTCTGAGCTGATTTCACAGAAGTAGACTTTTATCTTTTCATTTTGTGACCTTGCAGATCTCTCATAAAAGGACACCATTCAGAAGACAAAAATAGAAGAAATTAATAATGAAAATGGAGATGTCTGCATCTCCACATACAAGTCCATAGATTTAAGTAATTTTTCTTTGTGTCACTTTTACTGTCAATTTAAATAGCCCATTTATTTGTTAGTTGGGTTTATATGGCCATAGGTGAATATGATAAAAGTTAGAATTAACTGGTTTACTAAGTAGGTTTTTATCCTTTAAAATATATAGAAGAAATTGTTTTTAGAAAAAATAATGCCTTAGTGCACAGGTTTTGCCTGCAAGTATTAAGCCTAATATTTTTTCAATAACATGGACAAGTCCATGCTTGACAGAGCTATAATTTCCTGAATGTTGACTTTGCTCTCAAACTGTGAGGCTGCAAATGCATTACATCAGGGTGGATTCTGCAATGATTACCTCCCCAGGGTTGGCACCTGTGCTGTGGATGCATCTGGCATTATACTGCACTTCAGTCTTTGGAACTAGAGTGACTGTCCTGAGACTTGCATTGAATGCTGGCAGAGACATGTGTGGCGTGCGAGGTGGGATTGCCACCTCTACGTGGTTAAGACAATCAGTCTGAGGCCTTGAGTATATTCCGTCAGCCCATAAACCATTTGGACCAAACAGGTACAGTCACGATTTTCTGTCCTTGTTCACTCCATTCTTCAGGGTGACTTTTAAGAAACTGATCTGAAATGAGGCCTATGAGCAAGTGTTTGGAGGCACCAAGAAAAATAAAAGTCACAATCTGTTACCAGAAACTCAGTCTCTTCAGGTGCTCTGAATTAACCCAGAAAGGTGGACAATTTTGTCACCTGGGATTTATTTTACAATATCTAGAGAATTCTTTAGTTGCCACAAATGGGGGAGGAGGGAATTTCCATGACATTTAATGGGTGAAAGTCAGGGGCTCTGATAAACATTCCGAAGGCACCAGACAGCCCCTTACAATCAGGAATTATCAGGAATGTCAGTAGCAGGAGGTGAAGAAACGGTGAACTAGAGAAATAAAAATTGCCTGTCAGTCAGAGGCAAATAATCCACCTCCTAGAAAAAAAATGCCAATTTTTATACCCAGGTTCACATTCTTTGGTACAATTAAGACATATTCTTTTATTCATTCATTCAACAGGTTTGCATTTGACTACCTACTAGGTAGTCCAGATAGTCAATTCAGGAGCAAACACAATAGACAAGGTTCATGCTTGTCAGCAACTTTATTTTCGCTGGTGCAAAAAAATTGTGATATGGTATGATGTATTTCCCCCTAAATTTACAATAATGAATGTTATACATAAATGATATAGATCACAAATTTTCTATTTTATACTATTTTGGACAAAATTATTTTGACAAATAACTCAAGAGGAAGCATAGGTTCTTAATGGATGGCTGAGTCCAAACATGCAAAATATAGCTTCTGGTTTCCACCATGGTGCTTTAAAATTCATATTCTTATCACCTGTTAAGTGTCCAAACACATGCCCTTTGGAGACAGACAAATGATCACCCCATCTCAGATTGCTTTCATATCTTAGGGGTTCTATGTCAGCATGGAGGCTTTTGGCTGCAAGTAACAGAATTCCCCATTCAAACTGGATTTGACAACAGAGAAGCTTAATATCATGCATAACAGGAAGCCAGGGGCGGTGGTGGAGCCTGGCTCAAGAGTTTGTTGATTCAGTTGCATCGAGAACCAATATGTTCCCCCTTCTCTGTAGTCTGACATCCCTGTTAAAGCATTCTAGAGTGTCTTTCCCTCTGATTATGAAGTATGTGATCTTTCCTTGAGCCTGATTGTTCCAACTTAGGTCATGCCTCAACCAAATATAGCGGCTGTCATGTGTCGACCAGCATGCCATGTGCTGACCAGCATAGATTAGTCAGGAAACAGCTGGAGCTTGGGAAAGGGACAGAGTTCCCTGCTGCCAAATTGTGATGTTGGCAGAAAGAAATATGATGGGGATGAATCACTGAGTAATCCATAACAGTGGTTAAATATGACAGACAGCAGGAAGACAAGATGTCTAATAGAGATTTTTATTTTAAAGTTTCCATAAGGATTCCCACCCCAAACCAATCTACTAGCCCTGTAAGGAGCCCTTAAGTCACCCCAACTCATATTTCCTATTTCAGTACATAGCAACAGCCACTTCCTTCTCCAAAGAACGAGGAGTCATCTTTAATATCTCTGTGGCCCTAACACTGCACAGCAACTTCCAGCAATGTTGTTGACTGTATTTAGCAACATTTAATATTCATTTTTCCATACATCCTGCTGTTCATATCTACTAATGTCATTGTTCTAAACCAACTGATCTCCTAATAGGTTGCAATTTCAGGAAGAGAGAAACACTGGCAACGAGACTCTGAACTTGGACTGAGTTTGATATAATTGAAGGACAGAATGAGGGACAGGGCACTGGAAACAGTGAGTTCTCTGCTCCAGATCTTAATACAAATGCCCAACTTCTTGTCTCTCAAATTTAAGTGGAAACATTACTTACCTACTCAATATCAAATAACTCTTTGCTCTTGAAGATCTAAATTTCACAACCTTTTTATTTCCTGGGCCCTTGCCATTCTTTAAAAGTATTGTGCTTGCTTTACTTATTTATTTACTTGTTTATTTGCCATCTTTCCTACTAGAATGGAAGACACATGAAAGCATGAACCTTATCTATTGTGTTTGCTCCTGAATTGACTAGCTGGACTGTAGTCAAATGCAAACCTGTTGAATGAATGAATAATATGAACGACTATTCTGGAATGATTTAGGAGAAAACTGCTCCTCTGTCCCATGCCTTTCCTGTTTTGTAGACATCTCTGTCCCTTCTGCTCTATGTCCATCCTTTCAGATATACATGCATATTTGGGAAGGGAAAAGAGAAGAAAAATGAAGTGCCTATTGTGATTACTCAGCCCTGCAATCTTCCAGGAAGGCCCCATATAAAACTCACCTGCCTCAGTCATCCTCAAGAAACACTGTTCCATTAAATGTCAACCAAAAAAGCATAATAATCATGGACATGGGTAGATATAAGCTATAGAGTATTTGAGTTTGCGGTGAGTTTTCTCTTTTCCAAATAGATACTACTGCCCTGGCTGGTGCAGCCCAATTAGTAGGAGAATCATCCCATACACTGAAAGGTCATGGATTTGATTCTGGTCAGGGCACATGCCTAGGTTGATGTTTTGATCCCTGGCTTCAGTTAAGGCATGTGAAGGAGGCAACCAATTGATGTTTCTCTCTCACATCCCCCCCCCTTTCTCCCTCCTCCTCTCTCTAAAAATCAATGGGAATGTCCTTGGGTGAGGGTTATAAACATAAATAGATACTACTGAGTAATGTTTTTTTCTCTAGTTCAGATAATGAAAAATGAAGTGATCTTAAAACATTTTCATAAATTTAGCATTAAAATAATTTTAGGATAAAACACTGTTTGAATACTGTCATGTAGAAGAAGGATGGATATAATCCTTCAAATTTTCAATAATAAAGTTAAACATATATTTTGTTAATTCAATGCTATTTATTTTTTATTGTACTTTGTTAAAAGTCTAATTCCATAGATAAAGCGACTTTAGCCATTCATTGCTATCATGGACATGTCCATGTTTCCATCATGGACATGATCAGACGTTCTTTGATCCTTGGTTGCCTGTTCTGATTTCACTTGAAAGTTTTTCCAAAGTTCAGTTCATAGAAATCTTTTTTATAAGGAAAAGATCAAATTGGTTTTCTATATATTTTAAGATGCCATCATTTAATTGCTGTCCATTTATAACTGTTTGTTGTGTACCTTTGTGTGGTGTTCATGGTGCTAACTCATCAGTTCTGCAGTCTAGAGGAGCACAGATTGAAAAAAGGTTCATTCACCTAAAGGTCACATTCCTGGTACATTTTAATTTCTGTTCTTGGACAAATTTCTTACGGAAAGTATTTTTTCATTGAATAGGAAAGCTTCCTGGCTTCATTTTTGTTCATAACACATAGGATGGGAAAGTTAGAGTTTAACAAGTGCTTACTTTGGTCCACGTCTCATTGATTCTTAGACACATGCTAACTGAAAGCCAACCACCTGGTTCTATAACTTTGAAGTCTGAATGTGGTTTGATTATGTCAGTGTTGACTGTGATGTTACAAACCCTTAATCAATTACTAATTTTTCTTTCATTCATAAAGAACTTCTCATAGACATGCCATCAGCTGATACTTGTTGATGTATGCTATTATAAACAACATTTTATTTTGATAATACATAAAATTTAAAATAAAAAAGCATGGCATTAAAATTACTAGGAGCCTTGGTTCCAGACTTTCTATTGGAACTAAATAGTGGACTCTCTTGCTATATTGTTTACTAATTTCCTTTTAGTGATCATTCTAAAATCTTCAAAAAGCTGTGGATATGCTTCCTTTTATTCTATTCAGAGGTTAGCAAATTATGTCCCACAGAGCAAATCCAGCCCATTGCCTGTTTTGAAAATAAAATTTTGTTGAAGTTATGGAGTCATGCCTATGTCTCTATGGTTGTTAACTCACTACTGTGGTAGAGTTGAGTAGTGCAAAGGAGACTCCATGGACTATTAAGTTCAAAATGGTTACTCTTTGGCTCTTTTCAGAAAAAAATAATTATGCTGACCTTCTCTAACTAGTCAGAAATACTCGGGAGCTAGTTTCTCATTGATATGGTTGGCATGATTACTGTATTTACTCAGAAGTCATCTGCTTTTATAATTTAAACACTGCCTCCTTAATACATACCTTTGTACCTACATGTCTGGTGATTACTATCAGTAAAAATTAAGAGAAAAAATAACTATGTGATATTCTATTTTATTTATATCTTAAAATGTGCAAGGTTAATAAAGATTATATTTAAGATTAATTAATGCAGATTCAATTATCATATACTTAATATACAAATAATTTTCTCATAAATTGAAAACAATAGAATTTATTTACATGTTCATAGTGCTCTAAATACTAGATTATGATATTTTACTTTAATATTTCTGTTTATGTAAAACTCTGGAATATTTATTGAATGTATAAAAGCAGATGTCCCAAAATAGCATTAATAGTTTTTAGGTATTATATTTATTATCTTCCAATTAAATTTTATTTTTTAATAACATACATTTCTCAAATAATAGTGATGATTAATGGGAAAATATAATTTAATTTATCCATAATATTTTTTAAATGGAAGAAGTCTTTATAGAATGGTCCTTTGAATAACTGATAGTTTTCTATATAATCTTTTGTTATTGTCTAGAGTTTTTAAATTACTAGGTATATGAATTTTAATTCAAATTTATATAATGGAAACAAAATATTTCCATCATCAAAATGTTTTTAAGGATCACAGTCTGAATTAGATTGTCTATTTTTTCTAAAGTATTTGTGTTTTTATGATACAAAATTTGATACTAAAGCATATTGACACTCAACCACTGAGCCACACCAGCCATGAAAACTGAAAGCATTTTAAAAGTTACCTCCCAGTTCTTTCACATTATATCTTTCTCATAATTAATTTTAGTTGAAATATAACTTCATTTACTTTTTCTATTCCAAAATATGACATCAAAGGGCACTTTTTTGCCTGTATATCATCACTTTACCCAGCACTAACTCCAATATAGTTAGAATAAGATTGATTGCCAGATGCATTGAGAATTTTACTTGAAAACCTAGTTTGTGGTACAGAATTCAAGCTCATTAAAATATTTGTTTTTGTTTTCAGAAAAACAAAGTCAAATGATATATGTAGTAAGTAGAATATTTTGTTTTAAATTCATAGTTAAAATAATTAAATATAATTAAATATAATTATTCATGTGGGTTTTTGTTGATATACTAATGCAATCTCTGGAAAAAAAATGATACTATTATATGGAGCTGTGTCATACTAGAACTGTCAACACAGAGTTTTTGGCGGATTAGTTGATACATAGGGTTTTAGTCTATATTCAGCTCCCAAGAAGCAGAACCACCGCATGGTTATTTCCTCAGTTCTCGAGCAGTAAGTGGAAGATACATTCTGAGCAATAAGCAGAATTCCCACACTGGCTCCCAGTGCATTAACGACCCTTATTCCGGAGAGGACGAGGTATAAGCCCAGCGCACCTATAGCGATACTGTTTCCCAGAGGGACCTGGAGGAATGAGTGGGAAGGAAGTCATTTTGTCCCCTCTCCCCATTTACCTGGTATGATTAGGTAGTGAAGAAAGTGAGTGTGTCCTGGGGAACACCTGAGGACCATTGCAAACTTAATCAGGAGGTGATTCAATTGCCACTGAAGCCCCAGAAATGATATATTTAATGGATCAAAACACTACAACTTTGGTTGACTGATGTACAGTCATTGATCTGAGGGCTGCTTCTTTTTCTCTGTACCTATGTATGAATATTGCCAGAAGCAATTTGTTTTTACCTAGAAGGATGGACAGTATACTTTTGATAATATTTAGGATTGGTTTTCCTCTCTGTTCTTTGCCATAAAGCAATCTGGAGAGACTGTAATTGTTTTGACATCCTGCATTATTTCAATATTGGTTATATTATAATGATTAGGCCTTATGAACAGGAACTTGGATGCCTTAGTAAGACACTTTTATGCCTGAAGGAAGGAAATGAACAAGATGGAAGTTCAGAGGCCTGACACCTCACCAAAAATTTGGGCCGCTTATTTGTCTAGAGTATATTCTCATCAAAGTAAATGGAAAAGTTATGTATTTATTACATCACCTACTATTAAATCCCAGGCCTGATACTTGAAGGGCTTCTGATGAAGAGAACATCAGTCATTGTTGGAGTAATGGTCTGACTCATTTACTGAGTCACCCATAGATTTCCAGAGCAGCAGCTATGGGTCACACTCCAAGCTGCTCTGCCACGGGCATCTTGGGACCCAGAAGATCCAATGATATTCTTAGTGTCCATGGTGAGTCAATCTAGAAAGCATCAATTAGAGAATAATGTTACTTAGTCCTAGGGATTTGGAGCAAAACCCTGAGGAAAAGTATCATTCTTTTGGGAAATAACTTTTGATTTGTTCATTGGTCTTGGTAAAGACTGAACACCTGGTCTAGGACATCAAGTGATCATGCATTCTAAGTTATGATCATGAATTGGGTATTACTGATGTGGAATGGATACTAAAAGAAGGAAGTTACAAATATCAACTACAACCACGTGACCAGTTACACAATGAGAAATGTAGAAACTATTTTGTTAGATATATATTTTATGTAACTATATGTTATATACACATCTTTCAGGAATGCTCAAGACCAATTTCTTATTTACTATATCTGGGTGACAGGTCACTCCTGCATGTGTGTGTGTGTGTGTGTGTGTGTGTGTGTGTGTGTGTGTCTGGAGCAGTTCTGAAGGCAAAAGTAATTGGTATGAGCAGGTGGCTCATATACCTAGAACATCTATTCCTTTTTCAACTTTTCTCCTATCAATCCATGTGTATGTCCTCATGAGAAGTTTTTTATAATTAGTTAAATGAGAAAAAACTACAACTCGACTAATTTACGGATAGTTCTTAGAAATATGCTGGCATCATTTGAAGGTTATTGTAGTGTTATATTCCCAATATGATGTGTTTTTTAAAGACATCAATGAAGAGATACACTCCCTGTAGGAAAAAAAGTTCATGAAATACTTTTACTTGGTAGCCTTGGAAATTACTAGAAGTATAGCTCTTCACTAATTTATGAATAATGACTAATAGTTGATCTAATAGTCAAGTACTTGGAAAGAACAACATGAAAAGTATAAAGTGGCCAGTGGGTTGTGGCAGAGAGATGTAGCTGGACCACTCCATAGGCACAGAGTGAAGATATTTATGTTCCATGTGGAATCTTATGAAAGGGAGTTTACTGAAAATTAGGCTCTTAATAATCATATGCATAAGGTGATATGTTGTATAGATGTCAGTCGGCCTCTTCCCAAGACATTCCTACCTTATGAAAGGACTCAAGACAAATAAAAAAATACATAATCTTAACCAAATAAATTTCCCCTGAACAAGACTGATCTACTTACTACTACTATGGAGAGCTTACCTGCCAACCACAGAGACCAATGTTAAGCCCTCAATATGACAGAATACTCTGAAGAGACCAGCCAGCCATCTGCTTGATGGTTGGTTACATTTGACCTCTTCCATATGGCATGGGAGAAAACCTATTCTCCCTTGAATAGACACATGTAATAGATAAATATTTACCTTCTTGGCTCACAATGCTTCTGCCAGCATCAACATCCATGGTCTTCCAAACTGCTTTATTCACTACACCAACAAAAGTTTCTGGGACCAATTAATCAATTTCATAGAAAAAAACAATGTTGTAGTGAGCTTATGCCCATGGAAATCATTGGCCTTAATTTCCATCCTCTCCATCACTCACATAGTGCTTGCCGGATAGAATTGTTAAATGACCTTCTGAAGACTGATCTGGTGTCAGTCATAAGATAACACCTAAAAGGGGGGATTCTATCATTTAGTATATGTTTCAAATTGTTGACCTACACATAGGGTGATATTTTTTTCATAGTCAGAATACATAGGACAACATGGTAGATGTGGTTATGACTCTTCTCTCTACTACAGCTATAAACAACAAATAACTTTTTGCCTGAATTCCTCAAATACTAGACTCTGCATATTTGGTGGTTATAGTTCTCAAGAGAGCAATGCTTCCACCAGAGTATGCAACAATTGTTCTATGAAGTAGGAAATTGAGACGGTCACCCAGATGTGGGCTTCTCGTGACACTGAATCAGCAGGTAACAAAGGCTGAATATACTAGATGGGCTGATTAATCCTAATTACCAAGTAACATCAATGATGAGAGAGAATCATTGATTGGCTGCCCCCTGCACTCCCCCCACTGGGGATCAAGCCCACAACCCGGGCATGTACTCTTGACTGGAATCAAACCTGAGACCCTTCAGTCTGCAGGCTGATGTTCTATTCACTGAGCCAAACCAGCAAGGGCTATATAATACCTTTTTAACAACTTTACCAAGGAATATTTTCCATATCATAAAATAGACAATACTTTTGAGTTTTGATGTAAGTGGAAGCTCAGAGTTGCAGAAGTAGCTAAAATTAACTCATTTATGTTTAAAAGAAGAGATAGTTCAGTTTGTATCTATGATGATGAGAACACCCCATGGCACACACACACACACACAGAAAGGAAATGTGCCAGTTTGGTGTGAGCTAGAGAGGATAGTATCCATCAGCAGTTTAAAGGTTCAGCCTTACCTAGGAGTAAAGAAAATGCATTGCATGTAACAGGAAAAAAGGTAGCATATGTAGGTAGAGATTCAGGTAAGTTGGTAGATTTGGTGATGGAGCTTTTATAAAAGTCACTAATGATTGCTTCTATTTTCTCAGTAAGGTCAGAGCAAGGTCATCAATGAAAGTTGTTTAAGTGTGTCTTTGTGTGGAAGGGGAAGGACCTCTGTAAATTATAGCAGAATAAAAAAGATATTAAATATTTCCTAGGAGAGTGAACTGATTAAGAAAAGGATTGTTGGGCAATACTAAGGAGCCTGTCTGAAGTTAGAGGTCATACATTTAAAATAGGGCTGATCAGCACAGTCGGGCATTTTTTCCAATCACAATTGGAGGTACAGATATAAATTTAAAGGATTGGATTTAACCAGGTGTTAATCCAGGTATGACAATGCCTAAGCATGCTACAGAGTGGGAAGAAACACAGAAAGTGAGGAAATCCCTTAAGGATTGATTACCATGGTACTAGAGGCCCAGTGCATGAATTCGTGCATGGGCGGAGGCAATCGGGGGTGAGGCCAGCTGGGGGGAGGGGCCATGGGTGGTTGGCTGGCTGGCCCCGTCTCCTGGTTGAACTCCTGGTTGAACTCCTGGTCGAACTCCTGGTTGAACTCCTGGTCGAGCCGACAATTTGCATATTAGCCTTTTATTATATAGGATTATTATATTCTATGGAATACGAGCTAAGTGAAAGCTTAAAGTTCAGGGATCAATAACATAGAGGGACTGATGAAGTAAAATATTTTACACAGGTGTTTCATATAGGTAAAAAGGCCCCTGTTGGCTTCTAGTTCACCCTTCAAAAATATGCCTTTCAGTTAGCTAGATAATTTTGTTTTTTTTTTAGTGGATGTGAATCAATTGATTTCAGTGATTGCTAGTAAATAGTGACTTTTGCCTGCAGCATAAATCCTATTTTATGTGATTTTTAGTGAATGGGGCTACTTAGGTTGTATGTGAGGCCTTAGTCGTTTTTTATATATTTCAAAAGTAAGCATACTTCTGAAAGCATAGGGTAACATGGAACCTATTGTAATTATTTGCAATAGTGTTGAGTAGCACATTTAAAATTTATGCAGTAGAAACGTTTAGCTTGAATGAATTAAAGCTTTGGATTTGAAAACCTGTCTGTTTCTTAATATAATCAGATATGTGAGTCTCTATAAACTTACTTTGCTTTCAAAGGCAAACATAACTAATAATTTCTGTGAAGGTCTTGAATCGGTCCAACATCTGTTCTTGGTTTACTATAAAAACCGTGTCTCTGATCTCATGTGTTGAACTACTGTATGTTTGCCACTGTCTATTTCCTGTGAAAAAATACATTGAACAATAATAGCTTTTGTTCCTCACGCTCCAACCACTAAAACAGCTGAACAAATAGTATCCATGCTTTCATTTGGAATAATTTATTCCATGTATATGTTTATGCAGAGTCATTTGGCTTATTGGATGTTTCATCATTTAAAAATCAAATCTCAGAATTTTAGACTACTGAAAAGCCTGGGCTAATAGTTTCCTCATGCTTATAGTAATTCTCTTAACAGCATTTCCTTCCTAATTCATCATCTTATTTTGTGTATAGTTTGGTATATATGAGTCGAAGTGGTTAAAAATCCCCTTTATTAACCAAGTTAGTGAAAATTTCCATTCAAGGCCAAACATTTTACAAATAACATTAAAAGATTAAATAATTTAGCATTTAAACCATAAAAATAACTCTCTTTGCTCTTTTGTTAGTGAAAGAAATAATAACTCTAGATTTGTAATGATATAAATTTTAATACATTTTTCCTAGCTCAACACACTCCAGATGACTTAAAGTTAGGCTGAGCAACCCAGAGCAAGCCCAACTTCCATTCCACAAAGTATCTTGTTACATAAACTTTCCGAGCCCAGACATGGAGTAAGTCATGCACTGATTAAATAAGACAAATAAAAACACCATTTAAATGGAAGAAAAATAAGTTACTTAAAAATCAGTTTTAAATCATTTGCAGTGGCAACAGTTTGGAAATTTATTTTTGCACATAAAACTCTCCTAAAAAATTCGGAATTATAATTTAGAACTTAGTCCCTCCAACATCCCATTGAAAACCAAAACCTGCCGTCAGTCATTCAGCTATCCAGTGGACACAGTGTTTAATAACAGACTATCTAGAAAGCTCAGGACACCTGATGTTTTCCATTTACATTCAGACATTACGACCAATGAGGAAGGTGATATTAACTGACAATTTTAAGGCTTGAGTTTGAGAAGTGGACATTTCATTCGAATTCAGCCACTTTAAGGAATAGCCACTTTCATGGTGGTAGTATATCCTAATTCAGGAAATAATAAAATTATGGCTGTATTAGGTTGCTGGGGTTGCTGTAACCAAGTACCACAAATTGAGTGGCTCAGAAAAAGAGCAGTGCATTGTCTCATAGTACTGGAGGCTGGAAATCTACAAAGTGTTGACTGAGCCATGCTCCCTTTTGGGAGATGCCAGGGAAGAAACTGCTCTATGCCCCTCTCCAAGGTCTAGTAGTAATGTGGCCTGTGGCAGCGTAATTCCCATCTCCACATGTTCTCCTGTGCGTGTCTCTCACTGTGTCCAAAGTGCAACCCCCTTACAAGGACACCAGTCACATTAGGTGTCACTCACTCTACTGATCCCATTTTAACTTGATTACCTCTGTAAAGACCCTATTTTTAAATAAGATTATTTTCTGAGCTACTGGGAGTTAGGACTGCAACATTTCTTTTGGGGGAACACAATTCAATGCATAATAATGGCTTTTAATTTTGGCGACAGGTTTTGTTGTAGGTCTGACTTAAACATGATTTGCAACTCAATTTTTTCTCAATAATGTAGTATTCTTTTTTAAAAAATTTTTTTTTATTGATTTCAGAGAGGGAGAAGGAGAAAGAGACATAGAAACATCAATGATGAGAGAGAATTATTGATTGGTTGCCTCCTGCATGCCCCACCCTGGGGACTGAGCCTGCAACCCGGGCATGTGTCCTGACCAAAATGGAACTGGTTCATAGTCGATGCTAGCCACTGAGCACACCAGGTGGGCAATAATGTTACATTCTTCGATAAGCTATAAGCTACATATTCATGTTTAGTAATATTTTAATACTCTAATCATTGTCACTTACAACCATAGGCAAAAATTATGACTTACAATTATAATGTCTTCAAATATTTTAGTAGCTATTTCATAAATCCAGATTTATTTCACTTGAAAGGTCTCACTGGGTATCTCACTCTTCCCTCACCCTTGAGATGTGGCTAGAATGTCTCCTTCAATTTATCATGAATCTGTTTGAGTCAAGCATTCTTATTTAGTGTGAGTATAGCTCTAGTTATTGGTGTTAGCATAACATCAGAAATCTAGTTATTAATGTTAGCACAACACCAAAAACTTTGTAGCTCCTTTCATGCAATTTCTGGCGACTTCTCTGTTAGTGTGCTATTAATTTTATTTTCTTTGTGACTTGTCAGAGACAAAATAAGAAAGCATCTCAAATATTCAAGACTGTTTCATAAAACCATCATGTCTCTTTCCCACTATTTTCTCTACAGTCTAATGTTGATTTTATGTGTACATCCCCAACTCATTACAAAGTAATCTTTCACAGCAAGGAGAACTAATTTATAGATTATATTCAATTAATTTTAAAATACTACCTATGTTTACTTGTTACCATTTCTTTAAAATTCTTCTAATTCTTTTTTAAGATATATTTTATTGATTTTTTACAGAGAGGAAGGGAGAGGTATAGAGAGTCAGAAACGTCAATGAGAGAGAAACATCAATTAGCTGCCTCCTGTACACTCCCTACTGGGTATGTGCCCGCAACCAAGGTACATGCCCTTGACCAGAATTGAACCTGGGAGCCTTGAGTCCGCAGGCCGACACTCTATCCACTGAGCCAAACCTGTCAGGGCTCCTTCTAATTCTTAACTTCATTCAGGCATAGCTCCTTGCTAAATGACTTCCTTTTTCATATTCCCTTTCAAGAAAAAATTTTGAAAAATACAAACTGAAAGGAATGAAGTAGGACTTAAACATCTCAAGTCTGCACTAAGATAGTTTGAATATTTATAGAGTTGGGTAGTTGCAAGAATATCTGAGATATTTTGCTTGAGGTGAAAGTGACATTGTCTGAAAGCTCCTCAAATCATAGACACTAATGAAAAAGGATGCATGATACATTTGGTGAACAACATTGAATACTAGAATAATGGTAACTACCACTTACGTTGTACAAATTGTGTGCCAGCTGGTGCTATGTGCTTTATATTTTCTTTTAATTTTTATCAATTAACATGTTGAAAATCTTACCATAATTTTACAGATGAAGAAACATTGGCCCAAAGAGATGAAATACCTTTTGAAGGAACACATGGGTAGAAAGTGGGGACACCAGATTTTGAGCCTAGGTCTGCTGATTCTCATCAATTCACAGATTGCCTCAAAAATACAATTAGACCTGCTTAGTAGTATAAGATTCTGTCTCAGGATGTAGTTATTTCTATAGTCCCAGATTCACTAGAAACACAACACAACACAAAACAAAATGGAATTAAACAAAAATCCTATATAATAAAAGGCTAATATCCAAATCAACCAAACAGCAGAACAACCGGTCGCTATGATGCACACTGACCACCAGGGGGCAGACGCTCAATGCAGGAGCTGCCCCTTGGTGGTCAGTGCACTCCCACAGGGGGAGCGCTGCTCAGCCACAAGCCAGGCTCATGGCTGGCAAGTGCAAGGGTGGTGGCAGGAGCCTATCCTGCCTCTGCGGCTGCGCTAAGGATGTCCAACTGATGGCTTAGGCCCACCATCAGTCGGACATTCCCTGAGGCTCCTGGACTGTAAGAGGGACTGCGAGAGGTCACAGGCCGGGCTGAGGGACCCCTCCCCCCACAAGTGCATGAATGTCATGCACCAGGCCTCTAGTCCTATATAATAATAGACAAACATGGTAATTGACCGTACCTTCGCTATGCCTCCCATTGGCTAATCAGCAAGATATGCAAATTAACCACCAACAAAGATGACAGTTAATTTGCATACGTAGGCGCGAAGTGGCTGAGCGAAGACTGAAGGCGGCTCTGGCCGGAGCAGCGAGGGCTTTGAAGGCGGTTCCGGCCGGAGCAGCAAGGGCTGAAGGCGTCTCTGGCTGGAGCAGCAAAGACTGAAGGCGGCTCCAGCCAAAGCGAAGGCCTGGGTCCTGTGTGCTGGAGGAAAACCAGTGCCGGCAGCCAGGGGAAGGGAAGGCCTATTGCACGAATCTTTTCGTGCAACAGGCCTCTAGTATTTAATAAAGACACATATAATTATTTGCCAGGAATATCAGTGTGTTCCATGTGGAAGACTAAGAGATTCAAAAATTTTTGCTAATATATTCACATACTTTCTTTGTCATCCTATTCATTTCTATTTTATTCTAATCTAGTCTGATTTTCTACAATTTTGGTCACACTCATTAAATGTATTTCAAAAATTACTAATGGGTAAAAAAGTTTGAAAACCATATGATCAAGTGATATTCCTCTCTGAGAATCTTCAAGTTGGTAACACATGTGAACACAGCACAGAAACACAGCATTTGTAGCTAGGGACTGGAAACACTGATGCTCACCTGGTAATCTGCTGGCCAGGGAGGCATGTGGGCCATTGTGTCTCCTTATTCTGCATCTTAGTTCAACATGGCGCTGGGAGGATAAGGTTAGAACTCTTCCCCTAGTGTGCAAGCTCCCGTCAGTGGGAACTGGAGATTCCAAGGTCCAGCTGGGGTCCTCAGAAGAATCTGATGGGGAACTGAATCCAGCTTCTCCAATTTCCTGTCCTATTGATAGTTTATTTATTCAAAAATACTCAATGGACTTTTGGTACATGCAAGGTGCTGGGCTAGGCACTGAACTTTCATGAGTAACTGAATGCAGACATGAGCTATGCCCTCGCTGAGATTATAATCTAGAGTTATAATCTGTCATACGTAACCACACGAAAAATATAGAATTGCAACTTTTCATGAAACTCCTGAGAAAGATTATCTTGCTTTCAAAAAGCCTCTTCTTACTGCTTCTCCTTCTCTCCCTTCTTTCTCCCAGCCAATGTGGGAATGAAACAATCTTTAGTAGGTAAGTCTAGAAAAGTCACCAAAGATATATCTCTGGGGGAAAAATGCATGTCTAGCCCTCTCACATACAAATAGCATATTATACTGCATTTCAGGGACAAAAACAAAAAAGAAAGGAAAGATAACCACAGGCCTCAATTCCTGCCAATTGATTTCCAAACACAGATTTGGAATACAACTGATTTGAATGGGAGGATTTCCTGCAAAGTCATTTTGCAAATCATCATAACAGTGACCAAATTTCAGCAAATTTTATTGATTGGATGCATTGACTTTGGCATATAAGGCAGACATCTGCACCTCTACTCTGTCTGAGGCAGGTAGAGCTATGTAGATTCACAGGATGAAACAGGCTTGCTGCTCTTGCTCCTTCCTTTGACCTGATTATTCTGTATTAAAATAGATTCTCCTTAAGTTTCAGCCGGTCTTCCAGCCGGTGATGGTTTGCCTGAACGGTATTGGCAGAAAGCTCTGACTTGGATTTGGATTTTGAGCTTTAGTGTCAGGTTGAGTAAGGAGTTGATTAGATTACTTCATTTCATTTCTAAGGTACCATTTTTAAATGTCAAATCATGGTTATATGTAAGACCTTGCATTGTATTTTAAAGGTGTATTTCTGCCTACTTTTACAGAAAAAAATATGTCCTAAAATATGGGATCAATAGGGCCTCAATGATGGACATTTATGCAGTTGAATCCAGTTGCCTGAAAAAGAAACCTACATCCCAGCAGTTGCTTGAAATCTCTATAGAACACCTTGCTGAAATTTAAATGTAATTTATGTCAATGGTATGTCATGTAATGTGCTTCTAATTAGGCAATCGTTTGGTTACATGGTTTCTTTTTTTTTTTTCATAAAATTCATTTTAATGATAGATCACGAAATGGAAGACTAAGTAAGGGCTAAAGCAAGATGTTTGATTAAACATTTATGTAGGAATTACATAAAAGCACAAACTGAAAATAAATGAAGCATTACATTGGATTGTGTATAAAATAGTATATAAAATTAAACCACGTATCACTTCCCTTTCTCTCAGTGTTCATCTTATATGAACGTACTGTAGGGTAATGTTTTAAAGCTAAAAGCTTGGGCTTTGGGGCTAATCAGACTCTGTTCTCTCATATTAGTTACATGTCCTTGGGCTAATTATTCATTTTTTCTAAGCCTAAACTTCTCCTCTTATGAAATGTAGATAATATTGCAAGAATTAAAATGGCATGACATTAAATAATTGACTGGGGGTGCCTTTAAGTGTCTGGTAACCAACAAACAATAGTTCTTTCCCCCATTTCCCTAGTTTGTTCATTGTTCCCTTTTCAAATTTACTCCAAAAGTGGGGGGCCTGGAAGAGAATTAGCAGCACTGACTATCCCTGCCCATCCTCAAGGTTCTGTGGATTGTGAAAATAGGTCCCCCAATATTTTTGTTGCTATTGCTTGTACCCAAAGGGCTCTACAAATCTAATAGGTCTCTTATTCCTGTGGCCACCTCCATCTCCCCAGTGCCAGCGTTACCCTGTGCCCTCCAGGAATGATGTATTGCTTGAAGTTGCATTTCAGCAAGTTCCTATAATGTTGTTTTCTGACTGCCCGGCTTCCTTTGACTTCAGCTGGCTATCCAGATCTTATTAGGCATTCCTCTATCATCAATTTTCTTCCTAACTCCAGCTCAGTGGACCTATTTTATATCAAGTAATGTTTAAACACTAGTGGATTGATTGTGTTATAGGATTCATTAATCTTGCCATTTGATATTAATAAATGCCTCTAGGGTATTCATCGTTTTTGTTTGGTAGGTTCTTTTTCTTGAAAGAGTTAGCATTACCCTGGATTTGGGTATCTACAGAGTCCAGACTGAATATCCAGAGGAGGTGAAGAAAAAAAAATTGGACCATAAAGATTTTGGTTCTTTAAATGCAATGTTGAAAGTGTTTTTAAAAAATTGGAGTGACATTCCTGGTAGGTCAAACACAATTAGCAATAAGAATTGGCTGATGCTATTTTAACAAACTATTAGTGTGGCACAGAGAATAAGAAATCCTTAACCCCCTCATCACATCTTCAACATTCAAGTTCTTTCTTGCCTTCTTAATTTCTCCATCGAACAGTGCCTCATTCAGACTTGATGCTGAGATTGCAAAATTTATTTACTATTTACTCCTTTATATTTAAAAATGTCAAAAAAATTCTTTGTAACAACTATTTTGGGGTTCACAAAAGCCCCATGTATTTAGTACATCACTAAAAGGCAAAGTACACTGGCTTAAAATTATAGAAATGAATGACACAGTAAATGTTTTAATTTGTAGAAATATTCGCAAACTGAAATCTAGCAACCTAACTTCTGAGGTTTTTATTTCAGAGAAACACTAAGAAATTAATAAATACTCCATTCAAAAATTTATTACAGCATTATTTTTACTGGTTGAAATCAACTAAGATTATGTATGCATATAAACAAACACTCAAGAAAATCATAGGAACATTTTGAAAAGTTGACTTTCCTGTATGGTTAGATTATTGTTGCTTTTCTGCTTTTTATTACATCTGATATTATCCAAATTCTTTTTTAAGATAAAGTGTGTGTACCTCCGCTATCATTTTTTACGGAAATAAATAGCCATTTTGCAAATAAACTCAAGGGTGCCATCATTTATACATATGGGAACTAAAATTTGGTTCTAAAAATAAGCCCTGATATTTAAATGTTTACCTTTCTGAAGTTTTATTTTAAAACACCAGGCATCTCTGAAAATAGTGAAGGTTGGAACTGACCAAAATGATTAGGCAAGTTTAAATGTATTGCCATGATAGAATTCATCAAATATATCCTCAAAGTAATGGAATCCCCTTGCCTCTGCTCAGGGCTGATTGCATCTCCATCCCGTAGCTACTCAGTGTAAACATTGGGGAGACTGTAATGATAGAAAACGTCCAAGCAATCCCAACAACCACAAAGCCACTGTTATGTTACATTTTTTCGAAAGTCTTACATTGTCACAACAACACGAGCTCTATGCAATTTGAATACAAAGGTAAAACACGCAGATAAAACGCAGTTGTCTCCTTATACCAGCTGATCATGGCTATCAATAATAGTAACCCAAGGCAACTTTCATAACAAAGAAATACACCTTAATTTCTTAACAAAGAAATACTCCTTAATTTCATAAAAAAGAAATACTCCTTAATTTCATTGACTGCTGCTATGAAATCAGCCTTATTAAGAACCTGGGCCACAGGGGCCACGTACATTTTTGAAGCAGTTAGCAAAATTGAGAAAATGAACACAAGTGTTTGTATTTTCACTGGGTAGTGGAAAATGTTTGTCATTCTTTGAATGCGGATGGGCATACACACATCCAACTCTATATTTCCACTGCTGAGATACTTTTGAAATACATATCATCACAGTGAAATGAAAATAAATATACACAATCTTGTGCTCACGGGGCATTTGCTGTTGATGAGTGTTACTTTAAATCTGTGGGCTGTTACCTGTGACATTACATATTTTAGTCCTGAGATTTTTCTTTACAAAATACATCTTTTGTATGGTAATGTCTATTTTTCCTTTTGTACAGGGAAAAGCAAAATCTGCACAGAGACCAGGTTTTACTCAAAGTGCAAAACCATCCATTAGATTCAGAATATATAAGCGGAGAAGAAAAGGTATCTGAATCAGTATTAAGAATGGATATGGGAAGTCTACAAGGTAGTAACTCATATTTCCTTGGGGATATTTTGAGGCATGGATGGAGAATTGGAGCAAAGGTAGGAAGGAAAAGGCCACTCACCTAAACCTACCCATAAGCTCTTTTTGCAAACAAAGAGAGCCAACATTTTGAATATTGTTCTAGAATGTCCTGTTTTTCTTATGTATTTAATGGCTAAATCAGCACATAACCTAGGTCACTGAGAACCTGGTACATGCTGATTGCTTTATAGACAATCTCATTTAACCTTCTCAACAATCAAATAGATGGTGACTATAGCACCAATCAACACAGAAGGAAATTGAGGCTTTGAGGTTGTCCCTGACTCCAGAGCCAATGCTTCGGATAATTTTAATATACAGCAGAGATTTAATATACTCCTATCTGCTAGTCCCAAAGATTTCCCAGATATTAAAAATGACTAACTTTTCATCATTGTAAAATCTTTTATTTGGCATTTTTAAGGAAATGAGAGTGAAGCACAAACTGATTTTCTGTGAAAGAACCCAAGAGTAGAATCCATTTATTAAATTTAAATAACAAATATATAAGCCACATATTTTCCTATTTCCTATTTTTGATTGATGTAATATGCTTATTGAAGTCTTCAATTATTTTGTAAACATTTTAAATCGATTTATATTTAGTTTAAGTTTTTTTCCTTTTGTTTGCATTATATCTCAGTATGACAAAGCACCTTTTCCTTTCTGGTAAATGATATCCAAGCATAAATATTATTAATCCAGAACAGGTCGGATCCTAGCCATTCCAGAGCAATGAGCATCTACAGTACACCCTTCTGGCCCAGGCAGTGGCAGTTCTGGGCACCAAGGGTTCTGTTTTCTAGTAGTTTTGTCTACCTGGAACAAAGTATGCAGCCGAGGGCTGCACATAAGAACATCTGGACCACGCTAGATCAGAAGAGTTTAATTCATTTAGCTTCCCTACTGATCATTCAACTTTTGGAGACCTGGTAAGAAGACCACATATCCCACTCACAGGGGGCAATCCCTTAGTAGCAGTCATTGTCAGCCCAATGTTGGAAGTGAATGGGCAAGGGATAAAAATCAGTGTGTTTTAGGGCGAGGATTACAGGAACTATATTTGTGTTTTCATAACATTTTCTTTAAGATTATCATTCCATTGCATAATTAAGATTCAATACACCCCCATCCCTGCCATCACACTGCCAGATCCCTTAAGAGCACCCACCCCCATTTATTTTGAATACGATGTTAATTGTAGGATCTCTGCAAGCAGAATTAATTCTCTTATGCTGACAACCAATCACAGTATATCGCTGCTATTCAAAACCTTGACTGACCACGGGTATATCTTCCAACTATTTCAAATTTCTAAGGCTGATTCGAATCATATTTTCTGGGAAATTTTCACATCAATCAACACAGACACATTCTAAGCCAGACCTATATACATATTATACCTCATTAACAGTATCACAGGCTGTAAAACCAGGCAGCTATCATGAGATGAAGGCAAGGCCACGATGAAATGGGGCATACGACATTAGCTTTTCACATGACAGTAACAATCAGGAATACGCGTCTTACCTGAGCAGGACAGGTTGGTGTCCCCATGGAGTGGAGTCCTGGGGGATGCTGTAGATGACCGCTGGACACTGGAGGAGACAGAGGAAAGACATCCTGTGAGACCATGTCGGCAGTAATTATAGCTACTTTGCATGAAGTTTTGACCATAAGCTGAATATTCTTCTGCTCAGTACATTATTTTAAAACATTATTTCTAATTTTCACAACTCTCTGAAGAGTACCTATTTTCTTTTTAGAGATGAGGATGCTAACATCCAAAGACACACAAATAATAAATGGCCCAGCTAGAGTTTGTCAGAGTCCCAAATACTCCACAGTGTGTATTTTTTCACTTGTTAATGACCGTAAATTGAACTTTTCATGCTGATTTTTTAATAGGGGATTTTTCTTTGATTCCTTTAGGCAAGATCTATCAACTGGCCCTGGTTGCTTCCAACACTGGGATTTTCAGTAAAGCTCTAAATTCCCAAATCCTATGAAAAAGCATTTTGTTACTCATCACTTACCTCTGCCTCATTATTTCTCCATTATATCCAAGAGAGAAACTCAACTAACATTTATGATCTGGAGCTATATTTTAGTGTGCAAAGTCTATGGAGAATGATGAAGCATACCCAGTAGAAATCTACCTTGGTTCAGTGATGCCATGATCCCCGTCCATATTGTCTCATGGTAAAAATCTTCATTTATTTATATGACAGTTAAATGTTTAATCCCTCTGACTTCGTTTTGTGCTTGCCGATTAGAAACAAAGTGATAAACTTGTATTCAATCTCTGTGTGTGTAGGTGCATAGATTTCTTTGATGGAGAATATAGAGATGATTTTATACTGCTAAAATGACAATTATCAAAAGGACTTAGTCATTACTATAACAGCTATATTTAATAGATCCAAATTAGTGTACCCATGCCCTAAATATATACATTTATTCTTCCATTGCAAATTTGAGATCATTCATTTTCTAGTTCCATTGATTTTTTTTTCATTTCCCAGTTCTTACATTCATGTATTCCTTATGATACTTTTTAAATATAAGGAAAATAAAGAGAGTGAAGGGTTGAAGAAAAGAAATCTGCTATTTCACCTTAATTATATATTATTAATTTTCTGTTCTTTCATTTCTCTTATTGCACATGAACGACCTTACTAGGAAAAATTCATAACTTCTTTCATTTTATCATGTTCTTTTTTCTAAAATCACATGTAATCTAAAATACCATATTATTTTCCCATTTATCTTTCCAGAAGTTTACAAACCTGAAGTCCTAAAATATAAGGTCCCAGGAAAATACTTACATGTGGACAATTGTGTGATTTATAAATCATTAACAGTTCAATAGTAGGAATTCTTACTAATACAGATATTAGGGGAACAAAGGGCCTGTAGTAACTGCTTAGCTATTTCCCAGGGAATTTAACATAGAATAGGAATTCTTCCTTGTTCCATCAGCATTAATGGGAGTATTAACAAATGAAAGAAAAGCACTCTTGGTTCTCATTCAAGGTCATAGAGATATGCCATTAAAAATAGTCTCCTCCCTCTATATCTTGATCATACCACAAAGTAGAGCATGGTTACATTTCAAGGAAAATATTAGACAAATTAAAAAAAAACTCCGACTTTCATAGCATTAAAGACAGAATGATTATTCAAAATATCAAATTTTCCAATATTTTGTAAACAAGGGCATCCATCAAGTTAAATCTGTTTGGCAAATTTCTCTTGGGAGGTAAATATAATCTGTTTATGATTATTAAAACCATGACATTGTTCATGCTTTTGATAACACAGACCTCAATGAAATGAACACATAGTTTAATCAGTTGTTTTAACTGGTAATATTTCCAATTCTTAAGCAATTAACAGTAGTTTATTTTTAAAAAGCAGTGCCTTTAGGAAGAACTGTTTTTAAGCACCTTTCTTATTTTCTTTTTCTTTTCTTTGAATAAAGAGATGAGCTTCGATAAACGGTGTCAACATATTGTTCATTATTAAACCTTAAAATTATATGCTTGACAGATAGCATAGCGTTCTCTCTGGGGCTTGATTGCAGTCTGTGGAACTTATTAGCTGTGGTTTCATCGCCAGTGGCAAAACTCAGAATGTTCTCTAAATTAAAACATTTGGCTATGGCTGTGGGAAATTCTCCATGATCAGAGGGAGTTGAGGTGGGCGGCGGGGGTGGGGGGAGCAAATGTAGCTGTTTTCATTCAAAAAAGAAAAAAAATTCAGTGTTGGCTGAATTCGTGCCGCGATTTGGATTTGTTTATTTCAGAGACTGCACTTCTAAACAATGTGGGGATCCCAGTAATTTTAGAACAGTGCAGATAAATTTACAAGTTAAATCACAATGTTTACAAAAGGACATATAGAGCAGCACACCTTACTTATCCCAGATGCTGGTAATCCCAACAGTGGGCTAGCCCTAAAGTGGACAATAACCTGGCTGTTCTTCAGTGCTGGCTTCATTCTGCCAAGTCTCTTTCTTTCTCTGTTTCTTTCTCTGTTTCTTTCTCTCTTCCTCTCTTCTTCCCTTCCTCCCTTTCTTCCTTTCTTTCTTTCTTTCTTTCTTTCTTTCTTTCTTTCTTTCTTTCTTTCTTTCTTTCTTTCTTTCTTCCTTTCATCTTTCTTTCTGGATAGCATGGGCTGCTATTTATTTCATACTAGAGGCCTGGTGCACAAAATTCATGCACTGGGGGTGGGGAGGCTGTCCCTCAGCCCAGCCTGCACCCTCTCTAATCTGGGGCCCCTTGGGGGATGTCCTACTGCTGGTTTAGGCCCGATCCCACTAAACCAGCAGTTGGACATCCCTCTCACAATCCGGGACTGCTGGCTCCCAACCACTCTCCTGCCTGCCTGGCTGATTGCCCCTAACCACTTCTGCCTACCAGCCTGAACACCCCATAACCACTCCCCTGCCAGCCAGATCGATGCCTAACTGCTCCCCTGCCAGCACAATCGCTCCCAACTGCCCTCTTCTGCTGGCCTGGTCACCCCTAGCTACCCTCCCCTGCTGGCCTGATTGCCCACAACTGCCCTCCCCTGCCAGCCATCTTGTGGCAGCCATCTTGTGCCCACACGGGGGTGGCCATCTTGTGCGAGGGTGTGACAGTCAATTCGCATATAACCTCTTTATTATATAGGATGTATATGTATATATATTTATTTCAGAGAGGAAGGGAGAGAGAGATAGAAACATCAGTGATGAGAGAGAATCATCAATAGGTTGCCTTCTGCACACCCCCTACTAAGGATCAAGCCCACAACCCAGGCATGTGTCCTGAATGGGAATGGAACCTTGACCTCCTGGTTCATAGGTTGACACTCAACCACTGAGACACACTGGCCTCCTATTTCTTATCACTGTCATCATTTACTGTC
>NW_005871075.1:5840607-5863629 GCF_000147115.1 Myotis lucifugus | reverse complement strand
ATTAAATTATTTTATTGGAATTGATTATATATATATATATATATATATATATATATATATATATATATCCCTGCATTGGATCACACCGATCAAGGCAACATTATTTTCTGAAGTAAATGCATGTTTGCTTATGATGGTATAGGTAGTTGATTTCACATGCATTGGTATTTATATTACTATAAAATGCAGCTTAAGCACCTATTTCTATGACATTAAACATGTTTATATACTGTTAGTGTAACTTACAACTTACACAGGATAGAGATGACCAAGATTAGATCATTGTAAATAAATTAGTATCAATGTATAAATAGCAAGGACACTTTCAAATGAACTACTGATACCTAGTTAAATTTGTCAAATTACAAAATAATCACAGCTCTCATCAGCAACTGTGACAAACTGATAAAAGTTGAGGCAGTAGAACGTGTATAAATTGGCACTTGGTGGAAACAGCTGCAAACGGAGAAAACACGTGAGTGCGTGGGGCTCCGGGCGTTTCTGCGGTCCCTGTGAACCACCTGGAACCCAGCATGCCCTTCTCCTTTACAACCCACAACCGTCTCTTGTTTCTCCCCTTCTTTTCTTCTTCTTTTTCTCCTCTTTTCATTTCCTTACTACAGCCAATCTTTTCTTTATTAAAATTTTAAACAGAGTACATATAATCCATGTTACTCTGCCATTAAACTCTGAATCTAAAGCACTTTTACTTTGGGACATCATGGATGGACCTGGAAAATACATGCTAAGCAAAATACATCAAACTGAGAAAGACAAATGTCACATGATCTCACTTATTTGTGGAATCTAATGAACAAAATGAATTGACCAACAAAATAAGACCTTAAACAGGGAGTCATGGGACAGACTGACATACCTCGGTGTGGAGTTGGGGGGACGAGAAGAAATAAACCAAAGACTTATGTACTTATATGCACAGCCCACGGACAGGGGCAATAGGGTAGTGAAGACCCGGGGGAGGTGGGGAAGGGCTGGGAGGAGGGGAGGGGAAGAAGGGGAAAATTGGAGATATCTGTAATACTATCAATAATAAAAAAATATATTTAAAAATAAAAAGCGCCTTTATCTTTGATGTGGTTTTTGTAAACTTAGACATATAATCTATATATGTGAACTTATTTTATTTTTCAAATTCTATATTAAATATACACAGTGAATTTTTTAATAAAAGAATTGATACTATATTGGCTTCAAGTGGATTACTCATTTTTCAGACACTTGCTGAAAAATGATAGACACTTGCTGGTTTCCTTACTTACTATGGAGTTCATCCTCAGGTACTCCATATCCTCTGAGACCTCTCTCTTAGCTAAATCCATAAGTATTCCTACCCTAGCCTGAAGCCACCTGCTAAATCTATTTTAAAACATAGTGTCTTATGTGTGGACAAATGTACACACCTACATATCCACTATCCTTAGCATTTCTCTAAATAAAGTAGGGGCAAAATCTAAGACAAAACAAACATGGGTAATTAAATTTAATTCATATATTGTTTGAAATGTGGAAGGTAGGCATGAAAAAACTCTCATTTGGTGTCATGGCTTATTGTTTATAAAAAACTTAAAAAAATAAGTTTATTCACTAGACTGGAAAAATGAAGGTAGCAATTATATCTCCATTTTTTTTTATCATTGTACTATAGGCCTGATGCATGAAATTTGTGCAAGGGGCTTGACCCTCACAGCCATGGTGGCTTGCCTTGGCCCTCACAGACCCAGCTTCGTCCAGAAGGTCATCCAGAAGGACGTGCAGAAGGATGTTCAGCTATCTGGTCTAATTAGCATACTATGCTTTTATTATTATAGATTGCCAGCTGCAAGTAATGTCCCCCGCATATTGTGTTCATTGTATAAAAGTGTCTTCAAATATAGAATAATTTTACTTATTTTATTAGAAATATTTTGATACTTTTTGGAAATTAGTAGATTCCTAATAAATCAATATTAATGAACATATTGAAATCAATGAATGAGAAATGAGGAGAAAAGTATATGTGGAGGAAACCCAATAGGAAGAAACAGTAATTTGGTAGTTTTTCCCAATTGGTATGTTGGTTGAACATTTCATTGCTTTGGAGATGATCTTAAAGCTCATTAGCTCTAACTTCCTGATATTACAGACCAGACACCAAGCCTCAGAGCGGTTGGAAGGATTGCCCACAAACCCTTCCTACGGCACATGCTACTATCAGCCTAGAAGGACATAGGAGGGTGGAGTAAAGAATGAATTAAAATTGAATCCCTTTGTCAGTTTCCACATGTATAAAATTAGAATCGTCCTCTCCAGGCTGGAATGTTAGAGTAGGTATGATCTTCAAATAACATACAAAAGGGAACTAAAGGCTAGGAAGTGTTTTCTAAATGAAAACACATCCAATTACATACTTATATGCTATAAAAATGAATTTCTAAACTAAATTCAATCATTTAATCATCATTCTTGATTTGGGCATTTCTCTTATTTATCATACAGTTGTTCATTGAAAAACATTGAACACAAGGTATATACCAAACACGGTAGACAATGCAGGAGGTGGAATGTTAAAAAAGAGATGACTGTTCAGAGTTTAGTTTACTTGCCTAGACTGTGGTCAAATCCCAACTGCTTGAGTTAATAAGCTTCTCATAGTCACAGATTATACTCATAGCATAGTCAATGCTATGTAATTGGATGAAGAAAGTATGAATGAGCAGAGATTTAGGCCAGAAGTCCAAGTTGATTCCTATCTTTTGCTGTTAGCCTCACAGGCAATCCTTGACTGAGCCTGTTGACTCTGAACTCCTTACAAATCAGTTTTCTTTCCTTCTCAGCTTATATTATCCAAGAGAAGTATCCTCACCTTTAATAAGATATTATACAATGGCCTCCTCAGTACCATAGTTTCTGCTTCAATTTCTGGCCCTATACATTCCATTTAGCACAAAGGAGTCAAAGTCATCTTCCCATCAGACAAATACGTCAGATACATTGCAGTCCTTAAACTTCCTGTGGTCACCAGTGCACCGACGGTGATTTCTGGCTTCTCTGTGCCCGCCTGTGAGGCCATAGCTGATCTGGCTGGTGCCTAATTCTCCAAATTCATTTTACACCACCTGAACTCAGCACACCGGCTTCCTTTCTATCACTTGCACAGATCCAATTATTTTCTATCTCAGCACCTACAAGCTTTCAGTTCTCTGCCCAAATTCTGTTTTACTAACCCTTTGCATGGCCGACTTCATTTCTGGGGGTTACTTCCCAACTCTGGGTTTTTAAATTTTGTCTCCTCAAAAGACCCTTCCTTCATTCACCCTTTTTCAACAAATATTGAGTGCCTGGTAAGGACTGAATGTTTGTGTCTCCAAAATTCATATGTTGAAGCCTTAATTTGATGGCATTTAGAGCTGGAGCCTTTGGGTGGTAATTAGTTTGTGTGGGTAGAGCCCCTAAGAGGGAATTAATGTCTTTATAAGTAAAGGCAGAGTGATCTCTCTCTCTCCCTATTCTGGCACCCTGATCTTGGACTTCCCAGCCTCCAGAACTGTGAATAATTATTGTTGTTTAAATCTCTCAGTATGTAGTACTTTTGTTATAGAGGCCTGAACTAATATAGTGCCTATAAAGGTAGTCCTGGCCAGTTACTCTATGTCACATCACTTAGCTACTTCGTCCATAGTACTTAAGATAACTGTTATCTGCCTTATTTATATAATTATTCATTTTGTCAATCCATAAGATTTTAACTTTTAAGAGGCAATAATTTTGTTGGTCTTATTCATAGAAATGTCCCCAGGGGCTAAGCCTGGTGTCTGGCATTATATATATATATATATATATATATATATATATATATATATATATATATATATGAGTGGCTCAGTGCACAAAATTCATGCATTGGGGGTGGGGGGAGTGTCCCTTAGCCTGGCCTACACCCTCTCCAATTTGGGACCCCTTGAAGGATGTCCTACTGCCGGTTTACAGGGATCGGGCCTAAACCAGCAGTCTCACAATCCAGGACTGCTGGCTCCTAACCACTCACCTTCCTGCCTGCCTGCCTGATTGCCCCTAACCACTCTGCCTGCCGGCCTGCTCACCCCAACTGCCCCCCACGGCCTGCCTGCTCGCCCCCAAGTGCCCCCTGCCAGCCTGATCATCCCCAACTGCCCCCCGTGCCAGTGTGCTAACCCCCAACTGCCCCCCCTGCCAGCCTGCTTGCCCCCAACTGCCCCCCCTGCTGGCCTGCTCGCCCCAAGCTGGCCCCCCCGCTGCTCTACTTAACCTCAATGGCCCCGCCCTCCATCAGCCTGATCACCAACAACTGCCGTCCCCTCTTGGGCTCTAACCGCCTCTACCTCGGCCCCGCCACCATGGCTTTGTCCAGAAGAACGTCCAGAAGGTCTCCTGGAAGTCTCCCAGTCTAATTAGCATATTACCCTTTTATTAGTATAGATAGAGGCCTGGTGCATGGGTGGGGCCAGCTGGTTTTCCCTGAAGGTGTCCCGGATCAGGGTGGGGGTCCCGCTGGGGTGCCTGGCCAGCCTAGGTGAGGGGCTGAGGGCCATTTTCAGGCTGGCCACACCCCCTTCAGGCTGGGGGTCCTTACTGAGGTCCCTGGCCAGCCTGGGTGAGGGGCTGATGGCTGTTTCCAGGCTGGTCAAGCCCCCCAGCAGGACCCTCACCCCATGGGGGTGTGGCCAGCCTGGGTGAGGGGCTGAGGGCTGTTTGCAGGCTGTCCACAGCCCCTTCAGGGTGGGGGGGTCCTGCTGGAATGCCTGGCCAGCCTGGGTGAGGGGCTGATGGCCATTTTCAGGCTGTCCACGCCCCTTGGCGACCCAAGCTCCCAGCCTCTCCTTTTGTTCTTTTTTTTTTCAGCTCCTCCTTGAGCGGAGGCCAGGGTGGGCTGGAAGCAGGTATCTGGGATTTATTTATCTTCTATAATTGAAACTTTGTAGCCTTGAGCGAAGCGCAGGGCCGGCCAGGGCAGGCGGGAAGCTTGGCTTCCTCCATCACTGGGGGCAACCCAAGCCTCCTGCTCGCTCCAGCTCCGTGGCCACCGCCATCTTAGTTGGGTTAATTTGCATACTCCCTCCTGATTGGCTGGTGGGTATAGCGGAGTGGCAGAGTGATGGTTAATTTGCATGTTACTCTTTTATTAGATAGGATATATATAATTATTTCACAACTTTTTTTTCAGAAACATTTTGTGTCAGTCATTGAAAGCTGCTGAGCACATAGTTCTTGCCATCTTTGATAGCTGATTGGATTAAAGAAGATGTGGTATATATACACAGTGGAATATATCTCTGTTTTCTGTTTTCTTAATCCTTAACCAATGCAGGCCATTGTCCACGTAAACTATTATTTGTGTGTTTTTTTACCTCTCATTCTGCTGGTATTCTGTTCTAAAACAATTAATCTCATTATTTATTATGAGAAACTATTTATTTTCATAGCACATTTGTAAAAGTAATTCACATTTTAAAATAAGATTTATGTCAGGGCTCATAAAAAATGACTTTTCATTACATTGAGAGAAAACAAATTGTAAGCATTGTTCATTCAAAAAATATGTGCCCACTCCCCAAAGACAACAACTTTTAATTGTTTATGTTCTAATTCTTCTAAAGTAAGTTTTTAAAAAGCTGTGGATGACAGCTAACTTTTAGATTTAATAATCAGGCACCCTGATAGCATTGAGTTTCCTTTCTGTCTCCCACTCCTTCCAGTGCAGTTTCAATGCCCTTTTTCACCTCTCTACTGGGAAATATTGTTACTTAAGTAATTTACATGTAAACAGTCATTTTCTATTTCTTTAATCAAAGGCATTATCTTCTTAACTTTGGAGTATAAAGATAATAAAATCTATCTCTCTCTTATTGCTAAAGCAGTTAAATTTAACCATATTTACTTTTACATTTTAAATGCCTTGTTACAATAATTACTTATATGCTTAGGCTATAGGTTCATTCAACTAGCTAAAAATCAACAAATATGTATGCATGATTATGTTTGGCCATTGTTATTATAGCCTTAGATGTTTGATTATTTAATATTGCAAAACCAAGGATTAAGATTCATTTTCTTTATTTTAACAGGTTTGTTTTTCATTTTCTTGGGGTTCTAATTGCCTTCTGTTAGTGCATTCTCATACTATTTCTGGAATAAATTAGGGTATTTCCTTTATCATCCACTTTATATTCTATGAGAAATATGGATTGTAAATTTGGGTTGGATAACGGTGGAAACAAGAACAGTTAGGAAGCGGCTGTCCTGTACAGGCTGAAATATAAAGGAAGCTTGAATGACAATAGCGGCAGTAGGATCAGCTGGAATCCATCATTATTATGCGTAAAACAGCTGGAGGCCCATGCTCTCCATCTAGTGTGGCAGTAGCATCCTTTTACATAGAAAGTATTGCACAATATCATTCTATTTTCTCTTATGCAGGTCCTAGTTTAGAGATTATACAGCCACCCTAGGTCACAGAGATTTCACAACTGACAAATGTGGTGAGTACACACGCGCGCGCACACACACACACACACACACACACTCACACAACTTCACACCTCTATTGTATTTTTAATAGCTGCACTAACATTTTATTTGTTTTTTTAAATTAAGTTATGGGGATAAAAAAATCCCTGAGTTATCATGGAGTAGGTGCTTTTTACAATATGCATCCTTCATAGACAGTAATTAATTGAAGCATGTATGTATTGGGGGGTGTAGTGGTTAGTATTTGTAAAGGATGACCTTGACATGGTTGATGAGGCCTCCAAAGCAATTACTCTAGAAACTGAGATGGAAAACAATGGCAAAAAGCAGATAGAACTGCGTGAGTTAGTCTGAATCCCAGACACCGCTCCGCAGCACTGGATGACAGTTAACTTTTAATGAGAGAAGGCACGAGGTAATTAAAACTTGCCATACAATTATGAAAGAGAATATAATGTAGCCATCTTGCTATGCAATAGAAAAGAAGAAAAGACATTTTCTGAAAACTTGCCTGATGCTCTGTCATCTGAAACTATTCTTTATGAGAGCAGGGTGAAGGTCAAGGAGGTATCTCAACTCCATCAATCCTTTGGACAGTTACAAATGACCTTTCGCTTTCCATAAGACATTCAATATTCTGAATTGGAGGGATACATTTTTCTGTGTTTAGAAAATGGCAAAATTGAAAGCTTTCCCATTGCAGGAGGTGCACCTAGGTAGACTCTTGAACAGCTTGTTCATTCCCAGCGCTTGTTCAAGCTATGACCTCATTTGCATTAACCACCTAATCTACAGGCAAATGTCAGTTTTATGTTCATCAACAGAAATTGTTCTACTTGTAAATAATTTTTGCTCAAGTTTTAAAAAACACTACATTGGCCTGTTAGCGAATGATAATACCTCCTTTACAATACGTGAGTCATTTTTGACTTCAGAAATATAGTCCACAAGTATTGAATTTACATTAGAAAACTAATAAGGGGAATGGAAGCAAGATCTTAATTCTTGAATCTTTTTCATGTCTGTTATTCTTTTAAAATGGTTATTTTGAGTAACAAAATACATTTAAAATTTTCAGTTCAGAACTAAGAATTTTGCTCTAACGAATTCAGATTTCTACAATACTTACTTTTTCTTCGTTTTCCATATAAAAGGTCACAGTAATCAAACTGTCATCAACTTATGAAATATGTAACAGTACAGCCACTGGCTAAAATTACCTTTACAGGTACCTTATGATAACACAAGACTTATACTATACTTATGAATAACTGCCCTGTGACATGTAGTTACAAAGTTATAAGTATTAAAAATGTGTGTGACACCAGTTCAAAGAGTAAGACACTTTGTTTTTCACTTATTTACTTAATTATTCCTTTAGTAAAGAATTATTAGGTCTCTTCTATGTGCTAGAGATTGCTCTGGGCACTGGGATATATTCAGGGAACAGGATGGAGAGCATCCTTGCCTGTGTTGAGGTCTCATTGGGGACAGATGAAGAAATATATAAGCAAACACATAAAGAATATTATTCCAAATACCGCCCAGTCCTTTGGAAAACATGGAAGAGGGTAATGGAAAGGTAAAGCAAAATCAGAGCAGAGGAGTCCATTTTACACAGTGTGGTCAGGGAAACTTTGAATAAAGTGTGTACTCTTGCCCGCAAGGCTATTAAAATTGAGAAACAAATGTATGCCATCTAATGAGTAATTGATTGAGGTTTTGGTCACTGATTGCATTCTTCCCAAAGCCATTCATACTGATTTTTACTTATTCGCATTATTTGCTCTTTTAAAAGGAGAAGGTAGTTTTTGGTCATTGATTAAATCTTATAGATGATAGAACATACTAATTTCCTTCAATTGTTATATAGTCTGCAATACAACTGTAAAGAAATTCATATTTTTCATTGGATAACTCTCTAAGTTAAATTTTAGAAGTCAATGTAACAGATGAAGGTTTTCATTTTCTAAATGTCTTTTGTTTTTTTTTAAATTATATGATTTATTGCAAAATTGTTATAAAATTATTCAACATCTCATAATATATTTTACCAAAGAACATGCTTTGCTCTAAAATGGTATTTTGTTTTTTGGAGATTACATGGTAATTATGTCCTCTTCTCTTAGATTCCTATGTGATATAAAGTCTTCATTTTGAGAGGCAGAGAGAATTTTTGTTGGCCTATAAACATATACAGGTAGATAAGACAAACCAAGCAGAATTGACAAAGCAAAATTAAAATATTGAAAAGATTGATGATCATTGATATTCTTAAAAAGTTAAAAACAGTTTTGTAATTTCATTCAAGGAAAATAAGTTTACTCTATGATAAACTGTGATGAGTTCTACTTAGAGTATTGTTGGTTTTATGTTATTTGAAGCAAAGATTGTATAGAATTATGGATGCAAAATACCATTAGTTGTCTCAGCTCAGAGAAAAAACACTTAAAGTTTCAATGGCAAATTAAATCCAGTTAAGAAAAATAAACGAGGATTGAGACTTACCTGTAGCAAGGTCTATTTTCAACAGGAAAAAGTACCAGTATCTTACTCTTTGTATTTCAGATTGCCTTCCAATCGAAAATAATGGTTTTGATTTTTACCCATTGTCAGCTGAGATACAACACAGTCTATTGGCAAATCAGACTCAGGTGATCAGAGAGCTCAGCCAGTATCCAAATTTCCTAGTAAGTTCAATGATGCACATCATGAGGCACAAGCAAAACAGAAAGTCCTCAGGGATCTCCAGTGCGTTAGGATGCTCTGCGACCCAGATGAAGCTGTGAGATCTTCAACGGGATCATAGAGCCACATCATTTACACGGAGGGAGCCCTTTCGGTTATGACCTGTCTCCATTTTTACTTAGTAACACAGCTTATGTAACATTCTCCGCGGAGCCAGACAAATTCACACCACAAGCATTTGCAGGTTCCAGGTTTGCAATCCCAGCAGGCATGTCCTGGTGTATTCATAGCTAAGGATTCTCCTGTTAGCAAAACTGAATTTTCTTTTAACGGGAGGTCTATAATTAGCCTGTTTAGAAGAAGATTTCACAGAATCAAATTCTTTCTATCCCTGAGACATCACTGTTCCCCTCTCCTCCAACAGAAAGTGTGTGTAAAACTAAATAAATAAATATTTCCCATGAGCAAACTTCTATATTCATTTCAAAGTCTTCATTTCTGGTTCATTGGTAAAAAACAAAATGTGCAAGCAAACAAACAAACATGCTTTTAACGTGGGATAATGGGTGTATTCTCCCAGCACGCATCTATGGGAAGGGGCAGAAATTGTCCCCCGGCACCTCCTCTTGTGCATCAAGAGGGGATCCCACCTCCATCTCCAAATAGGAAGAATCGTTGCAACAAAATCATTGGTACATTGTAAGAACGATAGTGTCATTTCTGCTCTGATGTATTCAGCTTGGAGTTTATGAAAGGGGAAATGAGGAAGATAATTTCATCTAGCTATATTTCTGCGTAGTTGAATAAAACCTCAGAGAGTGTGTATTGGTCAAGGGTCCAATTTTGCAGTTACAGCACCTGGATTAAAATCTGGCTTTGCTCCATAAACTATGTGATGTCAGAAAAATCCTTCAAGCTCTGCCTGCTTTCATTCCTACAACTATAAAATGAGGATTATAATTATACTTTATGTATAATGTCATTGCAAGAATTAATATATGTTAGGGCTTTAGAAGCAGCTATTCTAGCAACTAGAAGCCTTTCACTATTCAGTTTTTCTTTCTTTTTATTTTAAATATATTTTTATTGATTTCAGAGAGGAAGGGAGAGGGAGAGAGAGATAGAAACATCAATGATGAGAGAGAATCATCAATTGGCTACCTCCTGTATGCCCCTATGGGGGATCAAGCCTACAACCCAGGTATGTGCCCTTGACAGAGAATCAAACCATGACCTCCTAGTTCATAGGCCATTGCTCAACCACTGGCTGGGCTATTCAGTTTTTCTATTTTAATAGACAATTATCAAGATTCAATTATCCTCAGGGAACTTACTCCCACTTCACTTATATGTTGCTGTTTACGTTTCATAAATTTGTTTCTTTATTTTACTATTGTGCTATAGTTCTCATTAATAATAGTGGGTTAATGACTCTATGGTCATTAACTGGAACATAATATTACTGATGAGAATACTAATATAAATATCAAACTTCATAAAATAATACTATAAGTGTCAATAAAAACATGTCAGTAAAGCTGTGAATTTCTGTAATGATTTTGCAATGAACACGGATTGTAATTATTTTCCACAAGTAGCTGAGAGAGAAACAAGGTACAAATAAGAAATATGAAATCAGAATCAAACTAGTGCATTTTAGCAAACTAAGAATCTGTGTACTCCCAATGTCAAGCATGTTTTAACGATAAAATGTTATACTTTTTATCTTCAAAGTGCACTTTCTAGTAATCTGATTGAAACACCTAGAATACTTCAAAAATAAAGCTTTTCTATATTAAATGAATGTTGTCCAAAAAGGTAAAGAATAGACCAAAACTATTGCAGCATCATTAAAAGCTGCATTTGCTGTAGCTTGTAAAAAATGGTAGACACAGTGCTTCTGGTCTAAGGGGGCTTTGTTGTTTTCTTAAGTTTGGTGAAGGTATGGGTAATTATTAATACTTCTATTTTTGGAGTCATGATACTAAGAACGGTTCTTGGAATCCATTCAAACAGGGCACCAACCATTCAAAAAGAGTCTGTCCTCAATGAGCTCTCTCGATTGTCCTCCAGACAGAATATTTGGAAGGCACCAACAGAGCTTTTTCGTATGGTTTTAATGTTAAAAGAAATAGTAAGTCTAGTGTATTAGAATGGACTAAATTTCAGCCACAGCCAACATGAGTACATTTTTCACCTTCCAGAGAGCTCAAGGTTTTGCTTTTCCATTCTAAAGTATGCATCCTATGAAAAGGCCTCATGCTAGTATGTAAAATGGATAAAATATAAACATTTCTACATGACACTGATATTGTCAGGAAGTCCCATTTCCATGCTATTACACCCAAGTGGCATAACTCAGTAATAAATACAGCATCTCAAAATGCCGGGATCCATACTCTAGGGTCAATATATTATGCTCCTAATGTTGACAATTACATTTGAGCATTTTAAGGAGACAAGCAAATAGCTTGATCAATGACAGCTTAACTCTTCCAAAAAGTTAATTCCATCTTGCAATCTCTGGAGGAAAAACTAAACATATATCAATAGCATATATAGGATGTCCAAAAAAACATATACACTTTGAATAATGATTAATTCCAATGAGTTACATCTGAAAAAGAAAGAAACATCAACTGAACTATCAGCTGTTAAGTGTGTATACATTTTGGGGGATACCTAATATACTATCTATGCCATCAGTTGCTGCTAACAAATTACTGCACACCTCGCCAATTAAGACAAAAACTCTTGGTGTCTGTGGATCAGGATTCCAGGCAAAGCTTAGCTGGGTGTCCTGCTGAGGGTCTCAGAAGGCTGCCATCAAATGCCCTCTACCGTTTCCATCTGGAGGCTTTACCAGGGAAACATCTGATTTGGAAGTTATTCAGGTTGTCGCAGAGTGCATTTCCTTGCAGCTGAATGACTGAAGTCCTGGTTTTCTTGCAAGCTGTCAGCAAGGGCCCACTTTCAGCTCCTGGGAGTTTACTTGTTCAAGGCTAGCTGGAGGATCTCTCTTTTGATTAATTTGCTGTAGAACATAACCTAATCATGAGAATCCTACCAAGTCATCTTGGAATTCTAGTGGTTTGAAACAAGTCACACACTCTGCCCAGACTCAAGGGGAGGAGATTTTTACAAAGGTGTGGAGATGAGGCTGTGAGAGTCATCGTAGAATTCTACCTGTCAATATATTATCGGATGTACTAAAAACTGCACCCTTTAATATTTCAAAGTTATGATTTCAGAGGAAGTTAGCAGTTGGATACTCAATTCTTTTTATATAGACTTCTATTATGGTGTTTGCATCCACTTCCAATACTGTCTATCACTTATTAGAACATGCCCATGTTCTAAATTGGGCTATGCAGTGGTTCTCAACCTGTGGGTCGCGACCCCTTCACAGGGGTTGCCTAAGACCATCGGAAAACACATATATAATTACATATTGTTTTTGTGATTAATCATTATGCTTTAATTATGTTCAATTTGTAACAATGAAATTGGGGGTCACCACAACATGAGGAACTGTATTAAAGGGTCGAGGCATTAGGAAGGTTGAGAACCACTGGATAAAGTCTCAAAATACTTATTCACTGGTTAAATAAATTTGGACATGTTATTTCTTTATATCTCCCCTTGGAAATTCATACTTCACATTAACCTTTAAAAGCTCAAGGAAGTTCTGCTAGGAATAAATGAAATAAGTTATTTAACTTGTTATTTTCCAAATTGAAGTGACCATTACACATTAATATCCCATAGGTCTATATGTTATCTTCTTCATATAATCCTTTTATCAAGATAAGTTAAAATTAATACAAATGTCACAATACTTTCAATAAAGTTATAACTAAGTTTGTTTTGTATAATTCCCCTGCTCCCTGCTTTATAAAAGTTATTTCCTTGATTTAAATGTTCCTTTAACTGTCCTCATCATGAGATTTTATATGTTTATTTTTTAAAGTTATGAAACTTGTGAGACTTATCTATCTTAGGTTGACAGTTCCATGAAAAAAGTAGCCCAAGAGGTAATTATTACACATACATCTTTGTTAGGTATATGATTGTCTAACCACTATTCTGTACATCTGAAAAGTTAAAATAGTACTGAATGTAAACCGCAATTGAAAAATAAAATTTTAAAAATCACATATTTCTCTATACAGAGCTATTTCTGGTAGAAACAAAAGTAATGAAATCATGTTTAAAACCACAGGAACAAATATAAAGGAATAATGTAGTGATACATGTCACAACATGCATGAACCTAATAAAGATCGTGCTGAGTGAAAGAAGACAGTCAGGAAGGAACACATATTGTATGAAATGGACAGAAGAGGCAAAGAGATTATTGGTTGCCCAGTGCTGAGGGGAGAAATGGTATGTGGTTGTCAACAAGCACAATGTTCCTCTCAGGGTGATGTATAATTTTCTAAAATTAGATTGTGGTATCGTTGCACAATTCAAAAAACATACTAAAATGCAACAAACTATACAACTAAAACAGATAGATTTTATGGTATGTAAATTACATCTCAATAAAAGGCATATCAAACCCTCCTAGCCATCACCCAGATATCATACACGAATAAAGGCTTTATAGCCCTAGCAACTGTGGAAATAACTGTTGATCTAGAAGAAGAATGCCAAAAAGACCAGTACTTGAATATCATTTTCTCTAACCATAAGCTCTCTCCATGATTCATGCTTGATCATATTCTCAGCTGGAAATGGTGACACTGAATTATAGATGAACACCTTGAAGCTATGGAGTAAAGAGATTGAATCTCCAAGGTTTGAAGGTGAAACCCAATATTTGGTACAAAAGTTAACTAGAAACATTTCTTAGAAAATAAAAATTTATGTTTATATAGATTGTATTATTTGTATTTATTGATGGGGAAAAAAAGCTTTTAAGACTTTTAGTTTTTCTGACCTATTGTCTGCAAAGAGCTCAGGATGTAAGGGTAATAATAGATGTGCTGAAATTCTGTGATACTTTATGAGGATTGCATTCTACTACTTCGTTTGTGAAAGTCCATATCCTAGTTTGCCCAGGGAGGTAAGCTGGTATAAACTTAGTGAACTGATGAGTAGGCAATGGAATGGATGAGTGACTAATGCAGAATCTAGAGCTGTGAAGGTAGCTAAAATAATGTTTATGAAATGCCTTTCATTTCTCAAACCAGGTGTCCCATGAATATAGGGTCCCGGATTTGATTGGGCAGTAATTCAACTCTCTGGTGAGAGTATTGCTCACCAAAATGGGTGAATTATCTCTTCCCCAAATACGAAGGTTCCAGCAAACTAATGTGCTGACAGTGATTATTTACCAAATGTCATTCTGATCCTTTGAAGTTAATCCAATTCACATGGTTAAAATGTGTATATCTAGTGACTATTTACCTTGGCTAATACCATCTTTTCATGTTAAATTTATATTTAAAACATTTATGTTAGTGGATTTGTGTAGCTGCTGTTTTACAACCCCTGGCTATATGCATAATAAAAAATGAAAAATGTCAATAATTAGAAAGGCTTTTTCTCTTAATACTCTTGAAAGGATATTTTACACAAGATTTTAAAAGTTAACAATTGCTACACTGGCAGAAAGAAAAGAAATAAAATAACTTAAAAAAATGAAAACAGATCTTCCCCAGAAAATATCTGGTTACTTGTTCCCCTATAAACTTTGCTCCTTGGGAGTGTCGATCGTGTCAATGGAGGGAGCAATTTTAAGCTGTAATCAGGATTAAGCCTCCATAAGACTCTTCATTTTTCTTTTCCATTTGATGACAATTTTCTGTAATTAATATCAGGGGTTTTTTTGTTGTTGTTTTTTACATCAACCAACTGCCCTGATATTACAAATAGAACATTGTGCTCTAGCTTTAGGTAAGGAGTAAATTAGGAACAGGTGATTTCTTAATGCCAGTGTTTGCTCACAAAATGTTCAAGATTATGAAACAATATGAGCACATAATTAACAAGGATGTGGAAACACATAGGAGAAAACCCATCTTAACAATGTTTGGTGATTTCTCTGAAATTCCAGTGATTTAAGTGCATCTGGGCCTATGCATTGGCATGAGCACGCCTAAGAATCTAAAAAATTCATTGCAATATATAAGAATCAAGTACATTTTCAGATGAATATGTATCTGTTTTACTATTAAAATAAGATTTTATAAAGCACAGTAAAAATCAACCAAATTTTTAATTTTTAAATGAGGTTATTAGTCACGAACATGTATTATTATTTCTAGTTTATATAATATAATACACAACACAAAGAAAATGTTGAATTTTGGCTTTTGTTGCTATAGGAAACAAATAAATAAAAACTTTTATATTAAAATATTTTCAGTGGTTATAGTTCATGAAGAGATAAGAAAAACATGTATATTTACTCATATTTCTTTTTTTCACTCATCAATACGTCTATGTTATTGTTGTATAACACAAATGTTTTTGTGATATTTAAAGACAATAAATGTATCCAAATAAAGGTTTTGTGATAATTCATATTTTGAGAATTTTGATTTGACAACTTTTAGAAGCACAAAATAATAGAAATATGAATTTACAGTTAGATATTTTTACTTTTGTCTGAAATCAAATAGTTAAGTGTTTAAATGGATCTAAGTGAAAATGTAAGTCTAGCTTACATAAATACAATTAATGTATTGACCAATTAAGTATAACTAAACTAAAACAAAGTAATAGAAATCGAGGAATGTTGTGATACAAAGATAAAAAATATCATTTATTTCTAATTGACAGTCAGAACATGAACATACTGCATCTGGGTTGTCTTTCAGTAAAATGGGATAATAAACCTAATCATCCACTCAGTCAATATCATAAACATCACTAGAATATTTCAATTGTGTGTTAATAGGAAATGAAGGTGTTTCTTTTAAACAGGAAGCAAAATTCATCACTCTTTTTTTCTTAAAAGAAGCCTTCCTTTGAAAACAAACACTTTCCACTTCTTAAAGGGAGTAGCTTCACCACTTAAAACTTAATAATCTCGAAACAGGAATTATTACATTCATTAAATAAAAATGACCAATACAGAGACAAAGGTGTGAACGGGTTATTTTGTCATAACCGCCAAATAAACGTTACGTTCTCCCATAACAACTTTTTAGAAAATAACATTCATAGAAGCACAAGTAAATCTTTTATTAACTTAGTTTAGACAATCCTATTGGAAGTGACATTATGATTCATTAAAAAAATTTATATTTTTAAAAATTTGTTTTATGTTATGTTGTCATTTGGTCTTGAACAAAACTTGCTCAGTTTATTTTAACATTTTGTTTTATCAACATTTTGAAAACCCTGCCAAGCTTTTTGTTTAAAGCATAAAATGATTCTAAGTTTGGGGTTTTTAGAATTCCTGAGAGGCCACAAAAGGAAAAAAAGAATCTGAACCTTTTAGGCTTATAAAAAGTTGAAATTTATGCAGTACTTAAATTCGGAGCAGACTCAGTTGAATAGGCTCAGGTTACTGCCTGAAAGTAGTAGAAAAACAAAATATTGCTACTGCAGAAATAAGTTACTCAGTCACTAGGGAATGCCAGGAGAATTTACTTACATTTGAAAGAATATCAAAGAAATCAAACTCAAGAGTTGAAGCTAAACCCGAACAAAGAAATAAATTGCTTCGTGAAAAATAAATAAACAGGTGAGAGGAAATAACTTAACTATGTGTTTTATTTGTTTTTTATAATAAATATATACATGAAATAAAATATTTCTATAAAGTGAACAAAATGTTTTTGTGTTTTTTTTTCCAGTTCAACTAAACCCTATTTTAGGCAGAGAAACACATTGTGTGGAATGAGCTAAATATTGGAATTGAATTCCAACACCTCTTTTTATTTATTTAGGTGGTATTCAGTAAGCCTTTAAAAGCATCAGTGTAGTAATGATTATATGCAAAACTTTGTTGAATAACTGTTAAAGCTGCTATTTAAATCAAGTATGAATAAAATGTCTGTCCATTCAGTTATACATTATCCTTTAAAAATAATTTCAAAGCCCAACATTTACATTTTAAGGCTTTACATTTAAAGTTCTGAAGCCCTAGCCGGTTTGGCTCAGTGGATAGAACCTCAGCCTGAGGACTGAAGGGTCCCAGGTTAGATTCCGGCCAAGGGCACATGCCTGGGTTGCGGGCTCTATCCCCAGTAGGGGTTGTGCAAGAGGCAGCTGATCAATGATTCTTTCTCATCATTGATGTTTCTATCTCTCTCTCTCCCTTCCTCTCTGAAATCAATAAAAATATATTAAAGTTCTGAAGTAGAACTAAATATCATAATGGTCACATGACTAATTTATTAATTTCTCCATTTTTTTAAGAATCAAAGTCATTTCCACTGACCATGAGTTTATTACTGAGTAAATGCATTCCAGTTTTGTATGTGGGATTACTCATGCTCATGAAAAAGAAATTCACATTTCTATGTTCACGAACTTATGGAGGAAGACTTCTGAGTTAAGGGCAGACATTTCAAAGGAAATTGACTTTGACAAAGGTATTTGACTTATCATTCACATGGGTGCCCACTGTGTTGTGCATTATTAATCCTTTAGATAACATTTGGACATTCACATTCTGTCTTGTAACTATATTTGAAATAATCATTCAGAGATTATTGCCATGTTGAACTGGGTTCAGTATTTTTAATTAGTCCTTTTATGTGATGGGCTTTCCATTCGTTAGTTCTTTACTTTCTTGCTATCCCACCTGAGGAAGTATTTTGGTTTGCTAGGGCTGCTGTAACGAGATACCACATCCTGGGTGTCTTCAACAAGAGACAATTGTTGACTATGGGTCTAGAGCAGTGGTTCTCAACCTTCCTAATGCCGTGACCCTTTAATACAGTTCCTCATGTTGTGGTGACCCCCCAACCATAAAATTATTTTTGTTGCTACTTCATAACTATAATTTTGCTACTGTTATGAATCGTAATGTAAATATCTGATATGCAGGATGTATTTTCATTGTTACAAACTGAACATAATTAAAGCATAGTGATTAATCACAAAAACAATATGTAATTATATACGTGTTTTCGGATGGTCTTAGGCGACCCCTGTGAAAGGGTCATTCGACCCCCAAAGGGGCCGCGACCCACAGGTTGAGAACCACTAAGAGGCTAAGAGCTAGAGACCAAGGTGCTGGCAGGGCTGGCTGAAATGGGTGAAGGATCTGGTCCACGTCTCTCTGACCTTCTGGTTATTTGCTGGCAATCAATTGCCTTCTTTAGCCTCTGGTGCATCACTCCAATCTCTGCCCCTTAATTTTCCATGGTGTTGTTCTAATATTTGTGTCTGTGTTCAAATGTCCCTTTTATAAGAATACCAGTCATATCAGATTAGGGGCCCACACTACTCCTCTCAAATAAATATATCTTTATTTATTTATCTTTCTGAGGTGCCAGGGGTTAGGACTTCCACATATGAATTTGAGGGGTGACACAATTCATAGTCACATAACAGTAAGTATATATTTAATTTTTTAAAAGCCTATTGGTGGAGTAATGTAGATGATGTATTTCCTAGTCCTATCCCAGCTGAGAATGTTTTTTAATTCCTTTCATATATAAAACAACGATTTTGCTGGTTATAAAATATTTCAATCATCTTTTGGACAAAAGTAGTTGAAGAAGGTACTCCGCAATCATTTGATTCTGAAGCCAGAGTGTTTGTACTTCCTTTGTGGACATGTTTTATCTTGCTTATCTATCTGAAGACTTTGTTTTCCTTATCATAGACAATTATTTTTAAATAATTTACCTGCTACATAGTAAACCAATTTCTGCAAAATCTGGTGGTAATAATTAGAATATTGGTTTAAGAAGACGTTAAACTGTCATTATTTTAAGATGACATGATATTGTACATAAAAAAACTACTAGATTTAATAAATGAATTCAGCAATGTAGCAGGATATAAAATTAACACCCAGAAATCTATGGCTTTTTTATACACCAATAATGAACTCACAGAAAGAGAAACAAACAAACAAACAAAAAAAACAATCCCATTTACCATTGCAGCCAAAAAAATTTAGATACCTAGGAATAAACTTAACTAAGGAGGTAAAAGACCTGTACTCAGAAAAGTACAGGACATTGAAAAAAGAGATAGAGGAAGACATACTAGTAAACAAATGGAAGATTATACCGTGTTCATGGATTGGTAGAATCAACATCATTAAAATGTCCATTTACCCAAAGCAATCTGTAGATTTAATGCAATCCCTATTAAAATACCAATGGCATATTTCACAGACCTAGAACAAACTCTCCAAAAATTCATATGGAACAAAAAATGATCCCAAATAGCCACAGCAATCTTGAGAAAGAAGAACAAACTTGGAGGGATCACAATACCAGATATAAGCTATATTACAAAGCCACTGTTCTCAAAACTGCCTGGTACTAGCACAAGAACAGACATATAGACCCATGGAACAGAACAGAGAACACAGAAATCAACCCAAACCATTATGCTCAATTAATATTTGACAAGGAGGCAAGAGCATACAATGGAGTCAAGACAGTCTTCAATAAATGGTGTTGGGAAAATTGGACAGATACATGCAAAAGAATGAAACTAGACCACCAACTTATACCATACACTAAAATAAACTCAAAATGGATACAGGACTTAAACATAATATAGGAAACCATAAAAATCTTAGAGGAATCCACAGGCAGCAAAATATCAGACATATGTTGTAGCAATATCTTCACTGATACAGCTTCTAGGGCAATGGAAACTAAAGAGAAAATAAACAAATGGTCATTGGAGAAATACAAATTAAATCTAAAGTGAGAGACCATGCATGCCCACTAGATCAGCTACAGAAAATAAGACCAACAATAACAAACACTGGTGACAACATGAAGAAATAGAACACTTCATACAACCACACTGGAAAACAGTTTGTCAGTTTCTCAAAAAGTTAGACATAAACTATCATAGGATACAAAACTCTTCGGTATATATATATATCTCCAAGATGTATGAAAGCATATGGCCACTAAAAGACTTGCCCGTGAATGCTCAATGCAGCCTTATTCATTATAGCTGTGAACCTCAAGATGTGAACCCTGAGAAGATTTTATCTGCTGAGATGGCTCCCCATGGTCAACCAAGGACCCAAATTTTATGAATAATAAGAGCCTAATGGCCATTTTGCAGGAATGGCTCCTTGGGTGCTCTGTATACTAGAAGAACCTCAGCGTGAACTCCCAGTTGCCTGCACTATACCTCATTTGTTTACACCTTCTGAGTCAACCACTGCAGGAAAGCCCTGGTTTCCGTCCCATTCATATAACATACCCAGCAAAGCCCTAGCTGGTTTGGCTAAATGGATAGAGCATCAACCTGGGGACTGAAGGGTCCTAGGTTCGATTCCAGTCAAGGGCAAATGCTCAGGTTCAGGTTGCAGGCTCAATCCCCAGTAGGGGGCATGCAGGAGGCAGCTGATCAATGATTCTCTGTCATCATTAATGTTTCTATCTCTCTCTTCCTTTCTGAAATAAATAAAAATATTTTAAAAAACACCATGAAAATCATTTAAAAATAAGATAAAATTTCCAACAAAGGCATTTTTATAGAGATAGTAAACTAATGGATGCCTGGGGCTGGAGGTGGGAAGGGGAGATAGATTAAATTGAGCTGAACTGTAAATGGGCATGAGAAATCCTTGTAGGGGATAAAAATGTTCTAATACTAATTTATGGTGGTGGTTGCACCTATTGATAAAGTTGCACAGTTGAAATAGGTTAATTTTAAGATATTTAAAATATATCTCAATAAAATTATTACATAAATATGTTCACACACATATAGTTTTTAAATTTATACACTGTTGCTTTTCATAGTTCCCTACATAATTTTGTGCTGTCTTATATCAAATCATAGGACAGGGGTGGGCAACTCAACCATTTAAAGTAAAAGATTTTCTATTGGATCCAAGAACAAAACCTAATAATACGTTGTATACAAAAATACAGGCAATACAACATATCTCAGAAAAGCCAGATATATATATATATCAAACAAAATAAGATATTTGGAATCATGTATTATAAGTACTACTCATATCTCACTCACTTTTCATTCTTGGTGCCTACAAGGAATACTTTCTCCTTCCTAGAACTTAGTTTATGGCAAAAGGGATGTCAACAGAAATGACTGCTGTCACTTCCGGACTGATGCACTGAGTTCCTGCAGCAGGAACTCAGCTCCCCTCCCTGCAGAGTGGCCCGAACCATTGTGTGGCGAGGTAGGTGCCACAAGGTCCAAGCAGCCTGGGATCTGAGCTGCCACAGGAACAGCTGCTTTGGGAAGAAACCCAGGCTGCAGAGCACTCTGAGCAAGAAGTCAGCTTTGTTGTGACAAGTCACTGAAATGTTCTTTTTCACTGCAGTATAGCCTAGTCTGTTCTGATTGACACAAAATAAGCAGTGGTTGGGACATAAGTAGAAGAGGAAGTCAATAGAGCCTGTCCAATGATTTGGATAACTAAGTACACTGCTAGAAGTAATGGCTATAAAGAAAACTAGAAGATGATGTATAAACATTCCAGATAATCAGGAGAGAATACAATCATACATAAAAGAAAACAAACATTGTTTATTGAATGAAAGATTAAAAGGAAGCAGTGGGGGAAAATAAATGACAATTAACCAAGCATATGTATTATTTAAATAAATGTAAATGGGCTTAACTCAACCATTTAAAGTAAAAGATTTTCTATTGGATCCAAGAACAGAACCTAATAATACATCGTATACAAAAATACAGGCAATACAACATATCTCAGAAAAGCCAGATATAGAAAAAAAAATGAATACTGTATAGAATCTTAGAAATATGCAAATAAAAACAAAATAGTGGGATTTAGCAATGGAAATCCAAAATAATAATAATAATAAAAATAATACAATTTATGATGAAGGTAAAGGGAATATACATTCATTGAATAATAGTCATAGAACTAAATCATCAGGAAATCCTAGGAGAAATGTTACACATTTGTAACAGACTTGAATTTTTCTTGTCTATTTTATGCTAAATTAAATTAAAACAAGAGTGAATATGTAAAATGTCTAATACCATTAATATATAGTAGTAATTTTTTCAAATTCTGAACACTGATCATAGAAAATATTCTTTTTTAAATGCTATGAACTTTCCAAATATTGGCACATGTAATGTCACAAAAACACTTTAATCAGTTTTGAAAAGTCAAGCTAATATAAACTACATCCTATGACAGGGGTGTGCAACCTTTTGTGAGTGCATGCCAAAACCAGCAAAATCTCTGACTCAAAATTCTTCTGCATGCAAACCCTAATTTTTTGAGAACATGTTACGCCTACTTGATATCTCTTAAGGTGTATGTATGTGAAGAACCTTGAAGAAATAATAAAATTCATTTGAGCAACAAAAACACAGTATATGATGATGAAAAATACATTTATTTTTAATGTATACATGTACACTGATAGTCCGACAGAAAACTTTATGGCTCCGTTTGATATTATCAGTGGGACTTTTGCTGCTGCATCACTGAAGACAGAGATTTTACATCAGGTTTATATTTCATGACCTTCAGAGATATGCACGAGCTACTACTTTCATCCATCAGGCTACTCCTATTATGAGACTTAACAAAATTCATCACTGAGAACAAAGATTCACAAGCGTATGTGGATGAAAACATGGAGAGTAACGCTGTTGCAAAGGTTTTTAAACAGAAAAATTTTCTGGAATGGCATTCCAAGTCCTCAA
>NW_005871075.1:5760607-5835607 GCF_000147115.1 Myotis lucifugus | reverse complement strand
TCAATAAGACAGTCTTACTCTGTGTATGCTCCTGTCCTGCCAGCTGCCTGAACCGACTGCTCTAGTCCCTCCATACAAGACAGGTTAGCTTTTAAATGCTATTAGATATTTGATGCTTATTCACCTGTGGTCATGCAGTGTCTAATACGCACAGGTAACCATCAGGTGTCCTGAATCTCAGTCCTGAGTAAATGACTTCATGGTGAGTAGTTGATTCCAGAGGTCTTCTTTTGAGAAGTCTTGGGACTGCCCAATGCTATCTTCTCCTTTGAGTTCTATTTTACAATTCATCTCAGCTTTGGTTTTGTGAGTGGAGAGAGGAGTTTTCCTGGACCACAAAATAAGCATTAGGTCCTTCAGTTCTACCCTAAGTACTTACTTTTGAATAAAACTTATTTCACCAGTCAGCTATATAGTGTAGTTTTGCATTGAATGCAATGTATATACATCGGTAGTTTTGCATTAAAAGTAAACTCAAACAAAATACCAATATACTAGTTAAATGTAACAGATTTAAATTTTAAGAATTAAACAGAAAAAAAAGATTCAATTAATGATCAAATCCAGAGTGGGCTATGTTAAAAACTGGTACATGTACAGCAGAGAGCTAACAACTTTCTGTCATCTCTCCTTTTTCCTCTCTTATCTTTATCTATTAGGGTTATCTATGTCTCTTTCTATAGGGTTGTTATCTAGCCATTTCCTTGAATTTCCTTAAAATTCTACTCTCACAAAGGCTTTTAGGATAAGCTGTGCATTTAGATTCCTTTCTGAGGGCAAGAGACAGCATCTGATTAGCTTACTAATGGAGCTAAATGCCTGTCCTGATTGGGAGAAAAATACCAGGGCATTGCACCAATAGATCAAGATGTAATAAGAAAGGAGTATAATGCATTGCTTTCACGCATTTTCTGTTCTTATTAAAGGAAGGGATGAGACTGGAATAGGTGCCTTAGCGGGGCACTAAAATCACGGCTGCTCTCTGGCCCGGCCTGGATGAGCATAAAGAGGCCTAGAGAGGACAGGAAAGGAGCCACGGTGTTGGGAAAAACCTCATTAGAGATAGGCGCCCAGAGAGAGTGGACAGCACACTGTGGTTAGAGCATGGAAGGGGCAAGTCCAGACTTCCAGAAATTCATACTCCTGAAGTCTGGACCAGTCAAAGCAGCTTGAGGCCATCTATCACCATAGCAGCTAGTGGCTACAGGCGCTGTTTGAGCCCGGGATTCCTGGAGAGAGCACAATACCAGGCTGACTACCCCACAGAGCGGCGGACCCTGAGAGCCAGTAAGTAGATGTTCAGAAGGCAAGGATCAAGAGGCCTGGTTCTCCCTGGGCACCGTGCTCTGATGGTGAACAGGCATTCATTAGAGAGATACGGCTCAAGCGTGAGGGACAGGTCTGAAGTATTAGCAGGAGCCTATCTGGGGCCTTCGAAAGCTAAACAGCAGGCCACCCACCACAGTGAGAGGGCTCAGAGCAGGCGCAGCTGTGGCCGTCAGAAGGCCATGGTCAGGAAGAATTCGATCATAAATGCTCGTGTGTCCCAGGAAAGCCAAATATACTGGGTGAGAGGCTGCTAAACACTCATTCTTCCTCTTCCTAAACATATCATTTCGTTTGTGTTCGCCTGATTTGAATCATATTTCATTTCTTGTACCTCTAAAAATTAGTATACAAAAGTTTATCTTTGGAAAAACTTGAGAGCTGGAAAGGATTGTAGAGATAATACAGTCTACCAGAGGCCCAGCAAAACCATTTCCAAATGAGAAGTGTGACCTTCGGGGAGACCTCCTCGCTGCCTGGAGTCAGCAGTGGTAATGAAAGAATTAACTACCACCTTGCTGCTTCCTAGCACCAGCTTAGTCCCATTACACCATGGAGAATCCTTCTGCTAATGAGAGTGAATTGGCTAAATGCAATTTCAAATTTATTTCCACTTTTTTAAAACATCGATAACTAATGGTTTGCTAAGTTAGGCTTGCAGGAACACTGTTCTTTAAAGAATAAAAAAGAGGCTGCTTATGGATATAACTCATAGGCACTGGCACATTCTATATGAGTACATAAAACATATATATAATGTCATTACATATTCATTGCATATGTAGGGATATATATCTTTATATGTAAGTTAATGCATGTAGGGATATAGCAGCATACATACATATTTGTGTATATGTATATATATGTTATGTCAATGTATTTATATAAAAATATGTACCCATTCCTTGAAGATACAATGCATGGCTATATGGTTAGCCACTATATCCTTGGAACTGCACAGCCATAGCCCCTTCACCTACCGGCTCAGCAGTTCCAATACCATCCGAAAAAAGGTGCTTTAAAATCAATCCAGGCTGCTGGTGATGGCAAAACAGCCGAGCTGCTTTGGTATAAACCTTCTGAGACTAAGAGTCTCAGGATTTCTTTAATATCCACGTGAAAATATTGGTCCCTGTCTGCCTTATAGGTGAATCCATTCCCATTATTAATCAACTTTTACTATACCAAGAAATAACTATGTAGACAGATACTAGTCAAAGACAGGGGCAAAGTCCTTTTCTAGGAACATGAGAAAGGGGACGCCTTTTGATATTTGTTAGGAGGGAAGAATTGTCATAGAGGGTGCAGAATTTACAATTTCTAAAGTTGACAAAGACCGTATGGGTTAAAACAACTCACCCTACCCAGCATGATAGTTGAGAAAAAGGAACTCTAAACACTGCATTATTGACCAAGAAAATTTTATTATAAAAGAGAGAGAGACATCGATTTGTTGTTCCACTTATTTATGCATTCATTGGTTGATTATTGTATGTGCCCTGAACCTGCAACCTTGGCCTATTAGGATGGTGCTCTTATCAACTGAGCTACAGCGCCAGGACTGTCAACACCTGCTCTATTCCATCTAAATGCCAATGGAGAAACTTTCCTCTCCCCACCCTGGTGTTAGGGGGTGGAGTATGGAGTCAAAGTTTTCACCCCCACCTCACCCCCACCGGCAGTTGTCCTTAGTAGTTGGGCCAAAGAAAGAGATAAACTTTGACCCCAAAAGGCAGCAACACGGTGGAATAAGGCAGTGCAAGTTAGTGCTATTCAGCACCCCCCTGTCTCATCCCCCAGTGTCAGGGCAGCCAGCATGGAAATGAACTTCACCCTACTGTCACCTGTCACCGTGAGGCAGTAGGAGGAGGTGAGGAGGTGGGAGACAGTGCTAGTTGGCACTGCTTCCCTGGTAGTTTCAGTGGAGTCAGCAGGGAGCTGAGTTGCTATCCCCACCCAGCAGCTGCAAGGAGGCTCAGTACTGCTCTCTGCCTTTGCAGACGCAGCCTCAGTGGGCCCAGGGGGAACCTGCACACCCCCCTCTGCCCAGACCTGCGGCTCCAGCTGATCAGGGTGCCTGCCTGCAGGGAAAGAAGATGAAATAGGATCCAGGATCCCACCACATAGCCCAGAAGTCCTGGATACAATCCACAATCACACATCATTCTAACAACCAGAACAATCACAATCTGATTGAAAACACAATTAAAAGATGCCCACAATGATATAGCTCAGATATTGGAACTATTTGATAAGACTTTGAAAGTAGAAATCATTAATTTGCTTCAAGGAATAATTATACACTCTTATAATAAACGAAAAGCATTAAAAACCTCAGCCAAAAAATGGTATACATTTTTGTTAAACAAAAAGAAACTATAAAACCTGTAAAAATATAGATATAAAAAATAAAATCTCACTGGGTCAGCTTACTAGTAGATTGATTATGACGAGGAACAAACCATGAGCTTGACAGAACAATAGAGATTACCTGATCTGACCAGTAAAGAAAAAATAACAGAGTTTTGGTGACCTGCAGAATGATTTAAACAGATTTAATATTCATGTTATTAACATCCCAGGTAAGGGAAAAAAAGAGCACAGGGCTGAAAAACTATTCAAAGAAATAATGACTGAAAATTCCCCAAATTTGGTTAAATGAATAAACCATTAGATTCCAGAAAGCTGAATAAAACCCAAAAGGTATAAACCCAAAGAAATCCACATTAAATATATCAAAATCAAACTTTTGAAAGTTGAAGACAAAGAATTTTCCATTTGAAAATAAGGACCAAATAATGATGACACTTCCACTCTGTTAAAGGTACTTTTTAATTGAATTATAATTTGTGCCTAGGTAACAAAGCAGGTTTTTAAAAATTTCATAAACTTGTTTTGGACTTGTTTTGTTATTATAAAAAACATATAAAAGAAAGTTAAACACATGATTGCACAGAAAATCTTTGAAAGATTTTCATACAAGAGCATAAGGAGAAAGTCAACATTCAGAAAAGCAATATTTTAAAAATATATTTTTTATTAATTTCAGAGAGGAAGGGAGAGGGAGCGAGAGATAGAAACATCAATAATGAAAGTGAATCAGTGATCGGCTGCCTCCTGCACACCCCACACTGGGGATCGAGCCTGCAAACCAGGCATGTGCCCTGATCAAGGATGGAACCCTGAGTTCCTGGTTGATAGGTCGATGCTCAACCACTGAGCCATGCCGGCCAGGCAAACAATGATATTTTAAAATATAGTGATTTTTATACATGGTGGTTCTATAGTAATTTTTATTTCCTACACTTAAATAAACTTTTAAGGTAAAAAGTAATTACCCAGTATAATAATATTAATAGCTTTTTTATTGAATGCCTACCATGTCAAAAATGTACCAAATGTATGATTTATTTTTATTTTACAGCATTGTATGAGGTAAGTGTTATGTCCTCATTTTACAGGTGAACAAGCTGAGACTCAGGGAGGTTGAGTAGTTTAGCTTTACATAGCTAATGACTGCTGAAGCTTTCATGGAAACTGAGATGGCTTAGAAGCCCTGTTCTGGGTTCCAGTTCAACATGGCCAAATGCTAGTTTTAACCATATGTTATATTTTGATTAATTTATGTTACAATAGAAAAAAAACATTCAATTGGCACAGAATTTCTAGTGAGAATTATTACTGCTTAAGATACAGCCACAAATCCTGAATATAAATAACAATGAGTGTTTTGTTTTTTAAAAATATATTTTATTGATTTTTACAGAGAGGAAGCGAGAGAGATAGAGAGTTAGAAACATCGATGAGAGAGAAACATTGATCAGCTGCCTCCTGCACACCTCCTATTGGGGATGTGCCCGCAACCAAGGTACATGCCCTTGACCAGAATCTAACCTGGGACCTTTCAGTCCGCAGGCCAACGCCCTATCCACTGAGCCAAATCGGTCAGGCATGAGTGTTTTCTGAAAACACATGACAAATATCACTTTTGAACCTCAAACCTATTTATGAGGTTTTCATTTTGTTTTTAAAGGACTCGGATGTTCTTTGTGAAAAATATGCTCAATCATCATGTTTGTGCCTCAGAATTAAAGTAGCCATATATTCTCACAAAATTTACAGTATGTTTAAAAGAGAATATTGTAGATCATAATTGTAATAGCAGTTGCTCATTTAACCTACTCATTTTCAGATTTTGGAAACTATGTTCTTTATTGATTTTTATTGCATAAAATTCCAAATTGGTGAATTTATCAATTTTATAATGTACAGTCTTTTTATGAATATTGTTCTTTTACAAAGTTAAGGTATTTTTTACTGAATACTCCTTATTTTTTAAATTTCAATATCATTTTGTATTGGTTTCAGGTGTACAACATAGTGGTTAGACAATCATGGGCTTTATAAAGTGTTCCCCTCAATATTTCCAGTACCTGCTGGGCACCTTAAATAGTTACTGCAATATTATTGACTATATTCTCTAGGGTGCACTTTACATCCCTGTGACAATTTTGTAACTACCACTTCGTACTTTTTAATTACAAGCTGAAGGTTTGTAGCAAAGTCTATCAGCGCCATTTTCCCAACAGTATTTGTTCACTTTGTATCTCTGTAACACATTTTGGTATTTCTCAAATATTTTAAATTTTTCATTATTTAGTGATGTGTTATGGTGATCTGTGACCAGTGATCTTTGATGTTACTCTTGTGATCTTGTGGTGAAACAAACCACACCCATATAAAATGGCAAACTTAGTGGATAGACATGGTGTGTGTTCTGACTGCTCTATTGACCAGCCATTCCTCAGTCTCTCTCCCTCTCCTCTGGCCTCCCTATTCCCTGAGACACAACATTGTTGAAAGTAGGCCAATTAATAACCCTACAATGGCCTCTAAGTGTTCAAGGGAAAAGAAGAATCACATGTCTTTCACTTTAAATCAAATCTAGAAATGATTAAGCTTAGTGAAGAAGGCATGTTGAAAGCCAAAGTAATTTTAAAGTTAGGTCTCTTGCGGCAAACTGTTAGCCAAGCTGTGAAAGCACAAGAAAAGTTCTTTAAGGAAATAAAAAGTGCTCCTCCAGTGAATACATGCACGATAAGACATGAAATAGCCTTATTGCTGATAGAGAGAACGTTTTGGTGATCTGGATAGGATAAACCAGCCACAACATTCCCTTAAGCCAAAGCTAAATCATGACCAAGGCCCTACCTCTTCAATTCTGTGAAGGCTGAGAAAGGTGAGGAGGCTTCTGAAGAAGTCTGAAGCTAGCAGAGCTTGGTTCATGAGGTTTAAGGAAAGAAGCAGCAAGTGCTGATGTAGGAGCTGTAGCAAGTTATCCAGAAGATCAAGCTCAGATAATCAATGAAGGTGACTACACTAAGCATCAGATGTTCAATGCAGATAAAACAGCCTTACATTTGAAGAAGATGCTATTGAGGACTTTTACAGCTAAGAGAGGACAAGTCAATGCCTGGCTTCAAAGCTTCAAAGAACAGGTTGACTCTTTTGTAAACGCAGCTGCCGACTTTACATTGAAGCCAATGTTCCTTCACCACTTGGAAAATCCTAGAAAAATGAATCATTGGCAATGTACCTGGTCATGCAAGAGCTGTGATGGAGCTGCACAATGAGATTAATGCTGTTTTCATGCCTGCTAACACAACACAACAACGATTCTGCAGCCCATGGATCAAAGAGTGATTCTGACTTTCAAGTCTTAGTACTTAAGAACATTCTGTAAGGCTTTGACTGCCATAGATAGTGATTTCTCTGATGGATCTGGGCAAAGTTAATTGAAAGCCTTCTGGAAAGGATTCACCCATCTTAGATGCTATTAGGAACATTTGCGATTCATTTGCAAAGGTTAAAACAGCAACATTAACAGTAGTTGAGTAGTTGTTTCCAACCCTCATGGTTGACTTTGTGGGGTTCAAGACTTAAGTAGAGGAAGTAACTGCTGATGTGGAAACAGCAAAAGAACTAGAATTAGAGCCTGAAGATGCCACTGAATTGCAGCAATCTCATGATAAAACTTTAATAGATGAGAAGTTGCTTCTGATGGATGAGCAAAAAAAGTAGTTTCTGGAGATGGAATCTATTCTTGGTGAAGACACTGTGAAAATTGTTGAAATGACAGCAAAGGATTTAGAATATTAGATTAATTTAGTTGATAAAGTAGCTGCAGAGTTTGAAAGGATAGATTCCAATTTTGGAAGGAGTTCTGTGGGTAAAATGCTATCATCAGCATCACATGCCACAGAGATATTGTTCATGCCACAGAGATATTGTTAAGAAAAAGTCTATCTTTAGTTCTATATTTTGCAAAAGAATTAAACTAGATTAGTTTGTGCCCATGTACAAAAATTAATTCAAAATGGATCTAAGACCTAAATATAAGATCTGAAACAATAAGATACATACAAGGAAACACACGTACTAAACTTATGGACCTTGTTCTTAGAGAAGATTTTATGAATTTGACCCCAAAGGCAAGGGAAGTTAAGGAAAAAAAAATCAGTGGGACTATATCCAACTAGAACGCTTCTGTACAGCAAAAAGAAACCACAAAAAAAGCAACCAACTGAATGGGAGATGATATTTGCAAACAGCTCTAACAAGGGGATAAAAATCCAAAAGATATAAAGAATTCAGGCAATTTAATACCAAAACAAAAAATCCAATAAAAGATGGGCAGAGGCCCTACACAGACACTTCTCCCACGAAGACATACTAATGGCTAACAAATATATGAAAATATGTTCAACTTCACTAGCTATTAGGGAAATACAAATGAAACTACAATGGATACCACCTCACACTGGTGACAATGACTGTTATCAAAACATGTAATAACAAGTGTTGGAGAGGGTGTGGAGTAAAAGGAAACTCATTCACTGCTGGTGGGAATGTAACTTGGTACAGCCACTATGGAAAACAGTCTGGAAGTTCCTAAAAAAATTAAGAATAGAGTTACCATATCACCCAGCAATCCCTCTCTTGGGTATCTAGCCAAGGAACTCAAAAACATTTATTTGCAAAGATCTATGCACCCCTATATTCATTGCAGCATTATTCACAGTGGCCAAGACATGGAGACAAGACAAACAAGGTGTCCTTCGATAGAAGACTGTATAAAGAAGCTGTGGTACATACATACTAGGGAAGACTACTCAGCCATGAAGAAAGATGAAATACTGCCATGTGTGACGATATGGATGGCCCTTGAGAATATTATGCTAAGTGAAATAAGTCAGAAAAAAACAAGAACCATATGATTTCACTCATATGTAGGACATAAAACTGAAACTCATAGACACTAACAACATTGTGGTGGTTACAAGGGAAGGGGTGGTAATAAAGGGTAAAGAGGGCCAAATATATGGTGACAGAAGATTATTTGACTTTGAGTGGTGGGCACACAATGCAATAGACAGATCATGTATCACAGAAACATACACTTGAAACCTATATAATCTTATTAACCAATGTTACCCCAATACATTTAATTAAAAATAGGCTATCAAGGAGGTAAACTTCATTGTTGTCTTATAAGAAATTGCCACATCACCCCAACCTTCAGCAACCTCCACCCTGATAAGTCAGGAGCTGTCAACAACGAGGTAGGACCCTCCATGAGCAAAAACATTAAGACTCACTGACGGCTCATCTGATGGCTGGCATTTTTTTAACAATAGATTATTTTTTAATCAAGGTGCATACATTTTTTAGGCATAATGCTATTGCACATTTAATAGACTACAGTGTAGTGTCAACATAAATTTTATATGCACTAGACAACCAGAAAATTTGAGTGACTAGCTTTATTATGATATTTGCTTTATTGCTGTGGTCGGAAACCTAAGTGGGAATATCGCTGATGTATGCCTGTACAGGAGTTTGGTGTGTGTTTAACATCCCACTATCACTACCATTATTTCTGTTGAAGGCATCAGTTCAATCCAGCATGCATTTGTGTGTGCCTACTACAAGCCAGAACAGTGCATCAAAAACAAATAATATTGTTCTTGGCCTCCATAAAGTAACATCCTGATAATTGTAGTATATTGTATAGAGCAACAATTACAGAAGAAAACTTTTGAATCACAACAATCAATAATAATCACCTAACTCCTGGTAACCAAATTACAAATTTTCTGATTTTATGACACATTAAGCAGTAGCAGGCTCAGGCTCCAGCTAAGGCCCTTTGAAAACTGAGATTTAGAGAAACTATCGTTTTGCTCTGCACCTTGTAACACCTGGTATTCACTGTCCACATTCTAGTATCTCTGGATTTCGACTTATAACCTTTAGTGTGTGTCCAGCATTCCATGATTCCATCTTATCATCTTTGTGCTAACTGCATAGATTCTAGCTTCCTTAATTCTACCTTAGGATACACGGGCCTGACAGCTTACAGTGTGGTACCCCCAATTCTTCAGGTCTCTTAGAATTATTCTCTGTTATTAAGCACATTTCCATCTCTCCTTATCTCCTGTCCTACCATCCAATCCCAACATGGTCAAACTAAACATTAATAGCTACCAGTGTTATCTGTTTTTTGATAGTGATTGCATTTCTGGTTCTGGAAATCCTCCACTATGCACAATTGCCTTCTGCCGATGCAAATGGTAAAATGCAGCCTCATTGGGTGGAAAAAATCAGAGGGATATTTATTTTCCATTGCTAAGCAAGTATTGCGATTATCACACAAAATGAGTGGATGACTTTTAGAGATGACTTTATTTAGAGGCAATGTACTGATTTGTGACTCAATTTGAGAAAAATATTATCACTATCACTAGGTGTATAATTATTCTAATATGAACACAATTTTTTCATTTAAAAATCAATTTATTGACCAATTAATGTATACTATAAAACCCCAAATCTCTCAAGAAAAATAGCATGATATAGGAGGAAGGGCAAAGGATTTGAAATTTTATTCTTTTTTATTTTTATTTTTATTGATTTCAGAGAGGAAGGAAGAGGGAGAGAGAGACAGAAACAATGAGAGAGAATCATGGATAGGCTGTCTCCTGCAAGTCCCCCACTGGGGGTCGAGCCCACAACCCGGGCACGTGCTCTTGACCAGAATCGAACCTGGGACCTTTCAGTTCGTAGGCCGACACTCTATCCACTGAGCCAAACCGGCTAGGGCAATTTTATTCTTTTATATGGAGTGAAAATACTTTACAATAGGGATGGGAAATGAGAAAATATGTAGGAAATGCTTTTGCAAAATGCAATAAAAGTTTCAACTTAATTAAGTATCTGGTAATTAACTGAGAAAATAAGAAATCAAATTGACCAAGCATATTGGAACAATTCTTAAAAGAAACATCATTATATAAAACAAGTGTGCGGAAACCTGCTTTTAGACTTCTTGCAAAAATATGAAAGCTCCTTGATTCCCTAGGATGTCTACACAGCATATGTGACACGACCCAGGGCTGGGATCATTGGTCTCACTTTGATATGCCTCAGTTTTGCATTTACACTAGCTGTACTACCAAAGAGATGCGCTTGTTTGTTTGTTTCCCTAAGTAGGTCTTTAATAATGTTTAGAGAATATAATGAACAGAATAGACCTGGCATCATGCACATTAATTGCTTGTTATAGCCAGGATCTCAAATGCAATGCAAACATCGATGGAAGTTTTTAAGAATCTGAGTTGATCACAGAGGAAGAAAAAGCAGAAACAGCTAATATACTTGACCAATACGTGGGGGAGAAAGCTGTTCCGGTGACAGAAATGCCAGCAAAGACCTTGCAGTCCTTGCATGCAGATGTAATAGCTACCTAACAGAAACACAAAATGAGACTTGCTCAGCTAGAACAGCAGATGACACAGCTTGAAAGCGACTTTACAGCTGCCAGGAAACTTTGTAGTTAGAGAGATCAGCTACACCCTTGAGATTGGGGGAATGGGGAAACAGGTATCTGTTCAAAAATCACATTGCTATTGAAAAGAAGAGGAACTCGAAACCCATTACTTTGTTCATTTCTTCTCTGAATTATTGAGAAATACCTATTTTTCCTTAAATTTTGTGAATTTCTCTTTTTCTTGTTGTTTGTCTTTAAATTCAATATATACCGTAAGTGTTGGTGATAGAAATGCCATCAAGTTTCATTTATAGAGAGATTAAAAACTAAAGAAAATCATAATATTTATTAACTTGGGAGATGGTTGGAGATAAATCTGCCGACACTGTATGTGTAAATCCTTCCGTATTCACTTTGTGTTTCAGAAGCAAAAGCAAAGGACACATTTTTTTCCTGGAAAATGACACCTCTGACAGGTGAAATTAACACCACCTCTCCCATTCAATTCACAAGCGCTTGCTGCATAGAGAGCTAAGTATAGGCCCCTGTGCTACAAGCAGGCGACACACAGATGCATAAATAGGGCAGAGTCCCTGTGTCCATGGAGTGCATATCGGGCGGGAGTTCTGAGTGGACCATGGTGAGGCACAGTGTGGGACCTACCATGTGGTTCCCTGAAGGGTAGATTCACTTTACAAGGTACGCAATTTTTACTATTCATTAAAAGTATGTTTCTGTTTACAAATGAACCAAAAAGGCAATTATTTTGAAATCTGATCTAAACATATGTGTGGATACATCCTAAATGTTCCCATTTCTGATTCCTTAAATATATATTCATAAAACACGAATAGTGAATTCTACTACCTTAGGCTTTTTAAGCTTAGAAGATTTTATAAAGTACTGCTTTTCTTTTTAAAATTTGGATATTAATAGAGGCCGCTCAGAATGAGGAAATGAAAGAACTGGCTGTTGAGAATTCTAAAAATTTTAGGTTTGCCATAAACAAACAAACAAAACCATGTAACTGTAATGTTTTTAAGAACTTTGAAGTGTTTCATTGTCTTGAATTATTTAAAGGCTATTGGCAATAGTGATACCAAGACATTCTTGAGTCTGGTTTTGAATTTAACAGTTCGTAAGGGAAAAGCCATTTAGAATCGAATGGACCTAAATTCATGCCTTTTATTCATAATGATGGAAGTAATGAAATACTGAAATATATGACCATGAGAAGATATTACATGGCATTTCCTGGGTTTTCCACACCTGAGAAAATACTTTAATATAAATAACTGTTTTGTTCAAATGAGAGCCAAACATATCTTCAGGTTTTAAGCTGCCTACAGTCATTCCACGTTCTCAATGAGTAATGTTTAACATTTGAACCCAAAACAGTGCGGCACGAGTAATTAAAGGCTTAAGTTAAATACATAGACAGTCATTTAAATTTAGATCTGCAATAACATTTACTATTATTCTCTGAGGCTTTCACTGCTTGACAGAAACAAAGTACTCTGGGATTAATTTCAAGAAATGGTGCCAACTGTGCCGCAATTTGCTGTAATTAAGACATGAAAGAACACTAAATATTCAGATTAAAAGAAGCATGATGGAGCATGATAGAGAGTCAAGGTGTGGCAAGGAGCCAAAAAACAAACAAACAAACAAAAAAATTGCAACAAAAATGAAAACCACCCAAGGCAGGAATACCTACCATACTGATGGATATGAAAATAGCACCAGGAATGCTTAGTGAGTTTTCTTTTGAAGAAGCACATTCATTTATTAATTTAGTCTCCCATTATATTTCATGTCTTTCCTCACGCAGATTTAAAGCGGAGACACGGTGTGTTAGAAAGATAATAAGATTGAAGAAGAAAGTGACAAACATGGTGTTCCCCTGAAGCTAATTAGCTGAGGTGGTGTGGGGACGTCACCAGGAGATCATAATTACCTTTACGGGGAGGGATTTCCCTGTATGTCACATTAGGCCAGTTTGCTTTGGAGCCGAATGAAAGCGTTCTACAGGTGGTACCTCAAAGAGATTAAATGCACTTTTTGTATTCATTAAATTCCTCTTTACATTTTAAAGAGAAAGAATTCATTTGGAGCCTACCCGTCTCCTTTTTAATTCCCCAGGAATCATGGGAAATGTTTTCTTTAGCCTTTGAACTTTCATCTATTGATTAACGCTGCATTTAGGCTAATGGGGAGTCTTCCTTCCAACTGACTTCTTCTTCTTCTTCTTTTTTTTTTGAAAGAAAGTCCCTTTAAGGTTTTGATCCCAGAAAAGATGTGGATACTTGACCCAGTTGCTAATGAGGGGCTGTATAATCTCCAGGATCCTCCAGCCCAAAATAGCAGGACGCACTCTAAAAAGTGCATCATGAAAGGCACTGGTGGAATGCTGCTTGCCTTCCCAGGCTGCCGCCAAGGCTGGGGCTTTCTAAGGAGGCAGAGGCTGGCCCCCTGCAGGCACGTGCAGCCAGCAGAGCCACAGTGGGTGCGGTGAGGCGGCTTGACAGTGAGGTCAAGAGACAGAGAGCAAGTGTCCGGGATGTGCAGGGAAGATGGGAGGGGAAGAGCAGGCCCAGTCCTCAGGGGGACACCTGCAGACTCCGCAGAGAGCGCCTCTGTGCCAGGGACCAGCTCACCCCAAAGTGTGCTATTCACCAGCATGGGAATCAGGCCGTGCCTGACAGATGGGAGTTTCACGTGAGGGAGCTGTGAGGAGAGGCTCAAAAGAGGAAGCGTGGCTCTTTCCAGGCTGCGAGGTAGACGCTGTGAGGAGTCAGTGTCTTAGGAGAGCCACACAAACAGATCTGAGTTGTTGCCACGCACAGAAATCTCCACGGAAAATGTTGAATGTCTTTTGGATACAGGCGGTACCACCTTAGCTCTTTCCCTGATGTTGCAAATCTTCATTTGGGGAAAAAAAGAAAAGAAAAAGAAAAAGCTTGGGGAAAAGGGCTTATGGTGCAGTGCGCTCTTAAAGAGTTCAAATTGATCATCACTCTAGAATTTGACCATTCCAGCTAAAAAAGCAGTTGAAGACACATCAAAGTATTTCACAGACACTAGCATTTACCTAATTTAGCTATGATAGAAGCAAGATAATTTATTTCACTGAGTCCATAAATAATCAATATTGCTTATCATCTGTGCTACCTGATATTCAGGTGACACTGAATCTCTGCAAAGTCCACGTTTGTTAAGGTTTTCTTTCCCATAGAAATAAACACTATGAGCCCTGGCCATTATTATTATTACTATTCCCTTTGAGCTATTGTTCGGCTAGACTTTGTGGTGTGATAATACTTTTGTGAACTAAAACATTAGTGGTGTCACTGGGTCCCTAATAGACAGCCTTTGTCAACCCCTTAATTTTTCCTCCCACCATTCACGTTGGTGGATACGTGTCTCTGGACAAAAACCCCCAGAGGTCTCCTGCAAATTCTTTTTCAATACAACCAGATCATTGCAGATAATTGTATTACACAGTGTATCGATCCCAAATCGTTGTGCACCGGAAACATCTGAAAAAACATGATTATAGCTTTCTGTTTATTGTTCGTACATCATATAAGCAGGCTTTTGTGTGAATCACCTGTAAAAAAGGCAAGGTGGAAACATCAGAGAAATTACCTCTTTACAAGAATCTATTGATCACTTTAAATCAAAGAAGTATGTTTGACATAAGATTACCTGGCAGTTTGAACATTAGGTACACTATGTTATAGCCTGGGGCAGTTGTAAGTCTGACAAAGGGATTGTAAATAAAGCATGCAGCTGTGAGCGCCTCTGCCTGGGGATCAACTCAGGCTCAAGTCCAGGCATAGGTAAACTCGAAATAATTTACCCCTTTTTAACCAGCATATAATGAATTAGAGTAGACTCTTAGGAGAACCAAGAGGCATAAATCTCTTAGGCATTTGGAAATGGCAAACTTCACAGAAAATTCACTTCCTGTAGAGTTGATAAGAGGTATTTTCTGTGTGGGTGCCCAAGTTGACTAAAGTAGTCTTGAAGTCAGTCTATTGGTACAAGCAGATTCTTCAAAAAAGAAATTTCCTGACAGATTCTCGTATCGATAATTATCTGTATGTGGCCTGATTGCTCAAAGTCCTTTTAAACTTAACAACCACTAACCTCTCAATTTCAATGTCTGAAAATTCTCCTTAAAACTAATTTTAAAAGTTTTGGTGTAGTTTTACTTTTTTCAAAAGAAATATATATTGTGAAAGGTTAAAAAATCATATAAAGTGAAATCCTGCACTTAAGCTATTCATGCAACTATATGAAAACTACTGAAAACATATCACCGTAAAGATATTGTTTTCATTTAATTGCATTTTCTTATTGGTCGAGAGCAGGGACTGCTCCAGTGCCTTTACATATTTTTTAAGCTTGAAGAATATTTTTCTTTAATTTTGAAAGCAAACTTGTAGTGAATTCTTGATTGGATTTCCTCCCCCACTCCCACAGTGTTGGACATGTATTGAAATTATTAAACATTTAACTCATTTGTTCAGAGAGAATCCAATGTCTTTGGAATTTAATAAAGATGAGCTCTGGGTGATGCATTCTTCCTTGTTAAATATTTAGCTGTTTGCATTAGCTCTGTGGTTTCCTAAGGCACAAATTTGAACTGTTAATATATAGCACGTTTAAGCTATAAAAGTAGTAGGTGCTATGATTTCTTCTGGGGCAAAAGTGGTCATTTTGAACCCTTGCAAGAAAACAATGCAGACATGCATGCACATATTTAGAAAATATAAGCACTCAGTTGCTCAGAATCTATAAATGAGAAACTGAGAATCAGGTTTTCTTAGATCTGAGTTATAAGGGAGACATCATTCAACTTCAAAGATGAGTGATAGATGCAGAATATTTATATAGAGTATCTTTTTTATGAGGTTGCTGGTAAAAGATATCTCTGATGTAAGATGGTAATACCTTAGTTTCCAACTTTATTGAAACTTAATATAAACACCAGATTTTAGACATGAAATGAGAATCATTAACAGGGAAGATTATCTTTTTATAAAAATATAGCCTTCTCCATTTCTATTTATATGGGCCTGGGGATTCTAAAAGTATTTTTTCCCCTTCATTTAAGACTGCAAGATTAAAATGACAGATTTTCATAAAACACCATTATATTCAATGCAATGGATTATACATCCAGTTAAATTTCAAATTACCTTGAAAAAAAAGCACTGTATACCATCATATGTATAAATATATATCCAAACATATGATTAAAAACTAAAATAAAAACCTGATAACACTTACATTTGATGGTCTATATTTGAGGCAATACATAAAACCCCCATATAAACACTTTTATAAAAGGGAAGTATTCGAACAAAATGTACAGATATATGTCTCTAGAAATACGGTCAACAAAGAACAAAGGAAAAATGTCTTTGTCTTAAATCACTTATTTTTTGAGAGCTTGAAGCATACTGCCTAAGACTTCTTTGGTCTAATGAAAGAGTGCCACCTATTGGATGACCTTGAAAAAGAGCTTAAATTTCATAAATTTACTCATGAAAGTAAATCAGTGGCAAGCCATCATTTTGACATAATTTATAACATATCAGTCTTTGTGTATGTGAATATATATGTGTATATATATATATGTGAGTGTGTGTATACACACACACACACATACATATCTGAGATCTATGCTAAAGAAAAAACATGAATGCTATATACTGACATTATTCTTTTATAAATGTAGGAGCAGAAGTCTCACAAATAAGCTCACCCAATGTTGTCTGATTAGACATCTAATTGTTGAATTTAAATGTTTTATAAACTTGAGATTACTGCTCTGCATCTTGTATTCCTTCATACATACCTTTGTTTACTTGGACTTTAAATGAAGGGAACTGAAAATTGAATGCATGAGCTTGTATTTTGACAAGAAAGATCTGTTTAAATCTTCGTCAAAGTTGCATTGCATACAATTTAAACCCAAAACAAAAGGGGAAAAAAATACATGCTCTTGGCTTTTTAAAAGGCAATGTTCTTGTTTTATCTTTCAGCCCAAGAACTTGCCAGTCAAGATGAAAAACTTCTTCTAATGGAATCCAGCTTGAAAGCTACTCAAGAGCAGCTAACTGAGCAAATAGCAGAAACAGTTCGCCAAGAACAGAACGGTAGAAAACCCCAGGCAGAGCTGAAGACAGTGACAGAAAGGATTATTGCCTCTGAAGAAGAAAAAAATGATTGCAAGTGAGTTGTTTTTGAGTATTTCAGAAAGTTTTACTTTACGTACTGAAATCAAGTCAGTCCTTGTGACTTTAGTGGCTAAATATTTAACTCTCCGTGTCTTGCAAAAGGTTATGTGTAAATGTGCTAGCTTGTTCAAGGAATTGTTGGTTCCAAAACAGATAAACTTTAGATTTGCAACGTTTCTTAACTGAAATGGCACATGTTGAAACTTGTAACTGTCGTATTCCAGATTCTAAATAATGAGGTGGCAGTCAACTTTCTTGTAACTATCGAGAAAGGCTCAAGGTAGGAGCGAGAGAAAGAATACAGTGTCTCCGCAGCCTCTATCTGCCAATGGTCTTCTCTTTCTATTTCTGGAGTCCAAAGGTTACATATGGCTCTTGTTGCCTTTCTTTTTTGTTCAAGTAGCAGCTCTAAACAAGACGCTATTAAACTGAGAGACACTTAGAGTAGAATTTTTGGTCAGACTATTGAGGCACGTAAGGAACTATGAAGAAGAGTAATAAAGATCTATGCTGTTTTCAAAGGTTCCTGAAAACTGTTCTTAGTGAAGCACCTTGTATTAAACCTGTTTTCATCTAAGTCTTTATGTAATTATTATACCTGATCCGATGTTTTCAGATTTTATCATTTGCTTTTCAAATAAACATAATATGGTTTCATTTTTGAGTGCTCTGATAAAGTACTCTATCCTCTCTGATTTTTGCTTGATTTTTTTAGTCTGTTTTTTAAAAAATAATTATGAAAGTAGCATAACCCAGATGAATCAATCTCCCTGCTTTTCTCTCTCTCTCTCTCTCTCTCTCTCTCTCTCTCTCTCTCTCTCTTATTAAAAATTACACTTACCGAACTTTAGTTACATTGAGTAATCACAGTTAAATAAAGCACACCATTTAAACTTTTCCCCCCTGTCACTCATCTCTTTGAACACAATCCTGAGGCCAAAATTAAAATGTGCATTTGATATTAACTGATCTTTGGAAGCCAGCTTCTAAACTTACATTACTTACTGCGTATTTTGATATATCTATCAATAGGATTTCAAAATATTACGTGTGATGAACATAAGTAAAATTCTTTTGTGATTTATAGTTTGTAATGTTAAAAGTAAAATATTTGAAATTGTTCATGAGGAATTTATTTCTGTGTTTTAATCTAATGATTTAATATTATAAGGCACTAAAATAATTACACAATCTAGGGTGACATTTTACATGCTTCTAAATAAAATTAAACACTCAGATACACTCTGTTTGCAATTAATGTTCCTTTAGTCAGCTGCCAGAGTTCAGACAACGAAAAAACCAGATTTAACAAATATTAAAAGGTAGAAATTTGTACCAAGGATTAAAAGCATATTGGGCAAGTTTCTTTTGGAATGGCTATGGTATTGTAGTATTGTTAGAAGTACTATTGTCTTTTTTAAAAGCTTAATTATATTAGAAAATAATGTTTAAGGTATATTTAGAGAACAAAAAATACATAAAAATGGCTTTGAACACTAATGTAAAATTAATGATAGTGTTTGATGTTAACTTAATGTTATTAAAATAAGGCCATCATTTTTTCCTACAGTTAAACATCACTAGAAAGGTACATTATTCTGTATACCCACAAAAAATATCATCTTTTGATCTAGAAACTGGCATGTAATGACCTGCTTTGAACCTTAAATTTTATCAGTAAATAAACCAGTGACTCATCCAGTTAGATTACAATGAAAGCTCAAACTCAATTTCTCTATGCTTGATCTAGATTCATCCGCTTTATTTTCCAATAAAGCTTGATCATGATAGTAAGTAGAATATTCTCTCTTAATGTGAAATTGAGAGCAAGGCATACACCTATCATGCAAGACAGTAGTTAAAATTGTATCAGACTCAAAAAAATCTATTTGCAATGGTTTTTAGCAATTAAATATCTTACAGGTCATAAAATTGTAAGTACAGGGTAGGCATAAGCATGTTAACAGTTGTAATACAAATAAATAATATAATCATTAATCAATAATAATGTCGGAATAAACTGTTTTGCATACTCACAACTGTACACCTACTCTTGCTCACCCCTGTATTATTATGCCATGTTATAAGAAAATGTTATGGTTGAATTTTAAAGAGACGGATAAATGATTATAATCAAAGCAATGATGGTGTCTTAGGAGAAACAGCTTCAACTTTTAAAATATAGCCTCAAATACCTTGTCACAGGATATGCTGGTACTAGGTACATGTATTTTACCATGAAAAATATATAGCACTCTTTAAATGTGAAATAAAATCAAAGCCTTTTGGCCTGGCAAACACAAAGATTGGTTTATTTATTTACATTTTCTCCCCACTCAATCGACAGGTGGCATGAATTGATTAAATTTACCAATTGATTCAGTACTGGGCAGTGCCAGACCTCATGGTGTGCATCACTCAGAAGAAAGAAAAGGCACTTCAGGTGTCACAGACATGACAGCCTTGTAGTGAGTTCCACTAGCCCACCACACCCTCATTTGGAAAAGTCTTGGAATTTGATGCAGGGATGCAGAGGGAAATGTATGGAGCATAAAGTTGAGGTCAAAGGCTTGAGGGGTTCTGGAGTTGAGAATCTAGAAGTACACAAATTTTTCTGCCAAGAACAGAGGATCTCACTAGAACAAAATGTTCTGGGACTTTTTCTTTTTTTTTTTTCAAAAAAAAAAGAAAATTATTTCTGGAATTATATATTTTTTATTTTACAAAAAAGAAAATGAAAAATCTGAAACCTGATTTTTAAAATGTGGGACTAAATCATAAAAATAATAACATGAATATATATTTTAAGGGATCTGATACAATCTGAGATGTACACCAGGGTCCTGCATTTATCTTTGTGCCTAAGTGACTGTGATAAGTAATTATCTCAGGATAATTTTCTTTATTCATTACTTTGGAATAGTCATTCAGAACTAGCTAGGTTCCTATGCCAGTAAAATCTAGGTTAAGTCATGTATTAACTAAATAAGAAACAGTTAAAAAAAGCAGCACACAAAAAAACTGGCAACCAAAAGCAAGATTGTTTTTAACATTAAAATATGACCCATAAGTTATTGGTTCCATAAAGCGCAATTTTTAAAGAACACGAAGGCTTTAGATTTAATTTTCCCCCTCCTCTTTTTCAACTGAATGTAGAGAACACACGCCATATACTCAGTATAAGCCTGTTACACTTGAAAGATTTGTTCTGAATGTCCAGTGGGAACCTGGAAATCGTAATAATTTGTAGTATCGATTGAGCGAAGCTATGCAGCTGCGGCCTCCGGTGAATAGACAGGAATAGACATTTTATTGATTAACTTTTACAGTCATATTTTCAAGACTCCGCTGCAACATAATTTTCACTTCCCAGCTTTGTGTTGCTGCATCATGAAACTTGAATTCTTCTCTCTTAACATTTACCCACTTGAGGAAAAAAGTATGGACATGTCTGGCCAGGGTTGTGATCTACAGAGATGCGAAACTTTCTGGAAAAGGATTTCTCTCAAATGCTATTCGACCACAAACAGTAGGAAGGAACTAACTGCTCATAACAGGTTTTGGAAATATCATTATGGAAACTATTTGGTAATTAAATTTCTTCATATTTTCCTAATTCTTTTCATGTTCAGGAACCTTAATTTTCCTACCCTCACTTCATGCAGGTAACTGAAAATGCATTATCTTGTGATGGGCTGTTTTTATTCATTTATACTTTATATCATTCAATGTGAGCAGGAGAAAATTATTGTAATAATAATCTATAATATAGTCTGAAATGAAAGGTATTAAATGCTAAATAATTTTGGCGAATAAGTTCAAAGTATGAAAATGTAAATATATATGTATATGTATATGTATATGTATTAAATATATGTGATATATCTCTAGTCCTGTGAGAGTTTTAAACAATTGTCTAGGTAAAAAATGTACTTGCACAGGTGAGCATATTGCAAATATTCTGTGTATAATCATATGTTTATGTACCTCAAGTTTTTTACTGCTTGAATGTTTTGGGCACTGAAGCAAACTGTAGATCTTATATTCTAGTATACATAGCTGGAAAATATTTCACTGTAATTTTATTCTCGAGCTGGTAACAGATATATTTAGACTTGGATTGGATTTGAAAATGGGAAATTTTTAAAAAACAATGACATCAATTCCTTTTATTAAAAACACACCTGCGTTTCTTTTATTTATGACTTTGAAAAATTTAATGTTAGAATCAATTGATTTAAAGATAAAATTCAGGAGCTTCCTGTGACTACACCAGCCCAGAAGATATGATATATAATTAAACTAGATAAGAAATCTAGCAACAAGTTTTAATGGTAATATAATTCATAGTTCATAAACTTTATGCCTTAAATAGTGACTTTTAGAAGTTTATTTTTATTCTAAGATCATTGGTTCTTAAATTCATAGATTTGATTTTAAAAGTATTCAAAGCATTTCATATTTCTAATTTATTTCTCTTAATCCAAAATAAAAAAGTGGAGTAAAACATTCAGTCTTAGTAGTGAGGGTGAAACTGATAAACCTTTCTCATGACACACATTGAATATTAATTTTTTATGATAGGTTTATAGTTTTTAGTGATTTATAAAGATACACATATTTAGAATTTTACTTTATTTTATGGAGTGCTAATTTATTTTATAAAAAGTCTGACAAGCACATTTATGTGCAAAATATATGTGTAGCCAGCACTTGTTGAACTTCCACAGTTATCACAATCAATATAGCATATTAATGTGTGTCAAGATTTTTCAGTTATTTAAATATATGTAACTATGTTTTTCTTCTAATGGACTAGGTCTTTTATTTATAATGCAAAGGTGTTTGAATAAAATACCTAGTAATTAAGCCTTTCCTTTTTCATATTATAGGAATGAATAAAATAATGCATAAAAATACAGGGTATTTTTATAATATGTGTAGATCTTAGAAGATTCTCGTCTGTATAATAAAGTATGTGTTTAAACTTATTTATCTAAATAAGGAATGCAATTAAGACAGATCAAGTAATAAACATAAAAAAGAAAAAAGTCTGAATTGAGATTGATTTCAACGTAATCCTGTAGAGGAATCCCCATGTATTGATCAATGTTAAAGCCCATGCATAGCACTTAGAAAGATAAAGTAAGCAAGGTCAGATAATCAAAGCATTTAAATAGTAAAAACAGCAACTGCCACTGTAGACTGCTGAAATAAATCCATAATACAAATTGCTTTGGCAAAAAGTGGATGAGCAGCTGATCTTCCTATCGAACTCGGATACTGTTCAGTGACCACACTGGGAAAAGGATTGGGAGAAAGGCCTTAGAGATCAATATTGAGTGAGATGTAGCACGGCTTCATCTTCAGCAGGAAAGCATTGCGGGAGTGAGAGTACAGACATCTTCAGGAGATGTCATCGAGTGGAGACCGTGTCACACAGTTAGAAAATGCTCTCTGTGACTGATATGGCCACACAGTCACAGAAATGCTTCCTTAACTGTTTCAAGAAATTGTTTAAAGGGGGTTTCAAATAACTCTCAGATTTGAAATTGTAGAAAGTTTATGCTATGCCAAAAAGGTGGAACAACTACTTACCAAAGTAAATTCATATATCTATAAATATGTTCTACATAAATCCATGTCTCTAATGAATATTTGGTCTATCAAATACTCATGTGATGGTTGTCCCGGTCCTATATAGAGGTATAAACTTTAATGGCAGAATAGGGGATAGAAGAATGGTGTTTGGATTTCATGGAAATGACGTCCTCTTGTTGTGAGTCCCTTTTTAAAACTGGTTGCAACTTGGGGAGTCCTATTTTTAATGAGTGTTTGAATTCTACTGGCTAATTATATTCTTGGCTCTAGTGAACTCCAATGGGAGTTTTCAGTATGTAGATCTATGATCAGCAGAATTAGGTTTGACATAATTAACTACTTCTTTTATTTACTTCTTAACTACTTTTGTTATAAAATTTGAATTTAACTTTTACTTAATGAGACATCTTCATGGCTATGATGACGTTTTGTGGAAAGTAGAACAGGATTGAGTGTGAGGACATGCCGTTATATTGTATTATGGAATAAAATGGTTCTTCAGTCAAAATGGACAATAATGCAGTTGACATATTCTCTCCCTTGTCTCAGGTTCCCATAGGTGTCTTCCTTATGTCATTCTCTCTTTGGAAAGCTTCTAAATTCATCATCATGTTCATCACATGAGTAGCATTATGTCTTGGTAAGTACAACAATAGGATTTTCTATGCATATTTTTCCTCCAGGTATTTTTCATGGACTATAACCACAGTCTTCTAACATTTGGATGTAGTATTAAGAGCTTTGCAGCAGTACTGACTGAGAAATCTTTATTTACTAAAACCTTTCAGTATCGAACCTCTCAATTAAGTTACATAAAGAACTGAATGATTTTAATTGTTTTTCTTCCAAAATAGAGAACTAAAATGAAGATGGGGTTACATTTAACACAGAATGTTCATATCAAAATGAAGTATTAAAATCAGACTCCAGACTTAAAAGTTGCATAACGAAGACTTAGTGTTTTTCCATTCCTTTCTTACCATAATGAATAGTTATTTACAACTATTGTAGCTTCCTGTTTGCTGTATGAATTGCTGATAGCAGCGGTTTTAATGGTAAAATTGTGAAACAATATTCATAGTTGTCAGAAAAAGGTCATTCTATTTGCATTCATTAGGAGCCTGGAGGACGGTGCAATGTGCATTTCCTTTGAGATGTTGTAGCTATTGATTTATACACAGCTGTAGGAAAAATTAATTAGGATTATATTTCACTTATTACTGCAGGCTGTGTAATAAGAAAGAAAAACATTATTTTTTGTTGGAAAGTTGAACAGAAAAACCTAAATGGAATCATTGTTTCTTAACTCACAACTACTTGATCATATGATTTTTCTTTTATAATCTGGTTAGAGGCTTAGTGCATTCATAGAAATTTAATTAGCACTTTGAAAGAAATGTTTTAGTACACATCCCATAATAATAATGATAATGCAAATTAAGCAAAAGACACACTTCCCCCTTGCTAATTGAAACTTTCCTTTCTCTCAGCTAAATCAAAGTGGATTTGTCTACTGTGAGTTTGAAGGTTTGGGGAAGCTTTGGCCAACAGAGTTAAATCAAAAAACCAAAGAGGGACCAAGATCAGGTGCATTCTCCAGGTGAAGAAACAGACTCCAGAATAAGAGTTTTAGGTGGAAAATAACGAGAGAGTTCACTTAGTTTTGCATTTTCAGTCTCAGAAGCTTTATAATTAAGTTCTGTGAATTTAATATTTCAAATAAACTGGAATGTGTTACACTGACAATACTCTCAGTGTGATAATACTAGTTTTTGGTTTATAAAAACATATTTGGCTTCTTTCAATGAACACTATGTATACTCTTAGTGGAAAAATATTGAATTCAGTTCTCCACGTTGTTCCTATGTGACACATGTTTGAAATTAATCAAATTGTAGTCACTTCTAATTAATAGCAGAGAATAATTTTTGAAATGGGGCAGAACCAGATGACAAAGGATAGTTTGTATGTGTTCATGACATACTTTATGAATGGAAACACATGTCTGTTGTGACATTTCTAACTTGAAAATGTTATTAACTCTCCTATTGTCTCTTAAATATGAAGCATTTTAAGAGAAACTTACTGCCTGGCTTATGGTGGACACTCAGGCGTAGTGTCAGCATTTAAGGGAAAACAAAATCAAAGAGAAGTCTTTTGATGCCTCTATAAAATCTATAACAAATGTATTAAAATCCACTTCTGCTATTGGAAGTTCTTAGGTTTTATAAAAAGAGTTTATAAGAGGTCAGTGGCAACACTAAGTATAAATATGGGCTTCTTCCTACATTTTACAGATTAAATATTGTCTATGAAATTAATGACTAGGATTAAAAATACATTACTTCCATACCCAAAACTTTTAACTTTCTTAGCTATGACCATAAGGATCTATTCCTCAATGTACTGAGTAGAATATAAATCAAGTCACGTTCTGTCCTTTGCTTCTCTGCTTTAAATGCTGGGGCCCCTCAAAAGAAAGCAAAATTTCCCCAAGTATTATGGAACTTTGCCTTCCAGAGTGATAAGTAATATTTTCCACCCTGGCACATTTTGTATTCTGTTGCAAAAATTATATGAGTTAATTATACTGAGAGTCATTGCAAATCCTTGGCGTTTTGTAGTGAGTCTAGCTTTTCCCAGTTTGTTTTCAGGATAGTGCTATGTTAGATTAATCATGAGGTAACTAATAATTTTATAAAATCATGAATTCTAGGGCTCAGATTTTTGAATTGCTTTCTTAAAACAGAAATGTATTTCTTAGGAACATTTGTTGCTTGAACTATATATTGGTCCACAGTTCATTGAAAAGCTAAAAGCACTGTTTCTATAGGTTGTGAAGGACACACACACACACACACACACACACACACACACAAAACAAAACTAAGATGTGTTCCTTCACCATGAAATGCTAATAAGCTAGTGAGGTAAAAATTAATGGAAACAGATGTTCACAGAACTCAGTAATGTGTGATTTGTCCTTTAAAAATAAAGAAAACTTATTGTAGTACAGAAATAATTACTCCAGAAGGGAGAAAGAGGCAAGAATTGGTAACTATATTTTCAAAATGTGTCATATCAGAAAGGGTATTTTACATGAACAAGAAGACCAGGAAGCAAAAAACACAACGAGAAAGGATATTTTTGGTCTAGAAAATGATGAACAATTTATTTTGTAGAGACTGGGTGTCTACAAGGCAGGTTGAAACCACATTGTCAGTGGTCTCTATGCTCGTTTTAGGAATGTAATGTGCTTAGAAGTAACAGGGAGATAATGAGGAGTGTTGAACACTCTAGTGCCCATGCCTACAATCATGTTAGAGAAGCAATTGCCTGAATATCTCACTCTTTCCTCTTAACATTTCATCTGGCTCACTTCTAAGCATCTTGAAATATTGACATCTTGGGCCCAGCTCCTCCTGGGCCTGCCTCCTCCCACACTCAATCCAGATGGAGTTGATTGCTACATACCCTGTGCTTCCACAGCACCCATCCAAACTCCACCACAGCCTGCATCTATCCTTATTCTACCTGTGGGTGTCACAGTAAAGGTCCATGCCCACCACTGGATAGCGTGGTGTGGGTTGCTATCTTCCTGGACCATTGTCAGCACTGCCATATTTGAACTAATTTGGGTTAACAAGAGAATGAACTTTGCTATGTTCCTGGTCCAATGCTTCTTCGGTCACCTAGGGAGGTATGCTGAGTTGCTGGCCTAGCTCTAGCATATACTGAGTGTATCAAAGAAAAAGTTAATTTTTATCAAAGTTCAGTACCAGTCTTAAACCTCTCACTATGTATTGCGTCAAGACTGAGAGAAATGGGTTTGGAAATGGAAGCTTTAGTGAAATACAATGAAGTGCTAGATTGTGGGGGAAGTAAAGAAATATATGTGTATTAAGCAAGAGGAGGTCACAGGTGGTGCTATGGTCTGAATGTTTGTCCCCAACCCAAATTCAGAGAAAAGACAACCGTGGGCAGACATGGGATAGGTGGGCCTCTTCCTCTTTGATTGCCCCACCTCCAGAACGATGAGAAATAAATTTCTGTCACTGATAAGCCACCCAGTTTATGGTGTTTTGTTACAGCAGCCCTAACAGACTAAAACAGGTGGAGAAAAATGAGAGAGATACGGCAGAGTGGTAGATGGAAAGTTGTGAGGAAGGATTATGTCCTTATGCAGTAGAGACTTGAATTGGAGGACAGACAGAAGATATGAAGCAAGTGGACATGGAGGATACAAGAATGAAAGTAGGCAATTGATAGGGAATCAGACAATTTAGCAACGATTATTACATGCAAAGGTGACTCTTAGCAGGGTCTCCTTTACATCTGAGAAACCATATGGGTGGGTGATAGGCAAGGATAGAGGGACAATTTGAGGGCATTTCAGGAAAGTAAGAATGGTTTTGGAAATAAAATCATCTGACAAAATGAGTATAGCAGGGGTTCAGAGAACAGTAAGCAGAGCTGGAGTTATCCCACCTGGTCAAGATATTTCTTACATGCACACATATATACTACATACAACTTACATACAACCACATGGTAGCATATTAGTCAGGGGACTAATACAATTGTAGAAATCAGAGGAATATGAATTAACAGTGAAAATAGTTCCATATATATTAACTTAACATTTAACAGAACTAAGACTCTATGATACTAAAAAAATTGTGGATATTCACCATTATAAATTTTCTCTAATTTTCTTAAGGAGTGAAATAACATTCACAAATATGTTTGCCAAATATATATATATTTGCTAACTCCAAATAGGATTTAGAAAAACCTTAAATGAAAACACAATTTAAAAAATAGAAATAAATGAATAGCAAAAAAAGAATAAGGCAAAATTAGGCAGAAAGCATTATTCTAGGAGGCATCAGCTTGGACAATCGCTGACTTTGTGCACCTGACATCAGCAAATTCAAACTTGGGCTAAAATACGTGTTCCCGCTGATTCAATTAAGGATGCTGGGATTTTCCTTCAGAGAAGAGATCTGGTCAAACCAGGAATGTTGAGGTGAGAAAGACTGAGAGAAAAGAATGGAGACCCACCTCCCCCCTCCCCTCATCATGCTGGCAAAGGGGCTTCTTCTGACCTTGCTGTGGGGACCCACTGGGTTTTGGAAAAGAATAGTTATTTCACTGGCAAAAAGGGGAATAGAGACGCATTTTCAAAGGCCAGAATAACTGTCAAATCATCAACTTTCCTTATTGGGGAGAAAACGAGTAGGCAGGGCTTTTATTTCTCGAAGTTGCAAGTAAAACTGTGCTACCTTCATGGCCTCACAAGGCTGGGTGAGTGCCATCCTCTAAAAGCTTTGTTGGGACGCTTGCTTTTATTCTCAAGTTAAGCGCTGGAATAAATACATACTGCTTGGCCTAGATTTATCATCCATTTGATAAATTAGCCAGGATGTCTGACCTAATACCTTATTAGGATAACTTTTTTTGTGAGAAACAGAAAGAAACTTGTGAATCCACTGTGTGGGGATGAGTGGATTCGTCATGACAGGTCCAGACACCACGTGAGCCTTTGTGGCAAAGGAAGACAATTTAGAAAGACAGTGCTTTCTACAGAAGAGATTTTACTTTTTTCCCTGATGGATCAGGAAGTCTAACCCAACTTTTAAAGTCAACTGTATACTTCCAGGCGCTCTAGAACTATGCCATAGTAAGGGGCCACTTACACAAGCATTTAAGAAGAAAGGAAGGAGCAAGGTTGAAAAAAATTTGCATTGGGCACAAAAGGAAGAAAAGGAGGGAGCAAGGTTGAAAAAATTAAAGATGCCAACTTGCATCGGTATTGTATGGTTGCCTCATATACACACCGAATTTCAATTGTATTATCCTACTAGAAAATTAATATATTTCAGCTTGAAGGAGGTTCCATCCACCTTTTTTTAATTATGAAAAAAATCAAAATAGATGAATTCTGTGACCTACCTCAGGCCTTGTGGTGCATGTGGGGGTAGAACATTGATTTTCTGATGAAATTTCAATAATTTTCTATTTAGGAGTTATAGTAAATGAAATATGAGTTTTATAAAAAAATATATTTATCAAAGGATTCTCTATTTCATGGCACATGGTTTAATGTACATCTGAGCATTTAGGTTCAGTAGGTAAATAGCAAGAATGTGAAGTGGGACAAAATCTTACCCTTAGGTGAATATTTCAAATATGTTATTCTGTGCTTGAGGTTAAAGTAAATTTTTGCTCATGCAAGAAATAAATTCTGCTTAGGTAAAATGTACGGTCTGAGTTTCCTTCTTATAATTAATAAGTAGCCTTGAGGAATCAGAATCGCTGAGTAGTATGGTAAAGCATTTGTTAATGGAGACACATTTACCCTAAGAAATACGTATTTTTGTCTGAAGTGAAAACCTCTTCAGCTAAATGGTATCACATAGACAATCTCACCCCCGCCAGCCCACGCTAAGTATCAGACCATGAGCTTGACTTTGCTCCGCAGAAATGCTGCTTTGCACAAAAGAAGCTTTTTAGATGTCTAGGCGCCTGTGTTCTAGCTGCATTTGACTAAAGCAGATAAAGGAACCAAGCACTCAGCTACTCAGATATGGAAGTAGACAAAAGATGAGCACATGCATTCTTTTCAATAGTAATACAGGAACTATTCTTAAATGATTTCTGCTGGATGTCTTTGTAAGCAATATGTCTGGTTAACTCCACATAAAATTCAGAATCATGAAAAAATATTTAAAATTAATATATTGAATATATTACTTGTTTTTTCTTAAAAATAATAGAGTACACAAATCATTGAGCCACATCGCATAAATGCATATGGACTATAGAGTCAGATAGAATTGAGTTTGAATCCTTATAAGCTATCACCACATTGAACAAATGACTTCACTTCCAAGACTCAGTATTTCTATCTGTAATTTCGAGAGAACCGTCTTCCCCATAGGGATGTTCTGACAAAACAGACAATTTTGGAGAAGGTGTGCTGGACACAGTTGTGGTTCTCAACAATTGGTAAACGTTACCAAACTAGAAACAGGTTCTTTTTTAGTCAGATAAAAGATGCTACAATTTTTTCAATGACAAAACTCCACCATTAACTGTTGCGTTGGGACAGAATGGATACAAGATTAAACAAGTTAATGTGCTTAAAAATAGTGCCCTTATTTATATCTTGATAAATATATATAAATTAGCCTCTAGCAACCCCCAAATGAAAATTATCTGGGGAGGGGGGTGCTACTTTTAAGTGCACTTGGGTTACTGCCTGGAACCAGCTCTCGAGAAAAAAAACCAAAAACATTTTGTTTCAAGCCCAGCAGCATATTTGCAAAATAATTATTAGTCTCTTTAGAGGAAAAAAATCTGCTTCTCTTAGAATTGTCTAAAAGTATGCCATGTAAGCTCACAGGCTCTTCAAATTTAGTATTTGCCAACTAGGGTAGATACAATTTTAACATAACCCTTGTAAGAAGAAAGCGATTGATTCATTGGCTGCTGACAAGAGTTCACATTCTTTTTGTTTTTCTCCGAGGATGCATCTGCTTCCTATTCGGAACGTGGTTCTACTTACAATCTAATTGTGCTACCCTACACTGCTCTATTATTTTCTGAGTCTGAGCCTACATTTTAGGCCAATCATCGAAGAGGACAGGAAGACTTGGAAATTGAAGGCTACACGTAGACATACTCGTCTGGTTTCATATATATATATATATGTCTGTGGAGCTGCTCCATATTGTGTAAGCATGCCGTCCTATTCTTTAGGCTTGTCCTCACAATTTCCTGGGATAGGTCAGAATTATTGTCTCCATATGAGGTGTGATATGTGTCATCTAATGATAAATGGTTGAATGATTTAAGTACTTATTTTGGCTTCAAACTGACTTCGCTCCTTTCACTGGGTCTCGGGCTATATAGTTAGGATATTTTGTCCAGATGTATAGATGGAGACTTTAAAGAAAACAAAAAAAATCATTCAGACGCTACTAAGTTTAACTACTAAAATATCACTGTGAGTAGTGATTAAACGTGTATCCACGAAGTACTATAGTAAATGAGATAACAAAGTAAAGCAACTATTACATATGTAAAAGCTAAATTCAAGTTTGGATCTCATCTTTTCCACATTGACTGAGTATATGTAAGTTTTGTTGTAATGTCATCCCATTCCCTAGAAAACCATCAATTTAGTAACATACACATGTCTATATGCCATCATCACTTGGAGTTAGGTGTACCTGAACTCTTGGAAGCAGCTGTATATTTGAGTTTGGTGCATACATCTGAAGTCTTTTGAGTTTCTTATTCTTCTCTCTAGAGATCAAATTGTTAATTAGGAACTTACCCAGTCACTTCTGCTTAGCAGAGGAAAACCTTACTGCAAAGGCTAGGACAAAAGATGGATCCTACCTCACAACTAAATTAATGCATATTCATCTTAAGGTGTAAAGCATAAAATCCAAGATTATAAAAATTTAAAAAATATATTTTAAATATCCACTAGAAAATACTCAAGTTCAAGATAAACTTGTTGGCTTTTGGACCATAGAGAAACACATAGAATCTGAAATGAAACAAGTTATGGTTTTCTATGTCCTGAAATGCAGGGCCAAGAACATGTTATCAGGCTTAATGTAATTTGCAACAACATTGGTTTTTGGAAGAACCAAAAACTTTATGCAGTAATGATTAATTATAAAAAATTATTTTTAATTGGGAGGAATATTAATGTAGAAGTAAAACAACATTCTAAGTTGATATCAACAGAATAATTTGTATTATCTTTTCTATACATTTTTGAAATTACTGATACATTTGTAAGTCAGAGATAGACCTAATTCAGGGAATTTCTGGGATCAAAGAGTGTCTAAAGATTATGCAAACAGAATATTTTGCCAATATCTTCTTCTAATACAGGTGGCTATCAAATTGAAGATTTGTTTTATGTTGGTTTCTATTTATTTTATTTTGCTTATCATTCCTATATAAATGTAAATATACCAAAATACATTTAAAGTCCTATCTAAAACCAGTAATTTTTTCTGAATTTAAAAACATAGTTATAATGATTAGTTATAAAAATAATATTTATTGTCAACAATCACATACTAAGTAGTTCAGGAAATTCTTATTTCTAGAACAAAACAATCACTTACTACTTTTTCTTACATTGTCCTGAGATTCTGCTTTAAAGTGTCACACAAGCACCCAGGCTTAAAGAGCAACCGACGTCGGTAGGATTTTTTGAATCATAGATCTCATCTATGGAATAAAATGGTTCAACTAGATCACTTCTAATCATTAGAGCCCTGAGGCATGTTCTGGCTCTAGGTCCATTAAGGGACTCTCTTTCCTGTGTTTAATGCATATATTCATACTCTGTTGTTATTTTTTATCCAGTAGAAAATTTTATTTGGTATCCAAACACCAAATTTCATTTGGAAATGATAATGTGTGTATGCATGTAAGTGTGTGCATATGATCAAACAAAACCATATAAATGTCCCCCTGGAAGATCAAGATTAAAGTGAATCTCATCTATTGCAAACTTCCAACACAGAATCCAGTATTTCCTCACTCTTGCACTTCTACTTTGGACAGCAATACCTATGAAGGCTAGACAGATCTCATTTATTAATTATTCATCTCTAACTCACATCTCAAACTTCATCCACATATCCTTTATCATTTCCCATAACACTTCCTAAAAGCTACTATTAGTCTTTGAAATATCTATTAAAGGTCATCAGTTTCCAAAGTAACTGTGATTTAATTTCCCCTATTTTTAAAAAACATATTTTTTCATTGATTTCAGAGAGGAAGGGAGAGGGAGAGAGAGATGGAAATATCAATGATGAGAGAGAATCATTGATTGGCTGCTTCCTGCATCCTCCCTACTGAGGATCAAGCCGGCAACCAGGCATATGTTCTGTCTGTGAATTGAACTGTGACCTCCTGGTTCATAGGTTGATGCTCAACCACTGGGTCACATAGGCCTGGCTAACCCTCCCTATTAATAAACTCACCCTGATGTATTAAAATAGATTTCTGGCATCATAATTGGGCAACTGTTTAATACCAGACATTGACCTCCATTTTATATTCCCTGTAATGATAATACCCATGCATATTGACATTTTATTCTGAATTTTCTATGCTAACGTATGGCATTCCAAAGTGACTGAAATGGTTTTAGTCAAGCACCTCCTGTCACATGAGGGGAATGGGATATGAACTGCTGCATAATTGAGTCTGGTGTGACTTTTCTAGTCTGTCACACAATTCTGGAGTTATATTAAAGAAGAAAAATATGATTTTGATCTTGAGCAGGGTACCCCAGAATACCTGATTCTATCCTTGGTATATCCACTCCTACCTTCAGAATTATACCAAAGAAATAAACTATGCCTTTAGTATTATCTAGGAAAACCAAACTGTGATGTGTACTTAAGCTGGATATGTAGTTAGGGGAACACACTTTTCTTTTCAAAGCTAGAAGTTTAAATAATATTGTTCCTAAGTGAAACCTGAATCCACAATGGGCCCCTCCAATGAGAGAACAGCCTATCTACCGGTGTCATAAGGAATGGAAACAAAGGACAAACATCGGGTTTGCTCTTAGGCCTCATCCTGCCAGCACCTGCCACAAGGACTTGCAGGCTAGGATGGTTGCTCCTCATCCCCCTGTTGTGTGAAGAAGTCACAGTTCTTCACGTGGCAAGGAAAGCAGACAGAGGGTCCTCTTGCCCTTCTGCCAGGGCTGTGGCGGACAAGAAAGGGGTTGGTGCTGACCAGCACGGAGTTCTCACTCACTCCGAAAACTCATCTCCTACCAACTACCATCAGTTTCCTCCAACTTCCGTAATTCCTGTAATTCCGTTCATCCTTGGAAGGTGACGGTCCCTGCATAGTTGATTCTGATCAATTCCTGGACTTGGTTGTGGGGGTTTGTGGCCGGTGGAAGGAAAACAGGGGAATGTGAGAAATCTTGCACTTTCCCTGGTGGTGCAAAGTATTGATTTATAATTTCAAAGTGAAAAAGTCTCAGTAGTTTTTATTTGTTTTATTAAATGGCAGATGATGTACTTATGAAATATTGTATTGGTGGACTTAAAAGGCTATGATGTCAAATGGAATTTTCATTTGCTAGTTTTAAATAGGACTTTACCTCATATACCAAAAATATAATTCACTCATAAATATAACAAAACTATCAATAAATGTTATTAGTAAGTTAAGACATACGTATAAAATATAGAGAGATTTTTACTTCCTAATTAGATATGAAAATGTTAAAGGCCATCTAATTAACTTTGAAACTTGTTTCTAGAATGTTAAGAATAATTGAAGATTAAATTGAACAGTTTGACTATTTTTATCTTGTAAAAGTGAATGAATATTGATTTTCTTTAGAAATAAGTGGAAGAGGTTTTATTTTTTTGAGAAGAAAAGGTAGATTTGCTTTTTTGTTGTGGTAAAAGTCACAAAACCCAAAATGTATCCTCATAACAAATATTTGAGTGCATAATACAGTATAATGAACTATATGCACATTGTTGAACATCGGATCTTAAATCTGTTATATAGGCTCTTCATTTCTAAATTCTTTTGTTGAAAGTTCATGTAGCCTTAGGATTCTTTCACCTTCTTCACATTTGTTCTTTGTATTCACCACCATAATGTGGTTAAGACCTGGTACCAGACCCTGTGCTTGCATTCCAAGGCTCTCAGTACTGCTGGGTAACTGTATTCCAGTGTTAAACGAAGACAGTGATTGTGTTGACTCCATAGGATTTTAATGAAGATCAAATAGGATAATGTGTGCAAAGTTATATACAAGAACTTATAAATAATAGATAGGAGATATCTTACCAGGTCTATTGTTTTTAATAATACATTCCAGTCTAATATAATGATAACTGCTGAATTCAAGCTCCAGACCAACATGATTCAATATACTTTTCTATGAAGATGAAAATGCCATCTAGCTCTGCTCTCCAACATGGCAACTATTATCTACATGTGGCTAGTAAAGTGTTGAAACATAGCTGTTGTGATGAAAGAGCTGGGTTTTTAATTTTACTTAATATAAATTTAAACAGCCACATGAGGCCAGGGACTATTATATTGAATAGCACAGGACTGCATCTTTATTTTTCACTTTTTCCAAGACCTAAGTTCCCAAAGTTATAACATGTCTTACATGCTACTTTTCTGAATTCCCTATTTCAGTTAATGGCATCACCGTTCACCAAAGCAACAACATTCAAATGCTATGTGATGTATTAGGATTCATTCTGAAATGAAAAGAGCATGACCTTTGAATCAAACACACCTGGCTCCAAATAGGGCATCTCCATTTCCTTGCCATTTGACCTTCGGAAAATTAAATAACCTGCAAGAGTCTCATTTTTTTCATTTTTTAAAATAGAAATAAATATGTGTATCACACAAGGCTATTATCAGGATTAAATTGCATAGCATATGTAAAACACCTGGCAGAGTGCTGGGCATATAAAACGTATATATTTCATACATATACATTACCTCTCTCCTTGCCTCCCATTTCAAATGGATTAACAGGTCCTATTGATCTCCTGCTGAAATATTTTATTAGTCTTCCTTCTCTTTTTCTTCTCATTGAATATGTTCTCATTAAACTCCTTCTCATCAAATGTTTCTAGTAGAACAGCCTTTTACTCAATACTTCTTCTCCAGCTCTGTTTTAGTCATCTCTCTTATCTAATCCATCCTCTAAATTTCTACAATATATCTTTTTAAAACAGAGCCGAATATCATTCACTATTTGCTTTATACATTTACTACACAAGTATGTACGTATGTATTGCATGGTTCTAACTGTTATAAAGTGGCATCACCAATGTATCGAGGTGCAAATACCCTTCTGTAACTTTGACACTTGTTTCTTTGGAGTTTCAGGTGCACATATTCACCTTTATTAATTTTTATTTTTATAGCACATTTTAAAAATATATGATTGTAAGACACTTTCTAAAAATGTCAAAAAGGTTTTAAGGAAGTATCTTATGGACACTTTCAGATAGAAAAATAAAAATTACATATTATAAGGATATGCCCACAGAATTTCTCTATTAAACATTAAAGCTCTAAAAATCTGAATGGCAAGCAGCTTTCCAGGGATTTAAATATAGACAAGAGCTTATGAAGACCTTGGTGGGAGGGTCTTATCTCTAATGGAGATCATAATAAACGGATGCATAGGAGGCCCCCAAGCTTGCAAAGGGATTGACCTATTTTGATGGAAAGAGGTGCCAAGAACTGTGAATGGTCCGAGATATTACTAACTAACCCGCCAAAGTTCCATGGGTACAGGTAGCAGTCACGAGACTCCTGGATCAGAAACGAAGAGTAGTTTATCACAACTGAGGACAAGAGTATCAGTACCAGTTCCCCAAGTCTCAGTTCCCACAGTGCAAAGCAAAGAGGACCACATGACATTGAACACACTGAGGATCATGTTATTGGAGGACGTGACTGAATTTAGAAGACTGTATCTTTTCTCATGGTTGGTAAACCCGCCTGATATTTAACATGGAGGGAGACAGTGTATTTCTTGTAGTGATGAGTAAGCAAATCTGCCCTGTGGCTCCAAAGATAGAAACTATGGAGTCTTGTCAAGGTAAGCAAACTCGACCTTTGACCCAAAGAGAGACACTCTGTGTGTCTTCCGGGACTGTGTGCTATACCCTTGAAAAGATATTCCTGAACAAACTGTCATGCCTCACTCACAAGACATTCAGAAGCAAAAGAGACCCATGAAGAGTTATCTCCTGACCTAAAATGGAGGCAATTAAAAATGAATGAGTATCATCCATTCAAAGACCATCATTTTATACATTACATTTCCCCAAATTTTGTTGAGAATTTTTGCATTGATGTTCCTGGAGGATAGTTGTTAGTACTTGTAAATGTCTTTGGTTTGGAGACCAAGGTAAAGCTGGACTCATAAAATGAATTAGAAAGTACTCCCTCTTCTTCAATTTTTCTGAGTTTTCATAGAATTGGTAGCTTTTTATCCTTGATTGGTAGGTGTGTTTCCTTCAGAAATCACCTGGACCTTACGTTGTTTTTGTTGGTTTGTTTGAAAAAGGGTTTTAACAATTAATTTAATGGATATAAGGCTGTACAGGTTATCTAATTCTTCTTGAATGAACTTTGGTAGTTCTTGTCTTTCAACATATTCTCCCTTTTATCTAAGTTTTAAAATTTATCAACATTAAAACATTTTTCATAATATTTCATTTTCTTCTAATATCTGAAGAATCTGTATAAATGTCACTGTTGTTACTCATGATATCAGTAATTTATGTCTTTTATCTTTTTGTTCTTATTGGTCTAGCTAAGCGTTTATCACTTGATCTCAAAGAACTATATTTTTTATTGATTTTTCTCTCTTGTTTGGCTTTCTACTTCATTAATATCTTTTCTGATTTTATTACTGCCTGACTTTTGATTACTTACAGTAATATTTGTTCATCTTTTTCTCATTTCTTAAGGTGGAAGCTGTAGTAAATGATTTAGTACAGGTAATTAGCATTTTTTAAATAGGGATTTAATACAGGCATTTAGTTATATGCTTGATCTCAGACACTCCAGTTTTCATTTCTTGGTTGAATTTTTTAATACTATGCACATCTCTACTTAACTATTTGATCATATGGGATACAGAAATTACTCTTAATGTCTTTGCAAAGGCTAATGTCTATGTTAGTTTTGATTCAGTTTCAATGTATTGATTTTTCTCCTCATCATAAGTTTTATTGTTCTACTTCTTTGTATTCCTTGGTATCAAATGTTTGGCCCACCGGCCTGGGGTTTTCTTCTCTCTTGACTCTTAGTGCCTCAAATCCTTGCTATCTCTGGTGACCTCCAAAACCTTCAAACATAATCTTTTATCAACCTCACTTTTCTAACTGTTCTAACCAAAAATAACATTACATGCAAAACATATAAAGAACTCATATAACTCAATACCAAACAAACAAACAATGCAATTAAAAAATGGGCAGAGAACCTGAATAGACACTTCTCCCAAGAAGACAGACAAATGGCCAACAGATATGTGAAAGAATGTTCAAGTTTATTAGCTATTAGAAAAATGCAAATCAAAACTACAATGAGATACCACCTTACACCTATTAGAATAAGACCAATAATAACAAGTGTTGGAGAACTTGTGGAGAAAAAGGCACCCTCATTCACTGCTGGTGGGAATGTAAACTGGTACAGCCACTATGAAAAACAGTCTGGTGGTTCCTCAAAAATTAAGAATAGAGTTACCATATGACACAGCAACCCCTTTTCCAGGTATCTATCTGAAAAATTTGAAAACACTTATTTGCAAGAAAAGTGAACCCCATGTTCACAGCCACATTATTCATGATGTTCAAGACATAGAAACAACCAAAGCTTCCCTCAATAGATGACTGGATAAAGAAGATGTGGTATGCATATACAATGGAATACTACTCAGCCATAAGAAAAGATAAAATACTTCCATTTGTAATAACGTGGATGGATCTTGAGAATATCACGCTAAGCAAAATAAATCAGAAAATGTCAAGAACCATATGATTTCACTCATATGTAGGATATAAAACTGAAAGCAACAAATTAATAAACAAGAAAAACAAGCAAATGCTCATAGACACAGACAACAATATGGTGGTTACCAGAGGGAAGGGGATGAGGGAGTATAAGAAGATTTCATTTTGGGTGATGGGTACGCAATGCAATATACAGATGATATATTATAGAAATGTACACTTGAAGCCTATATAATCTTATTAACCAATAAAATTAATTAAAGCATTTTTAAAACACTTAATATGTGCTGAGCATTGTTCTAAATCATCCTATATAATAAAAGGCTAATATGCAAATCAACAGAATGGCAGAATGACAGGTCACTATGATGCGCACTGATCCCCCAGGGGGCAGATGCTCAACGCAGGAGCTGCCCCCGGTGGTCAGTGCACTCCCACAGGGGGAGTGCCGCTCAGCTAGAAGCAGGGCTCATGGCTGGCTAGCACAGTGGTGGTGGCGGGAGCCTCTCTCACCTCCGTGGCAGTCAGACATCCCCCGAAGGCTCCTGGACTGTGAGAGGGCACAGGCTGGGCTGAGGGACCACTCCCAAGGGCACGAATTTCATGCACTGGGCTTCTAGTTTAAGTATATTATCTTATTTACTCTACACAACAATAACATTAAGACTGGGTAATTCAAATCTTACCACAAAGACAGTGTTATACTCTCTTCCCCAAAGACAACATATCTGGTTATTGTTTTGTTCATTAGAAATCATATCACAAATTACATGTTTTTGTATCCTAGGAGTTACCCTTGAAATGAGATGATTGGGTTTCTGACAATTTTATTTTCATTTGCAATTATGGAGAGAATGCATTTTAGAATTAGAGGTTGCTAACAGGTCCACCCTGGGTCCTTGCTGTAATATTACACACCCTATTCTCTGCCCAGCAGCAGTGAATAATTCTGGCTTGGGAACTGCTATTACTTAGCCACCCCTCCTGCTGGCTGAATGCTTGCTTCATCCAGAGTGTACACCTCCTTCCCTTTACCTTCTTCTGTGCCTGCTCCCTCTCTGTGCCCCAATTGTCTACTCTGACAGCCCCAACGTAGTCCCTCATCACCCACTGCTTACCTTGACCATGAGTTCCATCACTGCCCAACACAATGCTTTGCCTGCCATGATTCCCTCAAAAAATGACACTATTTCCTCCCCCTGAGGAAGGAAACTAGCCCCAAATCCTGTCACCTCCACTCTTTCAACTGATCTGAGAATAAGACTGGAATTGCACAGCCCCTTTAGTGCAGGCTACAAACTGAAAGTCAGAAGAGGCAAGTGACCCCTCAGGGAAGGCCACTCACTCAGTGGCAGCCCAGAATCCAAGCCCATATCTCTTGGTTTGACTTGAACAGAATAACAGTAAATCAAAATTACTGTTCACATCAAAAAAGAAGGAAAGTCTATTTCTCTATGCAAATCTACAGCATTATATACGAGTCTTCTAAAAAGCAGAGACCCAAGTAAATGTATAAAGATGTACCATATTTCCACAATTCAAAGCTCACCACTTTTCAACATTTTTACATTCTTGTAGCTTACTGTGGTAAATATATGCATAATCACAGCACTTTTTGCATCTTGGTTTTTCCTGAAAAATATTTAATTAAAAGTATGTTTTGGAATCCAGGAAATTAGTATTTACCGAGTTGTCAATGGATATTTGTCTCTGTAGACATCATAGGCTTCAGGCTCATTATGCAAGTTATGCTCTTAGTACATAATTAAACCAGTTTCCATTGACAAGCTTTGGTCATAGCAAAACACAAATAAGTTCAGGAAGATAAAAAATCATTCCTTTTTTTTTTACTCCATCTGTACACATTTCTGTTTTTAAAATGCCATATTTACTATAGCACCATACACTATTAATTGTGTTAACAATTTTTTACCTTAACTAATTGTAATCATGGCATTTTGAGTAAAAAATGATATATTTTATTGTAATCATTTAAACAATTTTGTATGGACTTATATTTTCTTGAGGAAAGTTCTTGTGATTTTTAAAAATATGTTCAGACCTTTGAAAGAAAGGTAAAACAGTTTTGAAATGGGTATAAATTATTTGTAGTACTTTTATTCAATTTTACATTAAAGCAAAAAATCAAACATATTTTTCTTTAGCCTTTAGGATTTGAACTCCTATGATCAATAACATAGGCTGTGATAAGGCATTTGACTTATTTCCCCTCAAAGTCCATATAGAGGTCCTCTCTTAGGGCTTTGCTTCTTTCACAGGAAGAATTCCTGCACAGACTATGAAAATTATACTTAGGTTTAATTTTGTAACTATATAAACCCATCCTGTTGTAGTAAGCACTAAATTATGGGTTCTTAAAGATGGTTTCATGTGATTTTATTTGCTTTGTTCTCAGTATTTGGTATGAAATTGGCAATAGAGAATGCATTATTATGCACTTATGGTCTCTCTTCTGGGTGCTAGTTTTCTGCTGATGTTAAAAGAAATTCCGTCTGATAAATTGTCAGTAAAAACCATATCTGTAGTTAAAGTGTTCAAGTTACACTTTATATTCCTTTGAGTAAAAATAGAAACTTTACGTGTTGAAAAATTGCCATGCACCAAATGTGGCAAATTTGCAGTTTCTTCATATATAGAGAGTCAGGAACTCAATATACATGAACACTACTGCCTCAGTATCTATTCCAAAGAGTGAAGAATTCTCATTTTAAAAGGTATGTTAGTAAAAGCACTATTCATATATATAAAAGCCTAAGCGACCATTAAAACCGAACGACCAGAATGACCGGTTGACCAGTCGCTATGACACGCACTGACCACCAGCGGGCAGATGCTTAATGCAGGAGCTGTCCCCTGGTGGTCAGTGCGCTCCCACAGCCAACCTCCCATGGCCCCTTCCCCCAGCCAGCCAGCTCCCATTGGCTCCTGGTGCTAAACCATTCATAGAGATCTGCTTCTGGGTTGGGGTTTTGTAGGTAGCAGAGCAGCTCCCCCACTGCAATCTATTGAAAGTCAGCCCTCAACACAAGGGTTTGTCTTGCTCTGGTCCTATCCCTTCCCTGGGAGCTGCTGGCCCATTGTGGTGGTGCTGCAGGCAGCGGTGAGGGAAGGAGGAAGTGGGGAGGTGGGGAACTTCGCGGTGTGCAGGGCGGTGGCTGGCGCGGTGTCTGGCGTCCATTCCTTTTGTTCCTGGCCCAACGACCTTCGCCTCCTCTCCCAACCCCGCCAGGGCCTTTGGGCCCGGGCTGAGATGGGGAACCAGGAATTGGGTAGCTGCAGACACAGCCACTTTCCCAGGGGGGCCAAGGGCCAGCTACCTCCTTGGGGCTGGCAGCCAACCTCCTGTGGTCCCTCTCCTCATCCCCCTCCACCCATGCAAAAATTTGTGCTCCAGGCCTCTAGTGTATATTATATATTCTGACTCTAAATTTAAGATCCCAGGGAATTTAGAATGCTTTAACATTAAAGTTGTAGTATTTTCCATCTCATTACACTTTAAAAATAGAGTATGCTAAATCCTTAACAGAGTAACTGAAACAGCATTGTTACATGAGCTGATGTAATGTTACATATTAATGACCTTTGTCATAATTTTAGTTATTCTCCTAATGACTTTTTAAGCACTTTAATGTCTAAGCAATGTTGCCCTTTTAAATTTTCTAATTTTAACCTTTCGCTAAATCATGAGAATAACATTTGACTTTTGTTGCATAGGAAACTTAACTTCAGTTACTTTTAACTAATATATTAGATATAACACCAAACACAAACAATGAAAGAAAAGGTAGATATGACACTACCTTTTATAGAATAACTAGGGGCCCGGTGCACAAAAATTCATGCACTCAGGGGGGTCCGTTAGCCTGGCCTGCACCCTCTCACAATCCAGGACCCCTCGGGTAGGGTCCCTAGCCCTGGCCTGAGATCAGCGCCTCTCAGGGCTTTCTTTCCCCCAGCTGCAGGCAGCTGGCCCTACCCCCACCACTGCCACTGCCACTGCCACTGCTTGCCATCTGTGCAGAGCTTCCTCCCCTCCCCTGCCACCGGTGGCCTCCCTCTGCAGGCCACAGGCATGGGGTGCAATGGCTTGACTGGCCTGGGCCTCCCTCTGCGGGGCGATCACTGGCCAGCCACACCTGCCACAGAGTTGCCGCTGGTTGCCTAGGACTCCCTCTTTCTGTGCTAGGGGGTGGGGCCAGCCCTGTGAGAAGCTGTCTGCCTACCTGATTGCCCCTAACCGCTCACCTGCCTACCTGATCGCCCCTAACCACTCTGCCTGCCTGCCTGCCTGCCTGATCACCCCTAACCGCTTGCTTGGGAGCAGATCCAGCCCAGTGAGGGGCTGTGGTGGTTCTGGTCTCTGGTCATTCCGGTCGTTACGCTTATGGTGGCTGGCCTTTTATTATATAGGATATTACTGATGATAATATAACATAGTCAAATGTTCCAGGTACTGTCTTGGGGTCTTTAAATAGTAGACTAGGGACAGGTTATGCTCTCTTGGTGTCCGTAGTCCTTTTTTTAAAAATTTAAATTATTTATTGTTTAAAATATTACATAAGTCTCCTTTCTCCCCCATTGACCACTTTCCAACTGCCCCTACCCCCCAGCACATGCCCTCATCCCCCCGCCCCCCCCGTCTGTGTCCATGGTTATATTCATATGCATGCATACAAGTCCTTTGCTTAATCTCTTACCCCCTCACCCCCCACCTTCCCTCATAGGTTGGACAGTCCGTTCAATGCTTCTATGACTCTGGTTCTATTTTTGTTTATCAGTTTATGTTGTTCATTATATTCCATAAATGAGTGAGATCATGTGATATTTATCTTTCTCAGGGAGGCTTATTGTCTGGAGTCCTGCCAGTGTTTGATAAAAGGTCAGCACATGGTAGGTGAGCATTGTCAAAACCTATTTGTTTGTCCCATCAGTATAGTTTTCATGATTGCACCTTCGACATGTTTTTTTTTGTATTTAAATTCTATTAAATGCTATTGAACTTTTATATTATATACAATGCAAAACATGCACAAAAAGTAATGGAAAAAGAGAGATAAAACTGAACATCACTAGAACCAGGTTCTCTTACTTTGCTCTGTGGACCACGGCACTGGGTTCCTGAGGCCGGCCCTTCCACCGGCAGAAGTGTGTTCAAACCTCCCCTCCGCGTAGTGAGACTTTTTTTAAAACTAAAGAAGTGGAATTCTCCGTGTCATCAAGAGACACTCAGTTTAGTCTAGTGGTCTTAGCTTATTTCTGTCTTTCTGAGCATCTTATGACTTTTCCAATTTTTTTTGGAATTCACAAATATATGACTTTCAGGCAACCGAACAGACTTCTCTAAATATTGGTGCCCCTGCCACAAAAAAGGGATCCTATAATTAAGCACCTATCTGATATTATGTCCAAACCAAGGCACTGCTAATAGTTACTGTTTCCCAGAATAGCAGGCAGAAACAGTGCTGTCCTGGAACATGGTGGCTTACCTTTACCCCATCAATAATGAGGTTACTATGAGGTGCAGGTGGAATAACCATTCTTCCATAGTATCTCCCCTGAAGCCCTTTGACTACATAAAGGAACTTATCCCTGGTGGTTTAAATTCTCACTAATCTGCCTAGTTCTGGCTTTTATCTCCCTGTAAGTCTCTTGTTAAACAGACTTGGTTTTTGACATTTTATTAATATTTTCTTCCTCAACTTTTAAAATCTTCATATAACAATAAATTTAAAAATTGAATAAAATAGGTTGCTGTTTCCCGGCCCACCCCCAACCTATGTCAGACAGTGGCAAGGCTAAAATGTATATGGGGAGAAAAGGACCAGACAAAGAAAAGTGTGTGTCTGAAGAGGAAGTTTGTAACATCAATAAAAAAGTACAGCCCCCAAATGGCCTTAGTTTTATATACCAGTCAAGTTGCCACGAAGACCAGTTTGGTGAAGACTGGAATGGGAAACAATCCTCATTCTGAGAAAGGAGGAGCATTTTTCTCTGTGTCAATTCAATGACACCACCTTAGACAGAAAGGGACCACTTTGTTCCTTCACTCATTCATGCTTGGGTTATGACAGCACTGCCTCTAGTTTCATTAGGCCACGACCCCTGCACTCTGTAATATTAACTGGGGAGAGACATGCAGCAGATCAGAACACAAGACTTGGCTGGATTGAACCAGCTAAACTAAAATTAATGGGTTTTGATCTATCAGATTTTAGAATATATTTTAATTTAATTAATTTAAGTTTAAATTGAGTTCATTTCTCAGAAAAATTCTTAAGAGCACAGTTAATTAGCTCAGGTTCAAATTTGTCAGCTGGTTCTAATTTGATGAGGGATTTCTTCTGGGTTCTTAATTGCTATATTTGCCTTTTTAAAATCACAAATTCAAAGTCCATAGAAAAGCCGCTAGCCAATTGCATTAATGCGTTGCAGAGAAAGCATACATTATCCAGAAGCATTACTGGAACTGTGTGCAATATTTTGAAAAAAAATGAAATTAATGTGTGATAGCAGAACTGTAATTATGCTTTTCAGATATCACTGGAAGTTCAGTAGGAAAGTCTGTGTATTAAAAAAATAATGCATTGTATTGAACAGAAGTGTTACAAAACAGTGAGCATAATGCTTTTGGAGAATGGCAAGTTTAAAGGACTTTTTTTTTAATTTCAATTTTAAAAATGCAACTAGTATAAAAATATTTTGCCTATGTAAATGTTCTTTTTGAAAAATACATGGCAGAAAGTCATTTAAACAATCCATTTTCATCCTTAGTGAAGATGGTATTCTACGAAACAAAGTAGCACATCTAACTCTTTCAATGTATGGCCTTAATTATCATTTAGAACTTAAAATTTTTCTGTAATTCTGTTTTTAAAACTTTATTGTTGAAAGTATTAAGATGTCTCCCTTTCCCCCCATTGACTTCTAGTCCACCCTGCCTCCCACCCCAGGCCTTCCTTACCCTATTGACTGTGTCCAAGGGTTATGCATGTATGCACACAAGTTCATTGATTGATCTCTTCTAATCCACCCACCTACCCACAGTTTGTTCTATGCTTCTATGTCTCTGGATCTATTTTTGAACAAAATAAAGTGATGAACAAAAATAGACCTATAATTCTTTATGTTTAAAGCAATATGTATCTTTACATATTTATGTATCTTTACATATGGGAAAATTATGAAAGAAGAACAATGTCTTTAATTAGATAAGTTTGGGGTGACTATGATGAGCCTATTCATTATAAACAACTAGAGGCCTGATGCACAAAATTCATGCAAGAATAGGCCTTCCTTCCCCCTCTGGCCACTGGCAGGCACCCGGGACCGGGCTTGCCTCACTGCCCTGGTTTCGTCCAGAAGGTCGTTTGGAAGGATGTCTGGAAGGATGTCTGGTCTATTACGCTTTTATTATTACAGATGTCTCAAGAAAATAAATCTTAAAATTAGGTATTGACTAGTTATATTTTCACAATGATGCTATTGTAATGGAAACTGATGCCTATGGCATATAGGTTATTAACATTTTGGAAATATGAAATTATTGTTCAAATGTATTGCAATTTTATGAATTGTTAGTTTCAGGGTTAAATTATTTTGTGTTTCAGTAGTATTATTTTATTTGTAGATTGTTTCATAACCCTAAAAATATATTATAGTGACTATTCTTAGGTTTATTCTGAATGTTTAATGAATCTTCCACTGATATGCAATTTGCAATAATAATTAAATTATAAATCAAATGGCTCTTTAGTTGCCTAATTTATAATATGAAAGGCACTATGTAATAATAGACAAGACTTAATTATTAATTCAAACAACTCAAATCAAGTCCCAAACAGTTAGTATCTATATGAACTGTGACAAGTTGCTTAAAGTTTCTGAACTTAAAGCTTTTTATTTCTAAAATACAAGTAACATAACTCACATGGTGCTGTGAGATTGTAAAGGAAGAGAAAGTGCAGTTATTAACCTAGTGCAGTGGTTCTCAACCTGTGGGTCGAGACCCCTTTGGCGGTCGAACGACCCTTTCACAGGGGTCACCTAAGACCATCTTGCACATCAGATATTTACATTATGATTCATAACAGTAGCAACATTACAGTTATGAAGTAGCAACGAAAATAATTTTATGGTTGGGTCACAACATGAGGAACTGTATTTAAAGGGCCAGAAGGTTGAGAACCACTGGTCTAGTGTCTAATATGAACAACTATCATCATTATTATTTTAGGTGTAAATTCCTAATACTAAAAATGATGTTCTCAATTCTTTCCTCCTACCTCACTTCCTTCCTACCTTCCCTCCCTCCTCCCACCTCCTTCCCTTCCCCTTCCCTCCCCCTCCCCCCTCCCTCCCTCCCTCACCCCCTCCCTCCCTCCCTTCCTTCCCATATATCTATCTGACAGGATTTCACCTGTTCTATTATCCAGTGACTTTCTATTTCTAAGCAGACAACTATCTTGTGTTGGCTTAAAGTTGCATCGAAAACAACCAGACTGTTTAGTTCATGTGTTCAAAGACCATGAGGGAATACATTTAGACTTGATGGCTGGGACATACCTCTCTCAGAGGTCCTGGTTTCTAGTAATATTCTAAAATCCCAGACTGATACTATACTTGTAATATGCCGAATGAGATTTTAAAGCTCCACATAAACCTCCTTCTTTATAACAGCATTAATAAAATAAAGTAATTAAGTTCGGAACATATGCAAAACGCTTAGAGTTCCCTGGTATCAGATACTATAGTGTATGCCAGCTAATATTAATTTGAAATGAAATTTTGGAATCTTCAAATCATCCTTTGAATAACTAACTTAGTTTATTTTTGTGTTTAATTTCCTTGCTCAGAAAGTTTATCTTTTGTTATTGGGACAGAATGACACAAACCAGAAAGGTTTATTGTATCTATTAGAAATATTCCCTGAGTCAACTTAAACCCATTTCATCCCTAGGGTAGGGAGTCAAGTTTAAGGGAACTTTGCGGATTTCTCAATCAAGAGGTAGATGAAACACAGGAACCATGGTGCATCAGACTAATTCAAAGCCCTAAATGTTGATTTTAAATGAATATAATTGAGTATTGCTTTGAATCTGCACCATCAAGGCCTAGCATTGATTCTGAGCTCACAAATGAAGCTTAGTTTATGGGTAACAGTCTTCACGGATATTGTGTTAAACTATTGCTTCAAAGTTTATAAAGAATTATAGGAAATCAAAATTATTTTCCCTCAAAGAGGGGAAAGACATTTCAAGGGACAAGACGGTAGGATACATTTTTTAAAAACTGTATCAGACCTTATGTGATTAACCACAGAGGGACATGCCAGTTCATATCGCTTTAAAAAATCTAGGAATATGAAAAACATTTATATACAATGGCAGCTACCAGCGGAGCTATAGTTAAAATGTATTTTGCCATTTCTCTGCCCTGGTTGTCTTTGTGAACAACTGCCTACACTCTATTCTTCTTTGGAGAACTGCCCTCCTCTGTGAATCACTTTCTATCCACTCACAGAGAACTGGAGATGCCTGAGTTCACATCACTCCACAAGCTCGGTTGCCTCAGGAAGGGACAAAGCTGAGGAATCATTTGCACTTTATAGATCTCATGCAAGACCGGCTGAAGCTGGCCTTTGAGGGAGGGACTTGGCCTGAAATCCCTTCCTTGCTTATTTGCCTCCCACCTTCTTTATGCTGTTCCTCCTAATTCCTTTCTGGTCTCTCCTAGGAGCACTTTTTAATTAACCACTTGCATACAAATCCCGTCCCAGATCCATTTCTGGGAAATCCAACCTAAGGGAGATATTATGCACAAACACTCCTGTACAATAATTAGTTTCTTTTAGACCAACCTTTGCAATGACTAATCTGTCTGGTGAGAGAAAATACATATACTCAGTAAATTCATTAACGATATATTTATTGAGAAGCTCTGGGTGCTAGGCACTGAGTAGGCAAGTTGGACATAGAAGAGAACAAGACTTCTCCCCGCCTTCATTCTGCTGATAGACACAGCATGATATGAACAATATACTCAATTAGAGATGCAAGTATTTCTACAAAGGAAACTTGCAGGTGTCCGTGAAGCCGACATGGAGGAGTGAACTAGACTGGGCTTTCAGAGAAAGCGTAACTGAAGAAGTCAAATTTAAACAGAATCCTGAAGATGAGTAAGGGAATGACAGGTGAATAGAATGGGGACACTTCCCCCAAAGAGGATGCAGCCAATGAGAAAGGCCCAGAGCAGAACAGAACGCCCACATAGCCTGGATATAATGAGTGCTGGTGAATGACCTAGGGCAGTGGTCAGCAAACTCATTAGTCAACAGAGCCAAATATCAACAGTACTTCTTCAAAATAGACTCGCCCAGGCCAAATACAGACTTCTGTGCATGGGCCATGAATTTCAATTGCACTGTACGTGCGCGCCTGCACATGATATTTTGTGGAAGAGCCACACTCAAGGGGCCAAAGAGCCGCATGTGGCTCGTGAGCCGCAGTTTACCGACCACTGACCTAGGGAAAGGCCAGGGAGGCGGGCAGATGCCAAATCATCTGTCTCCTCGTAGTCATCACAAGGATGTCTGTTGTATCCTAAAAGCAATAGGTGCCCTGAAGAGCTTCCAAAAGAGAAGGGACATGATGTTTTTATTGGAGAAGATTGCCCTGCATGGAACATCAGGTTAAGTCTGGATAAAAAAGGAGCACAGGAGATCATGCAGCAGGTCTAGCTGCTAGCTAAGTAGTAATGATGGTGGCTTTGGCTGATGTGTGGCAGAGGGGGTGGAGAGAAGTCAGTGGATGGCTTCAAAAGACAAGGAAAGAGACATGACTTGGAATGGTGAGTACACAATACAAGGTACAGATGATGTGTTACAGAATTGTACACCTTAAACCTATATATTTTTATTAACCAATGTCACCCCAATAAATTCAATAAAAATAACATTTAAAAAGTAGCACTGAGAAGAATTAGATATGGGGCCAGTGAAGGGGGTGGTGTCAAAGAACATGGTCCCATTTCAATCATGAACACCTGGGTAGAAATTCAAATTACGGAGAAGACATTGACCACACCAAGGAAAGCAGATTTAGAGTCCTAATAGACACTCAAGGTATCAGTTGTATATTCCAATATGTCCAATATATAAAGCAAGGATTGTCAGTGAAAAACACCTTTCATCTCTCTCTGTGTGTGTGTGTGTGTGTGTGTATAGTTGCATCATATATATATATATATATATATATATATATATATATATGAAATATAAACACATGTGGATATCTTTGAGGTTTTGATAAAGCATTTAACTTGATCATGACTTTCTTAGATCTGAGACCATTTAGAATATAGAATTATTATATAGGTAGTATGTTAGTTGCCTAGAAAATCTATATATATAAAAGCCTAAGTGATTGAACGACCCAATGACTGGTTGACTGATTGCTATGATGCACACTGACCACCAGGGGGCAGATGCTCAACTCAGGAGCTGCCCTGTGATGGTCAGTGCACTCCCATGGCCAACCTCCTGCAACCCCTCCCTACAGCTGGCTGGCCAACCTCCCACAGCCCCTCTCCCCGGCCAGCCAACCTCCTGCAGCCCCTCAGCCCAGCCAACCACCTCCCACTGCCCCGATCGGCCCCAATCGCCTGCCAGGCCAAGGGAACCCCACCTGTGCACAAATTTGTGCACTGGGCCTCTAGTGTAAAATATATAAAGGCTTTCTGCAAAATATTGTAGGAAGAAAGAGGGAAAGAAAGGAAGTTGGAGAAACAGGCAAAGAGAAAGAAGGGAAAAACAAAGTGAGAGGAATTGGTGGGAGGGAGGAAGAAAATAAAAATAGAAAGCAAGGAGCAAAGAAAGGAAGGGAACATGTTCACCTTTTCCCTATTAATTGTCACAGTCAGATTCAGCCCCATAACAAGGTCATTCCAGGTGTTATTAATGAAAACAAATGTATATACTGACTGGATCCTGCCTATATGATTAAAAAAATCTATTTTTTTTTCAATTGAGGGTTCAGACTTTTAATTTGGTGTTTCATCTTTTTAAAATAGATTGAATTGGATTTGGTGTGCTTGTAAATTTGGATTAAGGTTAGTCTGATCTATTTTATAAGCAAAATGCCTTATTATTTTTACAAACCATAGGTGAGATCAAAGCAATACATTTCCATTAACTAGACATTTTCCACTAAAGGTGAGTCATTTCTTATTCCCAAGAGAATGTCTCAGAATAACTTAGAGAATGCTCAAATGCCACCCTGTATGAACCAGAACAGCCACATGCCTAGTGCAAATACAACAGGCGATGTCTTCAGTGTTTCCCAGCCTGCACTGCACATTTTGTCTTGTGATATGGAGAACTCTCCACGTGGCGTTGCAACGGAAACGTTGTGTTACAAGATTCTGTTTTTCATCTTCCTTCCATAATAATCACTCTCTAATCTTTTTTCCCCTCTGTTGCCTCATTTTGCCTTCTCGGAATATTATACATGCTGAATACCATTATTACTTTTGGTTATTAACTAGGGATGGATTTGGAAAAAGTAATTTTGTGCCAGCTTGATGCAGCAGAATAAGCTGTCAAACATCCTAGCAGGTGACACGGTGCTGTCCTTCTGAGGGGTTACTGCACTGTGTGTGTTTAGTTGGAAGGTTAGAGGTAATCAGAGAGGATTATGGATGGCAGCTTTATTAAATATCTGCGGAGGTCTACTGTGGCTGCCAACAGATAATATGAGCTTCTGATATGAAAACAGGAAATTATTAATAAACTGCATTGGCTGTTCTGAATGCCCTTGCAAAAGTTTACCTAATTTTATTTTCCAGGGAGATGAATGTCAAGTATCAGATTTATTATTACTTAAGGTGTAGGCCTTTTACTCTTTGAAGTGATTCTCTTTTAATTTGTTATATTTCCCTGGATGTTTGATGATATTAACATTGTTTAAACCAGGATGTTTCCATTCTCATTTTCTCGTAAGTACATTTTGACAGTTCAGAATTGAGCAGATTGCATGTGTCCTTTCTGATAGTGGGTGATGAAGCACGGTTTACCTAGAGACTTCGATCAGTATGTAAGTTGGCTCCATGCTCTTCTCCATTCGAATAAATCCATTTAGGACGCACACATCAAATGCAATTCTCAAACCTCTTTTGTGGAAATTTTCTAGAAGTGAAGAACTTTTATTTTGCTCATCTTTTAAAAGAATTCTTGCATGTATTGAGGAAGAAACTGTTGATCTATTTTCATTGAATTGCAGCAGAAAATCACACAGCGCAGCATTTTCAGAACGTCTACAACCATCTCTGATGTGCCTTTATCTCTTCACAGAGATGAGCGATGCAGCGCCCTGCGTGGAGCACGGGGAAGTTTGACAGGCATTGAAACCAGAAAGGAAGTGTAAATTTTACTAATCAAAACATCTGTACTGTGCAGCCATGTACATTTCCCCATCAAGACATGAGAGAAATGTTAATTTTAGACGACTCTTTTTATGACCTATAATTACTGTCATTAAGAAAGCTCTGGAGACTTACAGGGAGCTTTGACTGAAATACAGTTTGACATGTTCTATAATTAATGCTGAATTAACATGCTACATTGAAGTGCCTTCGAAAAGAAAGGTTTCTTTTTCTCAAAGAGAAGTCAAAGAAATTGTATTACAGGAATGCCCGCCAGCACAGCAGTGTTTCAACTTATATTATTGAGCCCACGAAAAGCTGACTTCTCAGGTGCTTTAAAATTGCGGTTAAAACTTTCTTTGGTTTCAGTTTGAGTAGGTTATGTAGACATAAGTATAGATATTTGTTTTCAGGTTCTTTTTTTTCACATTCTTGATGAAAGTTAATCATCAAAAGTAGCTAGTTGCTTTTGACATTTTAAGAACACTCTCAGAACTCTGAAACTAATAGAACATTTGATCAAAAAATGCACAATGAATGCTTCTAGTGTAGTCCTTTTAATGTTGTAGTTTAAAGGGTGTTACTGGAGCCCTGGCTGGTATGGCTCCATTGATTGGGTGTCGTCCTGTGCACCAAAAGGTTGCCAGTTTGATTCCCGGTCATGTCACATGCCTGGGTGGCAGGCTAGACACCCCTGTAGGGGGCAAGCTGGAAGCAGCTGATCAATGTCTCTCTCTCTCTCCCTCTTCCTTCCTCACTCTTTCAAAGTCAATAAAAAAATTAAAAAACGAAGTGTGTTACTGGAGTATATTCCTTCCCTGAAATATGAAATCCATCCATGCAGGCGGGTAATATTGTCTTTAAATCCCTTGAAATTGGAATTATGCACAGTGCATACTGGGTGCTCAATAAATATTTGGTGAATGAATTAAGTAATATATTGACAATATTTCAATGTGTCCCACAACCTCCTTCATACTACTGAAATATTCAAAAATTACTGAATTCACTGAAAAATGCTATCCTATATAATAAAGGGGTAATATGCAAATTGACCCTCACACCCTCACACAAGATGGCCACCCCCATGTGGTCAAAGATGGCCACCAAAGGTGGCCAGCAGGGTAGGGAAGGCATTTAGGGGTGACCAGGCCAGCAGGGGAGGGCACTTGGGGGCAATCGGGCCAGCAGAGGAGCAGTTAGGCATTGATCAGACTGGCAGGCAGAAGCACAGAAGCAGTTAGGGGCAATCAGGCAGGCAGGCCAGCGAGTGGTTGGGAGCTAGCAGTCCCAGATTGTGAGAGGGTGCAGGCTGGGCTGAGGGACATCCCTCATGCATGAATTTTGTGCACCGGGCCTCTAGTAACATATCTTTTTAACAATAAATTTCCAGTATGTAAAGTTTTGCATGTGTGTGATATGAAAAAACAAACAAACCATTTTTTAGAGTAATCTTTTAAATAAAAATGTTCAAATGAATCAAAGAGGAAAATCTCATTTTTGTATAACAAAACCCTAACATACTTCTAGGTCAACTTCCTAATATTTAATTTATTATTAATGGCTTGGAAATTTAGGCATCTCATATTATTTTGTTCAGAATTTCCAAACAATCTCAACACCTGAACTAATTCCTCCTTGTAAGAGGAATAACCTTGACATTGCAACTCATCTGCTGAATTAAAAACAAAAACAAAAATAAAAACTGAAAACTGAAACTATAAGGTACACAAATAGCCAATAGCCCAGAAAAAACAAAAGAGACTCTGGCATAAAAACCTATAACAAAAGGACACAGGTACTTTCAACTTGGTGATATTGCTGTTATTGTTTCTGTGTGAACAAACATGTTTGTTTTTATTAACATTGGTTTAGAAAAGATGCCATTATAGATATTTGTAATTATATTGAAAAGAGAAGTACTATTATCAAGCTGCAAAGCAGGCCATCACATGAGTTTCTAAAATAGCTGAATTCAAATTGGATAAATGCATTAATATGGAAGGAAAAAATTCTCAAGCATGCTAAATTCCAAAAGAAAACAAAGATTTAAACAGTATAGGCAATCAAAATTAAGGACCAGGTCATATGCTTTTAGATTCAAATTTAGCTTATTGCTGCATACCTAAGTGGTTTCACTCTTGGAATAGAAGTTTCTATAAATGTTTACATTGTTGTTATTGTTGTTATTATAAATGTATTATAATTCTACATTGTTTGGAGCTAAAGAATATCTGATTCTGGAATACTAATAGGGTTTATCAGCTAAAATTTGAATGCCTTAATTTGTTACTTCCTCCCTCATCTTTGGTGAAAAATTGAGTTCAACACTTCTATTTTTGAGCTATTCAGATGAGAAACATCGATGAGAGAGAAACATAGATTGGCTGCCTCCTGCATGCCCCCTACTGGGGATCTAGCCCATAACCTGGCTATGTGCCCTGACCAGGAATCAAACCAATGACTTCTTGGTGCATTAGTTGATGCTCAACAACTGAGCCACACCGGCCAGGCTTGCCTCCATTTGTATTTTACTGCTTTCACAGGGGTGAATCAGGCACCAATCCACTCCCCGGGCCCCACTTAGGTTTAAGAACACAGATACCTTCCACAGACCTCTAAATGCCCTCTCACAAGGCATAAGATAAAAATGGAGTACCCACAGCTCTCCCCATTTTAGAAAGGGGAATAGTAACACTGTGCATTTCTCTCTGAAGATGTGACCTTACAACTCTCTCTCTCAACTACATCCCTTCCTCATGTCCCTGATCTGGGCCATGCCCCTAGAATAGCAAAACTCATCCTTGTCCTTGTAGTACATTCTGCCTTTCAAATCTTTCACACTTTTGCTTTCTCCACAGAATCTTCTATTTTACCGTCTATTACAACTCCATTGCAAGAGAAATGAAAGAGGAGGGAAATTAAGTTGGTAAGTATTTTGAAACCAGATGAAATAATTGGCCAACTTTCTAAATAGTGGAACAATGACAGTACAGGAAGTCTTACTTGCAGGTCCAAAAATGAAAAGAAAAAGAACCACACTCATTGGAATAGAATCCAAAGCTTGAGACGGTGGCTCTCCTCCCGCCCCCTCCGACTTCCTGCCCTGGAAACCATTGCTGCCCATGGGACCATGGGGTATCAAAGGAACACATTGAAACACCTCTCCCAAAGACCAGGTGCTGAAAGGATTATCTAAGGAAGACCGAAAAATCAGATCTTAGTTGGAGAGACAATAAAAACCATGAAAATAATTATGAGATAAGAAAGTGGCTGCAAAACTTTCTTATTCCATAATTGTTTCTCAGATCTGATTTTTTTGGTCTTCCTTAGAAAGCAACCAAAGGACTTGTGTGTATGCATATTAGCATAAGCAATGGACACAGACACTGGGGCAGTGGGGGCTTGCCCAGGGTGGGAATGGCTGGGGGGTGTCACTTGGGGAAAAAGGAGACTTAATGTAAAACTTTAATATAAAACTTTAGACAATAGAAAAAGAAAGTGGCTGCAGAAAAAGCAGACGGAAAGGATTTGATAGAGAGTTAAAAGGATAATAGTTCATTAGTCCCTTGAGCAAAATGACACAGGCTTCTTTTAACTTGATGTGCTGGATGGACATGATTGTGTCATTAACCCATAAAAGGGAAAGGACATCATTTTTGCAGTTGGAGAAGAAAAATCTTCTGTTGGCATATTAGGCTTGAAGAGTAGGTCAGACAATCAAGGCAGAGATGTCCCATTGGTATTTGAAGTCATGAGCCATCTGACATGCTCACCACAATGAAAAAGGGTCATATATAACTCTACCCTATATTTATATTTCAGAGAGAGAAAGGGAGAGGGAGAGAGAGAGATAGAAACATCAATGATGAGAGAGAATCATTGATCGGCTGTCTCCTGCATGCCCCACACTGGGTATCAAGCCTGCAACCTGAGCATGTGACCTGACCGGGAATCGAACCATGACCTCCTGGTTCATAGGTCGACACTCAACCACTGAGCCATGCTGGCTAGGCAACTTTACCCTTTTTGAGTACTCCTCCAAAAAAGAATTCTGTCCTTGGGAGCATTCTAATTACCAGTGATTTACCCCATCCATACAATAGCACAGTCATTGGAAAATTTATAGCTAATTAGGATTCCTGAAATTAAATGTGGTGAGGGCCCGGCTTGTGGAAGGATTTCTGAATGGTTCGTGATTTTGACGTTAAGCACAAAGCCTGCCTTTCTGATAGTCATAATGCCTGTATGTCACGGTGGTGATGACTTTCCTGGTACTGGGGACATTCAGTCTTCGTGAAGATGCCTATTTAGAATGCCTGTTAGTCAAGGAACTCAAGCATCTGGCAAGTGACTGACTCCCAACCTGTTAAGTAACTTTGCAGCTTTCAGTACCTGTGAATCTATGACCCTCCTCAGTCCTGTCTGGGTTCTAAGCTGAAATGTCCACATATCAGAAAAATTACTGCTACTCAATTGCTAAGTTTCCATGTGTCTAAACTTGAACTTTTTCCCATTGTCTCAGCTCACCCCTATATCACCCTCCACAAATCGAGTAAGTCAATAAACCTACAACCATGCCACAGAAAACAGTATTCTCTAGTGCTACGTTTATTTGTCATCAGGTGACATTATTGTTCTCCCAATGACACAAGCTAGAAACATGAGACTTATTTCTGAGTCCTCTGGCCCTTTAACCATCTAACCTGACAATTCCAGGTGACCTGACAGGGCCCATCGCTGCCTAACACTTGTCAGTGACTTAATCTTTCAGACACAATTTCAGATCCTCAGGGTGGCAAACAGGACCCTCCTTCACCTTGATCTTCTTGATCATGATCTGGTAGAATATCATGTTTTGCCATTCTCCTATCACATTTTATTTTTCTAGCAATAAGCAATGTTTATTCCCCAGGCATATACTAATAACATACATATCTGCATCGTAAATGCTTTGCTTCGTTTTCTGTCTGGAAAATATTTATTCTACTTTTGAAACTTGATCAGGTTTTACAATTTTTCTCTAATGACTCCTTTATTCTACTTCAATATCTAATAAATCATTAAATTCTTACAAATCTATATATAGCAGGTATCTGTTTACCTCCCAATATTATTAGCTCTAAAGTAGCATTGTAGAAATATATAGAAATATAATGTGATCCACATGTGTGATTTTAAATTTTCTAGGACTTAAGAGAAAGGAGGGGGGGGCAACCCAAAACAGGTGAATTTAATTTGAATAACATTCAACTCACATCAAAAGTTTATTCTTTAGAAATATCAAAATAAAAATTATAAATGAGACATTGATAATTTTTAAATGGAACATTTATAATTTTTTATACTAAGTCTCTAAAATCTGGTGTTTATTTTATACTCACAGCTCATATCCACTAGACTCGCTAAATTTAAGTATTCAATAGTCATATGTGGCGAGCTGGTCAACCTTGGTTCATGGTCAAATTCAGCCCAATGCCAGTTTTAGTATGGCCTGGGAACTACGATGGATTTTTATATGTTTAAATTGTTGAAAAAAATAAGAACAAGAATAATATTTAGTGAACCTGAAAATGATATGAAATTCAAATTTCAGAGTCTTTAATAAAGATTTATTGGAGCATAGCCATGCTCATCCATTCACAGATTTTCTGTGGCAAATTTCATGCTAAAAATGACAAAGACAATTAATTTTGAGATACTATCTGACCCCAAAAGCTTAAATTTTCACCATCTGGCCCTTAACAGAAAAAAAGTCTACTTTTCAGGGTTCGCTCTGTGAGGAACATGATTACATATCACTGATCTTTGCACTCTGCACATGGCTGCCACACAAAAGAGACTCCATAGTTTCAGAGTAGGATACATATCATAAATCCGATTAAACAAGCATTTATTGTATAACTACAGTCCTAAAACACACCCTCTCTGACCTGGAAGTCATACCTTAGAATTTTCCCAGTCACCATTATGGTACCAGAACAGTATTCTCCCTTCAGATGGTCTGGGCCTAAGTTCTAGCTTTGCCCTCTATGTAATCTTGTCAATGACTTACCCTCTAACTCTCTCTCAAAATCTGCAATGATTAAATGAGATAACGCATATCATAGCATAGTGATGGAAACATGGTAAGTTTTCAATAAATATTAGCTATTTGTAGCACATACATCTAATGTTTCCTAACCTAATGTATTCCTTTCAATAGCTTTACATCACTCTTTTTGAATCTAGTGATAGTTTAGTTATTTACGGTTTATAAAACTATAAGTATTTATTTATTTTGGCAAACCTTAGCCCAATTATGGGTTAGTTAAAAATAGTTTGGGCACCAAAACACATTACTAGAGTGTTATAAATGGATGTGTCTCTTAAATGTATATAAATACATACTCTATTTAAGTGGAAATAAAAAATATCTTCAAAGGAAAAAAAGGTGTTTTTATGTAAGGAAATGGGAGAAATATTACTTAGAAAGCTTTACCAATTTTAGAATCAGAAACACAGATTTCAGTAATAAACTATATAGCTTTACCCCAGACCCATGCTATATACACTTTCTAAAAATCACAGTTTAAAAATTAATAATGGTGTTTAAACATTGTAAACTATTATCATATTTAATATCATAACATTATTCAGATCTCATAGTTCCATTTATTTTCATTATTGAAATGTTAACATGGCTGAAATGAATTCTTTGGACAGTTATGTTTCATCTAGGTCTTATGATTCCTCAGAATGAAGGGAGGAAGCGTGCCGTAGTTTTCCAGGCACAGAGAATCATTAGCTAAGGTGAACTGGACACAGGCCCAAGGGAAGAGGATGAAGAAGGTAGCTGGTCTATTCTCCGTACTCTTTCAGTATCAGTGGCCTTGGAGGGCTCATGAATGGCTGAGGTAGGACAGTCCTGACTCCTCTGTGTCTCATCCACTGCCTTAAAAATCAGCTGGACCCACAGGCTTGGAAGCCGCACAAAGGTGAGGCAGGAAATAAAAATATGGCCTAGGATTGGTGATGCTCAAGTGATCCAGGCTCATTTCTCGAAGAGCCACAGCCCTAAAATATGCTGGACTCGCCACTGATCCCTTGCAGCTCAGAGCGCTCTAATCCATTTTACTGAAGGATTCCTGCCTGGCTCTACCATCAGTCTTTCAAATAGAGCCGGTGCTTTGGTTTTATTTGAAATAATTCATCACTAAGTTCATAATCCATGATTTTATCACATTATGCAGATGCAGAAAGTGTCCAGGCCTTCTTTGTGGACAAAATCAAAGTGTTTAAAAACTCCTAGGACAGGTCATGCTCATATGTAATAGAAAATGCCCTCCCACCCATGACCTACTAAAGCTTTCTCTTCACTTGAGTGATTTCTGCATTTCTACATTTTTCTCTCCTGAATAATTAAAAATGGGATAAAGGAGTCACGTAGCTTTTTAATTCAGCATACAACAAAATACAGTTATTATTTCTAGGTGTTAGGTGGATTTTAAAGATGCAGTTGTTAACACCTGTTCAATGTTATGGACTCACTGCCCATGTTAGTATTGCATATTTAGGACATGTTCTGTGTCTACTTAATTTGTTTTATATTAATTATATTAATTGTTTTGTATTGATAGGCTCCTCCTCACCAATTATGAGGATTGGAATTTTACCATTTCACCAAAAAACAAGAGGGGGGGGGACTAAAATGTATTACATACATAAGGAATCTAGAAAATAATTTTCATTTTTTGATATTTGACAATGGAATGTTACAGGTTGTTACTGAAATTAATATTTTGATTTTAATTGTTTTATTCTGAAGTTGTAACACTGTTGCTCACTTTGATAGGTTTATTTTATGCATCAAAAATAGACCTAATTTTTGAGTCATTATTATCATAAAATGGTCACTAACAACAATAATGAAATCATTATATTGTCCTTTGCTTTCTTGGACTTAAGTGATATTTTCTTAACAACAACAACAACAAAAATCAGATGGATTTAAATGAGAGAAGCCAACCACTAAATGAGAAAAGAAAGAAGATAAAAGGTCCAAAAATTTACCTTTGATCTATGTTACTGATAAACACATACCAAGTGTTATATTTTTGTAAATGACTTCAACTTTCAAAAATTTCTGTAGTTTGTTATAAAACTAGCACATCACTAATAGTTAAGTGTGTGATTATTAATCAGTTTCAATTCAAAATAACACAATCATTTGGTTTCTTTAGACTCTAAATACACATGGAGTAGTCTCTTATTTTAAGTCAAACTCCTATCACTAATCACGGAGGAACAAAGATATGTCCACATTTTGAAGGAACATGGGCGTCCCAAAGCTCAGATAATGAATTTTAGCTCTCTCTGGAGACAAGACTTTCCTGTATGTAGCCTGGCATTATTCCAAGATTTCTTTTTAAAAGTAACTCCATATGTGTACTGAAAATAAGCTAGTGATGTTTTAAATCAACTGGAAAGAGAGGCTGTTCTTTTCAATATTTTTTCCCTGAGCATAACTTTGAAGTGCAGCATTTGGGGATTAGGAAGGTTTGGGTTACCTGCTGAATGAAGGCATGGAAAATTATTTGAAAGTACCCTTTTTTGAGACTGTACTTTAAACTTATGAAATATCACCTGTGGTTAAGGGGAGATATGCAATTCAAAGCATTTCTTCAACCTAAAGACAAAGAGTTAATTTTAAATTGTGATTATATTTTCCAAGTTTTCGATGGCTGCAAGATCATAATCAAAAGTTTGTGGTTCGCTTAGTTTAAAGGCAGGAGATGATGGGGAAAAGTAAATGCTACTAAATTAAAGAAAATATGGGTAAATTTATAATGAGTTAGGTACTGTGAGCAAAACTGAGCCTAAAACTACAGCCTACCACACTCTAATGATGGCTGCACAGCAGGTATGTTAAGTGCTTCCATTTTCAAATAAATTCAATGCTCATCTACTTCTCAGTAATGCGTTCTGCATTTCCTTGACGCATTCAAAGGCTTGAAAATGTATATATTATATTGGTAATATTTTTAGCTAGGGAAAAGTTGCTGTGTTGGCAAATTAGCATCATATAAACATAAAGAAAAACATAGTTGAATAAACATCCTTTTTCAGAAAGCAAAGAAACTGTAATAATGTTTTATTTACATCATGAAAGGTATCCTCTGCCTAATATATCAAAGAATCCCTTGGTATAGCTAGATACAGTCTAATTGCATTTTTAAAAAGATATTAATGGTTATATAGTTAAATACCTACTTTAGTATGCAAAACATTTCACTATACTAGTATACAAAGAGGAATATGGTGGCATCTTCTGTTTAGGAGCACTATAAAATCATATAAAAATGACAAAAACCTAATGGCCATTAAAGCCAATGAAAATTGTGTTAAAAATACTGCTTCACAGATATTATAAAAAATTACTTCAGAAACTCATTTCCAAAGTAAGTTAACATTTATAAATAGGTGCATTCTTTTAAATGTATACATTTTAAATGTATGTGTGATGTGGCTTAAAACATGGTAGAAGTGGAACATTCACTGGCATATATATTTCATTAAATTAACAAACATTTAGCAAGTGTATCTGTTGTTTCAGGCACTGTGCTAAGGGCTGAGGAGCTAGTAAAATATATTGTATATTAGCTATTAATGTGTTCAGGAGAAAAATAAATAGTGGAAGGAAAGGGGTATATAATAGTCTGGGTGTGCTGTGTGTGTGTGGGGGCGGGGGGTTGTTGAAATTTTAAATATAGAGGCTCAAAAGCATGTTAGAGGTGCTTTTGAGGAGACCTAAGTGGCACATAGGAGTAGAGCCTGTGGAAGCTGGAGGAAGTGTCCCACCCCACGGTACCACGTGGGAATGAGTCTGTGTCCTACGAACAGTGAAGGCGGCAATGCGGCTGTAGCTGCATGAACGAAGGTGGAGACATTATATTTGACAGGTAATGGAGGCAAGTTCAGGTAAGACCTTGAACACCATGCAAAACTTGGGGACTTTAATTTGAGTGAGCTGGAGGACTTTGAGCAGCTGAATGACATAATGGGAATGACGTTTTAGCAGAACACTACTATTTTGAGAGTAGACGGTGTAGTGTGCAAGGATGGAGGCAGTAGGCAATTTAGGATTCCACTACAACAATCAGGAAAGAGATGCAGTGGCTTCCAAGTGGAGTGTGAGCGTGATGATGGTGGGGATATGAAGAAGTGACTGAATGTTAGTTCTACAGTATTTTGAAAAGTAGAGCCAATGGGGTCTGAATTGATGATGAATTTTATGTGAAATATCAGTGAAAATGAAGAGTTAATGATGGCTGGAGACAATGTTGGAAGGTTATCATGGAGCAGACTGTTAGAGGAGTGGTTTGGGGAGAAAAAAGCCCACTACCTTGGACAGGTTAAGTTTGGGCTAGCTAGTAGACATTCAAGCTGAGCAGTCTGATAGTCAATTACTTGTATAGATATGAAACTAATGTGGAGACCTAAAGTTAAGATATGGATTTGGGACTCATTAGCATATTGATTATATTAAAATAATTATAATGGATGAGTACACCCAGTGAATGTAGTAATTTCTTGTGTGTGTGTGTGTGTGTGTGTGTGTGTGTGTGTGTGTTTGTGTTGTTTTTTTTGGTTGAATTTATCTGGGTGACATTAGTTCATAAAACCAAACAGGTTTCAAGTGTATAACTCAACAAAATATCATCTGCATACTCCACCATGTGCCCATTAGCCAAAGTGAAGTCTCTTTCTGCCCCTATTTATCCCCCCTTTGCCTACCTCACCTAGCTCCTCCCCCTCCCCCTCTGCCTATCAGCACACTGTTGTCTGTGTTTATGTATTATATATATGTTTTTTGTAGGATTTCTTATGACAAATTTAAACATAGACTTTATCAATTTCTTATTTTTATATTTTTCAGATTCATATATAAAGAAAGCCAAATAGACAAAGCAGACAATGCAATGTCAATAAAATTAGCAAGACATTGACAAAGAAAAGGAGAACTGGTGGAATTACTACAATAGTGCTGGAGAGCAATTTAGTATGTATTGTTTTTGAAATGTGTATGCCTTGTGACTTAAAATTCACACTTATGGGTACATCATAAGAAAATACTATACAAAATATTTACTATATATTCTAAAAAAATACATGTACAAGGATTTTTATTGAAGCCTTGCAACTCAACATCTATCAGAAGAGAAACGGAAGCATATCACAGCATAACCAAACAATGGAATAGTATACACCTGTCAACATTTAGAAACCCAAACTATGTATATCAACATTGGTCTCAGACATAATATTGAAATAATTAAAGAAAGTGTAAAACATTTTATACAGTTTTGAAATAATTTATGTCAACTAAAATCATAAATATACATATCTAGATATGCATGTTGTGATATTTATATTACTAAAATATAAAGCATGCTTAGCCTCAAATTTTATTATAATTATTACCTCTGGGATATAACACTAGAGAGGAGAACATGGAGGATTGATTTCAATATTATTGGTATCAAAAAATCTGATGCAACCATCACAGGATGTTTTCATTTCTTACTTGTGTGTGTATTACCCTATATTCCTTTATACATATTTTACATCTTTTTAAAGAGAAGATCTGATGGTTGGTTTTTTTTTGTGTGTGTGTGTGTGTGTGTGCATGTGTGTATGTGTACAGAATTAGAAAGACTTCCAGAAATTGAGTTACTATGCTATAGAGTTGGATTACAACTAGAACTATTAAATCAATTGTAAAATATTTGGCTCTTAGTAAAAGGTTTTACAAAACTTTATTATTAACTTCACTCAATATATTTTTAGCATTTTTCTTCTACTATAGTTTTTCATAGTCAAATATAAATTCACTAGAGGCCCAATGCACGAAATTCACGCAAGGGGCTCGGCCCTCACAGCCCCTGCTGCCTTGGCCGGCCCTCGCAGCCCAGACTTTGTACAGAAGGTCATCCGGATGGTCATTCTGCTGTTTGGTCTAATTAGCATATTAGCTCTTTATTATATAGGATAGCGTTACTCAAACCAAAGTGAAAAGGGAGGAAACAGGCTACATATTAAAAGGAAAGTTCTAGCCTCCACACAACCCAGTTTGAAAACGAAAAGAGAGATCATGGGGAGAAAATTCACCAACAGCAGATGTTGTGGTTCACTTTTCAATTGTTGATATTAAACAAGAACACCTCTGAGATTCTATATCCTGTGTTTATGAACTGTAGTTAAGATGGTAAAAGAGCCTATTCTGATACTTCTAAATATTTTATGATACAAGGCATTTATGATAAAGAATAATTTTATTCACAAATGTTGGACTTCCTCTAGCATTCTATTTATTTGAACTTGAAAGGAAATTACACCTTTAACCTGCACTGAATGAGGTTGGAAATAATGAGCAGTATAGTGATATAGAGTGATTTTGTGAAAAGTAAATGATTTCATTTATAGAGAGGTGAGTGTTCAATATAATATGTGGGATATAATTATTTTTTAATATTGTAGATGGTAGAATTCTCAAAAAATAATGGAGTAATAAAATACACAAAGTCCTCAAATTTAGTAATTTTATTTAAATATTAGTTATTATAAAATATTTGATATTAAAAATAGATCATTACTAATATAGGTATAACACTGTATTTTTCAAATAGATAAAGTAGCAAAAAGTGAAGCTTGCAAGTTCAAGTAAATCTTGTATTAAATATAATTAGATTTGCATTCTAGATGTTTTAATAGTTACATGAATGAAACTAATACAAAATAATATTGAATGTAAAAATAGATACTTTTGATTAAATGGAAACACAATAGTTACATAAAGATAGATTATGTTGTTTATAGCTTCTATTGTTAATTCTTTATAACCATCTTACTCATGCCTGCTATTGATTATAAAGGTCTGGGGAAGGAAAGGTAATGTTTTGCAATGAGTTTTCTTTTACCTGAAACTAAACACTGCACTTGCTGAGCACATGGGCTCTGGTGCAGATTGCCTGGGTTTGAATTCTATAATCTCTCATTCATTTTCCTCACCTTTAACATGAGGCTTGTTGTTCTGTGAAAATTCAATGGAATAATGGGAAAGGTACCTAGTGTTTGGCACCTGGTATACTCTCACATTCCATCAATCCACAGCAAAAGTATTCTTGTTTTTGTTGTTAGAAAGGAACTAACAACAACAAAAGATCTCTGGCTTTTCGGCATCTGCCTTGGACACTCTTTAACACCTTTTCATTTAAGTATCATTTAGAAAGTCAAATCTGATGAAAACCATTAACAATTTTCAATTATTTTTAAGTCAAAGACCAAAATTTATAACATACACATTAGGGTACCGCATAATATCACCCTTACCTTACTCAACAGCCTCATCCCTAACACCTTTCCCCACTGCTTTTTACCCTCCAATCACACTTTGCCCTCTCAGAGTCACCAACCTCCTCCCTAATTAAGGACAATCTCATATACATGCAACCCTCCTACCAGATGATTCCCACGTAACCTTTAGATCTAGGTTAAAAATTCAATTTCTCCGAATCTTCCTGGACACTCTATGAAGCCTCCTGGCGAGGTTAGCTTTGCTCTACAATACACACTTCTTAAAGTTTAGTGATTAGTTTTATTGTGGTGTGGTATTTTAATATATTAACGAAGAGTGTTTTTCACTAGAAAGTATATAATCAATTAGAGCAAGCATTGTTACACTCCGACCAATTTACCATGACTATATAAAGTTCTTCCATCAGAAGAAAGGGAGAAGAGGGATCCAAGAGGTAGCAAGAGAAGTTAGACCTTGTTGGGTCCCAGAGTGAGGGTAGGTAGAGAGAGAAGGCAATAGAAGTACATAATTTGGGGGACATTTAAGAGATTTGGAAGTTTAGGAGCTCAGGAAAATTTTATTGCCAGTGGAAGTGGGGTTCTTGTGGTGTCCGGAGGAAAAGCATTTCCAGGGACCCTCAAGGGAGGATGAGGTCTGGTGGCAAGATTTATTCCTCTTAATCTGTCTTATTACAGGGATGCATCAGCTAAGAATCCAGAAGTATTTTTCCTCCCCTACAGAGCCATGGGCTATACCCATGGTCGGCAAACTGCGGCTCTCGAGCCACATGCGGCTCTTTGGCCCCTTGAGTGTGGCTCTTACACAAAATACCACGTGCGGGCGCGTGTACAGTGCGATTGAAACTTCGTGGCCCATGCGCAGAAGTTCGTTTTCGGCCTGGGCGAGTCTATTTTGAAGAAGTACTGTTGATATTTGACTCTGTTGACTAATGAGTTTGCCGACCACTGATCTAGCCTCAGTGTGTAGTAGATTGTACCATCTAGGATTTTATAAATGTTTGCACAAAGAAGAAATCACCTAACAACGCATTTCGTAGAACGTGTCCCTGTCATGCAGAAGCTCATTTCAGCAGAAATACACATAGAAAAGGCCACATGAGATATAGAGGGAAAGCTGCCAAGGAGAGAGTCTTCAGAGAAACCAAACCTGCCAACACCTTGACCACGGACTTCCAGCCTCCAGAACGGTGAGGTTGTCTAAGCCACCCATTCTGGTGTTTTGTTATGGCAGCATTAGTAAACTAATGTAGTGACCATCAGCATTATTTGTTTTGCTATAAGAAAAATTTAACTCACCAAATAATGACATTTAATACCTACTTCAGCTAAACATGACCCAGGATTTCATTGTGGGGTATATGCCCAACAGAAATGTATGCTGACATCCACTACAGAGATATTCACATCAGCTTTATTTCTAAGAGCCCCAAACTGGAAATAACCTAAATGGTCATCAACATGAAATAAGATAGATAACTAGATTGTGGTACATTCACACAATGGAATATAGCACAAATTAAATGAAAAACAAAGTACTGATACCTGCCATAGCAAAGATGAATCATAAACTTTTGTTTGAAAGAAGCCAGGCATAACAGAATGCATGCCATATGATTTTATCTAAATGAACTTCATAAACAGCCAAAACTAATCTATGGTGATAGAATTCAGACTAATGATTACATTGGGTAGGTAGGTAGTGAATTGGAGATGAAGTATGAGGAAGGAGGCATGCTGAAAATGCTGTGTACACAATCTGGTCAGTGGTTACATGAGTGCTTATATAAGTTAAAAAAATCACGGAGCTGAGCACAATATTAACTTGGTTTATGTGACTTATACCTCAATTACAAAATAAAAAAAAATCAATATCATTCCTTTTATGCTATTTTAAAAATGTATATTTCATTATTAGGTCACTATGCTTATATCCAATTTCTTGTACATCTTTAACATGAGATTTATAACTTGGGCAGGAACAAGGAAGGTATAAATTTTGCTTAGGGAACTCTTTCTTGAAAATAATGTCTTACTTTTTATTTTGGGTAAAAAAGCTTTCCTAAACACTTGAATTTTCACATCTCTTTTTTGCACATGTGGCTCCCTGTTTGCCCAGGACCCAGTCTTCATCCTCTTCTGTATCCCCTTACCCCTAATCTAGAGAGCTTGTTCTTCCAGAGACGGTTCAAAAGTCCCCTCTCCCTCCTCGCTGGGGCCTCTTTCTACTGTTTGTAGCAGCAGAGCTAATTAGTTGGCTATGTTCTTGAATTTCTCACACTCTAATGTAGTAGGGTTTCATGCCTGTGTCTCCTGCACATAAAAGATGCCCAAAGTGTTTGCTGAGTGAATAAATTAATGAAATAAATTGTATATAGAGTTAACCAATGGGGTAGGCCTGGGATTGGGTCTTTGAATTGTATGAGAGAACATTGTTCTTTCATCATAAAAAAGCCATCCTCCTTTATTGCTCACATGGTAATTTGTGCATTTCTACTGATAGCTTGAATCAAAGTGTGATTTATATGTCAATCTCCCCTGCATGCTATAAAATGCCACCAGTGTAGCACTGACTTTATTTATTATTTTCCCATAACCGCACTTAGTTCCATTACAGACAGTAGTTGGCACTTCATAGATGTTTGTTATGTGATTATGAATCAATGGGTTTAGAAGCAGTCATTTAAAAATGAATACAAAAAGCTGTCATAGTTGCTCATTCATGAGATTTGGCATACTACTTGTTGACATTTCCTAAACTGAGTTCAAAATTTTTGAAGATCTTTACTACTAGAGTATAATTTGTATAAGAAAATTTAAAAAGTATGGGTATGAAAAGTTTCTAAATAAATGATGGAAAATAAAAGGTATTACTGGGAGCCTATCTTGAAAACAAATATATATATATAAATTAAAATAAGTTTATTTAACCTTGTATTTAACAAAATTTAAATTTTCAGTGCTAAGTCTTACAGTAAAGAAGAAATGAAGTATTGACTTGAGTATATATACACATATTTCAACTAAATTGTGATAAGTGCCAAATTACATTTCACTCTGTCTTTAAATTTAAGCATAATTTGAGTATAATTATAAATAAGGTTAAAGAATATTAAAGGGATTCCTTAATTTTATCAATTATCTTTCTTGATCTTTTCATGGCCATCAATTTCTATAATTTTTGTCCAATATTCTCCTTACATGTTAACTAGTATAAATAAGTTAGATCCTCATTTATAAATTATTTCAACTGTAATTTGAATGCTTTATCCAATATCATTTTATTAACTGCAAGAAATCCTGCAACTTTTTTAAGACTTGCTATTTATCTTTATAAAAATTTGTGGTGTGTTCCTAGTTTCTAGAGATACTGTCCAGCAATTATAGAGACTCAGACATAATGGATGGAGTAAATAATTTTAAACCTACCCTCCTCAGACTACTACAAAAAATTCAAGAGGAAGGAACACTTCCAAGCTCATTCTATGAAGCCAGCATCACCCTAATACCAAAACCAGGTAAAGACATCACAATGAAAGAGAATTACAGGCCAATATCCCTCATGAACATAGATGCCAAAATCCTCAACAAAATCTTAGCAAATCGGATCCAGCAGTACATCAGAAGGATCATACACCATGACCAAGTAGGATTTATCCCAGAGATGCAAGGATGGTATAACATCCGTAAATCAATAAATGTGATACATCACATAAACAAATTGAAAGAAAAAAACCACATGGTCATATCAATTGATGCAGAAAAAGCATTCGACAAAATCCAACACCCATTTTTGATAAAAACTCTCAGAAAGGTGGGAATAGAAGGATCATACCTCAACATAATAAAAGCCATATATGACAGGCCCACAGCCAACATCATACTCAATGGACAAAAACTAACACCATTTCCCCTAAGAACAGGAACAAGACAGGGATGCCCACTCTCACCACTCCTGTTCAACATAGTACTGGAAGTATTAGCCATTGCAATTAGGCAAGAAGAAGAAATAAAAGGCATCCAAATTGGAAAAGAGGAAGTAAAACTGTCCTTATTTGCAGATGACATGATATTATACATACAAAACCCTAGAGACTCCATCAAAAAGCTACTAGACTTAATACATGAATTTGGCAATGTAGCAGGATACAAAATTAACCCCAAGAAATCTGAGGCATTTCTATACACCAATAGTGAACTTTCAGAAAGAGAGATTAGAAAAACAATCCCATTTACCATCGCACCAAAAAAATTAAGATACCTAGGAATAAACTTAACTAAAGAGGTTAAAGACCTCTACTCAGAAAACTACAGGACGTTGAAAAAAGAGATAGAGGAAGACATAAACAGATGGAAGAACATACCATGTTCTTGGATTGGTAGAATCAACATCATTAAAATGTCCATACTACCCAAAGCAATCTATAAATTCAACGCACTTCCCATTAAATACCAATGGCCTTCTTCAAAGATCTAGAACGAACTCTCCAAAAATTCATCTGGAATAAAAAAAGACCCCAAATAGCTGCAACGATCCTGAGAAAGAACAAAGTAGGCGGGATCTCAATGCCAGATATCAAGCTGTATTACAAAGCCACTGTTCTCAAAACTGCCTGGTACTGGCACAAGAACAGACATATAGATCAGTGGAATAGAATAGAGAGTCCAGAAATTAGCCCGAACCAATATGCTCAATTAATTTTTGACAAAGGAGGCATGAACATACAATGGAGCCAAGATAGTCTCTTCAATAAATGGTGTTGGGAAAATTGGACAGATATATGCAAGAAAATGAAACTAGACCACCAACTTACACCATACACAAGAATAAACTCAAAATGGATAAAGGACTTAAATGTACGACAGGAAACCATAAAAATTCTAGAAGAATCCAAAGGCAACAAAATCTCAGACATATGCCAAAACAATTTCTTCACTGATACAGCTCCTAGGGCAGTTGAAACTAAAGAGAAACTGAACAAATGGGACTACATCAAAATAAAAAGCTTCTGCACAGCAAAAGAAACCATCAACAAAACAACAAGAAAACCCACCTCGTGGGAAAACATATTTGCCAACGTCATATCTGATAAGGGCTTAATCTCCAAAATTTATAGGGAACTCATACAACTTAACAAAAAGAAGATAAACAATCCAATCAAAAAATGGGCAAAGGATCTAAATAGACACCTTTCAAAAGAGGACATTCAGAAAGCCAAGAGACACATGAAAACATGCTCAAAGTCACTAATCATCCGAGAGATGCAAATCAAAACAACAATGAGGTACCATCTCACACCTGTCAGAATGGCCATCATCAACAATTCAACAAACGACAAGTGCTGGAGAGGATGTGGAGAAAAAGGAACACTTGTGCACTGCTGGTGGGAATGCAGACTGGTGCAGCCACTATGGAAGGCAGTATGGAGGTTCCTCAAAAAATTGGAAATGGAACTCCCATTTGACCCTGTGATCCCACTTCTAGGAATATATCCCAAGAAACCAGAAACACCAATCAGAAAGGATATATGCACCCAGATGTTCATAGCAGCACAATTCACCATAGCTAAGATCTGGAAATAGCCTAAGTGCCCATCAGTAGATGAATGGATTAGAAAACTGTGGTACATCTACACGATGGAATACTATGCTGCTGTTAAAAAGAAGGAACTCTTACCATTTGCAACAGCATGGATGGAACTGGAGAGCATTATGCTAAGTGAAACAAGCCAGTCAATGAAGGAAAAATACCACATGATCTCACTCTTTCATGGATAATTAAGACCATTACAAACTTTTGAACAATAATAAATACAGTGGCAGAGCTGCCTCAAACTGATTGTCGGACTGCAGTGGGAAGGCCAGGGAGGGTTGGGGGACAGGAGGGAGGGGAGTAAGAGATCAACCGAAGGACTTGTATGCATCCATATAACCATATCTAATGGACATAAGACACTGGGGGGTAAGGGAGGGCAGGGGCTTGTCAAGGGCGGGGGGGGAAAAAAGGACACTTATGTAATACCCTTTGTAATACTTTTAGCGAAAAATAAAAAAAAATTTTTTAAGCAGACTACAAACTTTAAATTCTCAGTCTCATAAGAGTTATGTTAGTAAATATCCTTATATGATGACCAGATTAGCTTCTCTTTATAATCTCAGAATTGTGTATAATAGTTATATAGGTAACATATACTCATATAATAAATATTCTGATGAGCAACCTATGAAATAAAATACATGAAGAATAAGTAAGGATATATACACATCTATACACACATATATATATATAGATATATGTTCTCAGTTATATATATTTTTTACTGGAATATTATGTTTTTATATATGTGAATGGGAGAATATACATAGTCTCACATTCTCAATTCTACTTAATGTATGTTATTTCACAGGTTGCTCATTGTGATATTTATGAGTATGTATTACCTGTATAAATATATTTTTACATATATTCACATATTTGTGTTTGTTTTAATTGATTTTGTATTAATTTCCAATAATTTTATACATCATTCTCATGCATAATTATTCCTCTATACAATCATTATATAGATAATTTTTATCCCTATTGTGTGAATTTAAAAAATTAAGTAAATTATGAATAAGAATCTTGTCAAGAAATGGAAGCAGAATTCAAAACAGGAAGTTCTGACTAGTCAGTTTTTTAGCACAGAATGATATGTAGCAATCCTTTGACAATTTTTATAGCTCTAGGTAACCCTCTCTCAGACCAGTCTCAACTGATGAGGTTTCAGGGAGATGGGCTAAATGATCTCTACAAACCTTCAATGTCTACAACACATTAATAAAAACTATGTTCCCCATAATCATTAGTTTTGGTAATAATATAATATTTCTGAAACTTTTACTTCTCTCATTCACATAAAAATTTCTATTTTAGTATGTAAACAATTAAGAAGCCTCCTTTCCACAGAACAATGACAAACACCTCATAAAAGAGTTTGCAAAATGTTGGCTAGAAACAGGAATGTTATTTGCCCTTAAATTGTTTTATTCATCTTTTATCAGAAGCTCAGTATTTAGAATATAACTGTGTTCACAATGTCTCTTAATATATTTACTTACTAGAAATAGAAAATTCTTTATATAATGCATTATTCTTGAATGTGATTTATCCTTAAAACAGATTTTCAATGGCTAGTTTTATGGAAATCAAAGAAAAATGCAAATGATATCCATTAAACCCAATGCAATTGCAGATGTCCCCTCTGAATAGTAAAGCCACATAGCCACACCTAGGAAACTCTAAAACAGCGGTTCTCAACCTGTGGGTCGTAACCCCTTTGGGGGTCGAATGACCCTTTCACAGGGGTCACCTAAGACCATCGGAAAACACATATATAATTACAGATTGTTTTTGTGATTAATCACTATGCTTTAATTATGTTCAATTTGTAACAATGAAAATATATCCTGCATATCAGATATTTACATTATAGACCAATCTCAACTGATGAGATTTCAGGGAGATGGGCTAAATGATCTCTAAAAACCTTCAATGTCTACAACACATTAATAAAAACTATGTTCCCCATAATCATTAGTTTTAGTAATAATATAATATTTCTATTATATTAAATAGCAAAATTACAGTTATGAAGTAGCAACGAAAATAATTTTATGGTTTGGGGTCACCACAACATGAGGAACTGTATTAAAGGGTCATGGCATTAGGAAGGTTGAGAACCACTGTTCTAAAAAGTTTTCCTTCTAACCAGGCAAAATGGAACAACAGTGAGAAATCTTCTTCTTTCAATGTAATAAAAGTAAATTTTTGTGATTGACCTAGAATGATTGAACAACAAAAACAATGTGATATCAACATCCACACTTTTATAAGATCGCATCTTTCACAGCCACTCTGTGGACTCTAGTGCCAAACAGTCCCACAATGGACTCTCTGCAATTTACGTCTGTATATTAAAAACAACACACATTTGCCATCTAAAATGAAAGTAAATTTGTGCACTGTTTTTTTTCCCTAAAATAGGAGAATTATCCTAAAATATCTGCAAGATTTTTAAAAACTAACAATTAAAATTAGGATGAGACAGATAGAAGTTACATATTTCATGAAGCTTTAGTATCTTCACAGTTTCAGTCAACTTTTTGCTCTAACTCTATAGAAAACGAAACAAGCTTACTATATATCTAATTTCCAAAGAGCAGACAGAAATTTCGATAAAACAAAGTAATTCGATATTTGTAGAGAAGCGCACTGGAAGCATCTGCTCCATGTTCGGCCTCCTCTCTACGGCACCAGGAAGTGGGAGAGACAGAGCCTATAAAAACACGGCATTACTAGGGAAACCAATAGGTTCATGTAAGTGGAAATTCAATATAAACGGGTTTGACAAATGTGGGGAAATGTAACTTTGAGTCTGGGGGATTTGGGGCCAGACATTTAAATTTGATTGATAGCTTTAAGAATGTTATATATATGGATTCAATACAAGTGGGTATCATGGTATCATAAAAGCAATATTATCAACTAAAGAAGTTGAAAACTCTATCTCCTGGGCTTGGGATGTGTAATGTCTTTTTAGCTTCTGAAGTTAACTTGAAATCCACGTTTTAGTCTTGATGTGGTTTTGTAATTTATCATGTTTCTTGCTGAGTTTATTAGACACCTCTTTTTAATCAAATCAGCATTCAGTGATATACACTGAGGATAACATTTTTGAAGATTTTTTGGTTTGATTATAGTTTTGTTTTCTAATGCTATTTTAAGATTTAGTTAAATAAAATGCCTTTTAATTTAGTTTCTTAAAGAAACTTTCTTCAAATCTTGTATATATTCTTTCAAATATCCTCTTTGACCTAACAGAAAGGAAAAAAAATGCTAAACTATGTGAATAAAAATAACATTTTGAATGTAAATTAGTTTTATTTTTTTCTAGCCACCTTAGGAAATATCTACAAATACTTTATAATTTTAAAGTCAGAAACTATAAAAACAAAATTAGTAGCTATGAATGTGGCCTCAAACTGCAATTTAAAACACATATGTTTTTTAAATAAACATCTCATATTCAACTTAGTCCTCTAGTAGTTTAATTGGTTGTTCTCAACACCATATACATATACATATGTGAGAAATATAAGATTTGTGATCTACTTCTCTATTATATCTAATTCTTGCTACCAAATACGTAGTCAGCATTGTTATACTAATATAAATTAATACATCCTATATAATAAAAGGCTAATATGCAAATTGACCACTGGGATCAGGCCTAAATGGGCAGTCGGACATCTCGAGGGGTCCCAGATTAGAGAGGGTGCAGGCTGGGCTGAGGGACACCCCTCTCCCCGTGCATGAATTTCATGCACCGGGCCTCTAGTTTTGTTAATAATCAAACATGTTGGAAGTGGTAGCTTCTGATTAAGTTTCCTCAATAAAACACATAAATTTAAAATTAAAGAAAATGGGTCAGTCAATTTAGTTCATACTATTAATTGCAAGATGGACTGTGATACCAAAAGCACAGGAAACAAAAGTATGGACAAAGGGGATTGCATCCAATTAAAAAATAAAAAGCCTCTGTACAACAGGAGAAACATTAACAGAGGGATGAGG